>NC_060060.1:9019744-9365722 GCF_020283565.1 Trifolium pratense | reverse complement strand
ACAGAGAGAAATCATCGTTTATTCAAAGGCTCAATAGACACACCTCATCTTTTATTGGATAAGATCAAGCTTTTCTCTTTTAGGTGGTTGAGGATGACGAGTTTCACGTTAGCTTTAAACTACCATAGCTGGTTATCTAGTCCATTGTTATGTTTGAGTTTTGTTTGATTTGGTTGTGATTGCATTTCGTTAACTCTATTGTAAACTTGTGTAGTCTACCTTGGTACGCCTTGTGCTGGGGAGGCTGTTTGTGTTAATATATTCCATTTTAGTTTCTTCAAAAAAAGTTAATGAAAATGATATTTTGATATTTTTGATACTCCAAACATAAAGTTGTCTCATAGTTCAGCGAGATAATAATTGATGTTTTGTCAAGTCTTTGGGTTTATATATGTCTAATCTTATGACCAGTTTTTAACTCAAACTGAGTATCAAAAATAATTGTCATGTTCAATCCTTAATTTTTTAGAACATGAAATGCATGTTATATAATCATATCATTGTCTTAAAATAATTGTCATAAATTTGTAAAAGTGTCACTTTCAATTTTCTATATGTATAGTTTTAATTTTAATTGTTTTTCTCCATCTAATTGTATTATTTAATTAATTAATTAATTAATTAAATAATATATGTGAATCACTCTCAAATTATTATTTCACTTTGTATTTATGATAAAGCAACTGCATCAATAATCAATAAGAATAATTTAATAAAATTGTCATTATTTGTCTTTCATTCATCAATTAATAATCTACGTAAAATACTAATTAAAGTGCAATAGTTATTGTGGGACGGGAGAATTGTAGAATATAATTTCTCATTAAATATATGCAAAGACTGAGAAGAAGAAATATTCAATTTTATTTTGGCAACCCCTTATAGAGTAGGTTGCAAAACAAAATGCATTTATGATATTACACACATGTGCCTTATTTAATTTCAAAAACCAAGCACTCTAATAATAAGAATAATAATAATATAATTCATAACAAAACAAATGAGTAAAAAAGAGGGACTTTTCTTTGAGACAAACTTTGCTTCCCATGCTTTGCAGTATGTTCTCTCTTTTATTTTTAATATTCCTCAAATCCTACAAAAGTATATACACATGTAAATAATATTAATATCATTCATTAAACAAGTTTAGGCACACAAAATATAATTAGACTATAGGAATGAAAGCTGTAAGAAAAGTATATGAATTAAATAAAAGTGAGACCTATTTTACTTATAAAAAAGAAAAAGAAAAAGAACGATAATGAATTGGAGTCTTTTGATTTTTCTTATTTAGTTGTTTCAATGATAAAATATAGACAAGTTGAAAAACAATCAATTAAAATTTTGTCAAATTTGAATTCTAAGTTGAAAAACAAAAATTGTAAGTGAATAAAAATTCATTTCTAATTACATGGCTAAATATTAGGGACGTTTATGGTCACTTTTATCATTTTGTCTCCAATAAATTTTTTATTGTTATTTGTATCTAAATAACATAATTGAGTTCTGAAATGTTTTGTGTAGGTCGTAAGCATACCATGTGATAAACCACTACCTAGAAGTGGTATGGAGGAGGAGGGGATGAATAGATGTAATGTGGTGGAGGTGAGTAGACAGGGGGAGGAGGAGACTTATACTTGTAAACAGGGGTTGGAGGGGGTGATATGTGCTTGTAAGGAGGAGGAGGTGAAGGATACTTGTACGTTGGTGGTGGAGGTGATGGGTATTTGTATGGAGGTGGGGGAGAATAGACTGGTGGAGGTGGTGACGAATACTTGTATGGTGGTGGTGGAGGTGATGCGTACTTATATGGAGGTGGAGGGGAGTAGACTGGTGGAGGTGGTGATGAATACTTGTATGGTGGTGGTGGAGGTGATGCATACTTATATGGAGGTGGGGGAGAGTAGACTGGTGGAGGTGGTGATGAATACTTGTATGGTGGTGGTGGAGGTGATGCGTACTTATATGGAGGTGGGGGAGAGTAGACTGGTGGAGGTGGTGACGAATACTTGTATGGTGGTGGTGGAGGTGATGCGTACTTATATGGCGGTGGGGGAGAGTAGACTGGTGGTGGTGGTGATGGATACTTGTATGGTGGTGGTGGAGGTGATGGATACTTATAGGGAGGAGGAGGTGAGTTGTATTTGTAAACTGGTGGAGGTGGAGATGGATACTTATATGGCTTCTTTGGTGGAGGTGGTGGAGATTTGTACTTGTAAACCGGTGGAGGAGGTGACTTGTACTTATAAACTGGTGGTGGAGGAGATTTATACTTGTACACTGGTGGAGGAGGTGACTTGTACTTGTAAACTGGTGGTGGTGGAGATGGATATTTGTATGGTTTCTTTGGTGGAGGTGGAGGTGACTTGTACTTGTAAACTGGTGGTGGAGGAGACTTATACTTGTAAACTGGTGGCGGCGGAGATGGATATTTGTATGGTTTCTTTGGTGGTGGTGGTGGAGACTTGTACTTATATACTGGTGGAGGAGGTGACTTGTACTTGTAAACAGGTGGTGGAGGAGAAGAGTATTTGTATGGCTTCTTTGGTGGTGGGGGTGGTGAACTATAATGGTAAGGAGGAGGAGGTGAGTACACCGGTGGTGGTGGAGAGTGGTAGTAGTAAGGCTTAGGGGGTGGTGGTGGAGATGAATAGATATAGTTGTTTGCTTGAGATGGCAAGCTGAGAGATAGTATTGTCAAAGCAATAGTTAGAGTAATAGAGGCCATTTGAGACCCCATGTTTTCCCAACGTGGGTTTTGTTGTTGCTATTATGAAAGACAGCATAACCCTTTATATAGTTTTTTCTTTGCTAAATTACCTCATCTTTTTATCTTGGTTGGTCTACTTTGATTTGATACCTATTACAATTCACCTAGTTTTCAACATCTACCAAAAATTAATATCATATTATTAATTCACATGGCCTTCTAATAATAACTATTTGTTTTATTTGTATTTCTAATAAGTTTATGCATAAATAATTAATTCAACCATGACCACGCGTATATACAAACAAAATGATAAAATAATTGTTTTGAAAATAATAAAAATGATTGATATATAATTATTACTCTCTGGGTTCTAAATTTTAAGTTGCTTTAAAAAAATTGATGCAAATTCTAAGTTGCTTTAAAAGAAATATTTTATACCCTTAATTATTTATTACTCTTTTATATTTAAATTTTTTAATTTCTTTTCATATGATTAATTAAAAACAATTTTGTAAACTATAATTTTTAATTTTTTTTCTTTTTTTACAATATTAATTATATTTTTTAATTTATTTAATACAGTCAAAACGACTTATAATTTAAAATGAAAAGAGTAATACTCGTACCAGTGTATCTGGTACGTAATCGGTACCGATACTCTCTCGGTATAAAGAAAAGAAAATAATAGCAATATCAACATTTTCCAGCTAATAAGCTACGGAGTATACTTTACTTTTTTTTCCATTGTTTAATACTTCAATTTGATTCATGCATAGATTGATGTCTCTATCAAATCCAAATCCGCGTTACATAACCAACTTGGGTACCATTGGTCCAAAAAGCATACTTACTTATTCAAAGGCAGGCAGGCTATTACTTTTTTCAATATATTTATTTTATCTCAACTAAAATAATTATTTCTTTTTCGTTAGTTATTATTCTTACACTTCCTCTTCTTTTTCTTTAGACTAGTAACATTTCTCTTCTTGGCAAGTAGTGTTATAGGTTGTTGTAAGAATTTGAGAATTTGTAGTTTAACGTTTTAACAGCTAAATATGGAATGTCGGATGACCAGGTGGATGGGGGTAAGTTTCTAGTTGGTGGCATGATATTAATAGTATTATGTTTGTGAATGATGTGGGCAGTGAGGTGAGAGGTGGTTTGGTGATAATGTAGTAGAGAGGATAGAGTATGGAGAAATGACTTTATTTTGGAAGGATAATTGAGTGGATGAGATTTCGTTGAAGTTTCAATTTAATAGATTGTTTGATTTGTGCTTAGATAAAGATGTGACTGTGGCGGATATGAATAGGCTCGGGTGGGAGTTAGCAGGGAATGGGTGGCAGTGGCGTAGACAATTGTTTGCTTGGGAAGAACAATTATGGGGCTATTGTTGTACTATTGTGGCTAATGTTGTGTTGCAGATTGGTTCTTCTGATGAGTGAGAGTGAATTCCCGATCCTGATACATTCCCAATCCTGATACAGGTTATTCAGTATGTGGAGCTTATCATCTTTTGACTCACTTGTATCCAAGAGAGACGTCTCCTCACAACGATCTTATTTGGAATAAGCTTGTACCATCAAAGATTTCCACTTTCGCTTGGCGATTTATTAATGACAGGTTACCCACAAAGTTTACTCTTTTTGCTCGTGGATGTTTACGTAATGATTTCCTGTTATGCTCATTTGGTTGTGATGCTATATATTGAGGATATCTATCATCTATTTCTGAATTGCCCCATTTTAGTGCGTTTTGGAGTGACATCATTTACTGGTTAGGGATCACGCGTGTTCTTCCTGATAATGCAATTTCGTTCGCATCACAATTTTGTGGGGCTCATGGGTTTTCTAAAAATATTAGGAGTTGTTTACAAGCAAGTTAGTTAGCCTCAATCTGGAGTATCTAAAAAGCTTGAAATGATAGAGTTTTTAATGACAAGACAATTACTATTGGCATGTTAATCTTTACCACCAAAGTTCAAGTCTGGTGGTGGTTTAAAGCAAGGAAACAAGATTTTTGTTCCGATCTAAATCATTGATACTAAATCCAAAAATTTGTATGAGGCTCAACATAGGATGGTCATGCACTTTATTTGTTTTTTTTGTTGTGTACGAACTTTTATCTTTAAGCATACCTTATACTTAATTTAATTTAATATATTTCTTTTACTTATTAAAAAAAATCCTTACACTTTCTTTTTAAAATGTCCTACACGTACTTAATATCTATCGATGTATTCCAGTTATATTTCTCTCAACTATTGACCGAATCAGACATTTAAAGTTGTTTTATCTACTAGAAATTTAAAGTTTTATATATTGTGTGTCACTAAAAAAATGCAATCGTGACTAATTCAAACATTATATTGTGTGTTTTATACCATTTATTCACTTATAATTAATTATATTAATTAGCAAGGCCGGCTCTAATTTTTTGAGCCCATCTCTGAATATATATATATTTTTTTAAAACCAAATGAGCGGCAGCAAAACGCAAACCAACTCAAAAATTATATAAAAAGAGAAACAGAATACAAATGGAGAGGACATAAACCAAAAGCTCCATCAAGAAGAATAAAAGCGAAAATTAGGTAGACCTAAATGGTTCTTAGCAAGACTATCCCTAATGAAATTGGGAGCAACATTCAAATGTGAGATAGCGTTTAAGGACAAACCATGACAAGCAAGCAAGTTTGCAACTTTGTTACCTTTTCTATGAATATGAGTGACAGTACAATTCATCTCATTAAACAGGATCCTAATGTTAAACCATCTGTTTCTTAAGTTCCAAGCAACAGAATCAGAGATGTTATTGAAAGTTGAAACAACCATGATTGAATCAGTTTCCAACCATAAATTCTTCCAATTCCACTGATAAGCTAACTTAACAGCTCTCATTGCTCCACACAACTCAGCAAGATAGGGAGAAACAATGTCTAAGGTTCAGCAAAACAATACAAAAACTTAGCATCATGATTTCTAAAGACCATTAAAATTTTTAAAAAATGTATCCAAAAAAAATTTCATTTTTTTTTAAACTGTAAATGATATTAGTAATATAAAAAATAATCATTCTTATAACTAATATAAAAAGTATTTATATTTTTGTCTAAAAAAAATATAATATTTTAATCAAATAAATCTTCATAATATATCTTTTTTGCTCACTTTATGTATTTTATGAAGCCCCACTTTGTGTTGGGTTTTCAAATTACATTTTAATAAAGATAGATTAAAGAAATATTGGAGTGTTTATTTTATTTTTTAATCAATCTTTTCATCTTTTTTTACATATTTACAAAAAAAAATTTAGCCCGCAAAATGATGTCGGACTATATAGCACACTTTGAACATACTTATGGCGGCCCTTGTTAATGAACAATCTTTTTTAGCCCCCTTTGCACATGCTCAAGTCCGACTAGCACACTTTGAAGACACTATCTATCAAAGATATATTTATGCCATAGTCAGACATATTGTTAGGGTAGCAAATTAGTGAAGTGATTGTGTGATCGTAGTTGGGAGGAAGATTGCTTATTTATAATGTGGCTTCAAATAGATAAGCTCCTGCTTGTTGATATATTTACTTTTCAGTTTGAATTGTATAAGTTCATATATGGATGCATAACTGAATCTGGCATAGGCAAAAGTGCATATTTAAATGCTCTCTTGATACTAGGAACAGTTAGGCGTTCTAGTGCTTATTTGGCGTTCTAGTGGCTTCCTTGCTCGGCACTCCATGAAATAATTAAATTGGGCATTTTTGGATGTTGTACTAACATATGACCCTATAGAACCCTAATTATGATGATAAGTTAATGGGTTTAAGAGTAAAAAGTATTGGAAAAAAACTCCGACTGTTTCAGTTTTACATTTCAACAAAACCTATAATAGTGTTCACGTCGGCGACTTAGCAATAGAGTGGTGGGCTTTAATTTCGAACTTCCCCTTTTGACCATTGTTGTTTGATCTCGGTGCTTTATTCTCCATTGTCATACCCTCAAGTTGTTTGGTGTCCGTCGGCGCTTGCATACTTTCCCGGTACATCATCACTTTTTGTCTTTTTCATTTTTTTTTAATGACAAATTGTTATGGACAAAACATTCAGTACCCTAAGTTTTGTTCCTATTGTTCCCAATTAAAATTTTACACGTGTACTCTCTTTTTAATTTCACAACTCATTAAACTTTGATTATTATTATTTTCCCCTTCCCAGCCTTAAAAACACTTTCTCCAATTATGAATAGAAGGCGATGATCGAGATTGGACATTAATTTTTCATATGCAGTTTCAATTTGTATAATCTTTAAAACCCAACACTAATCAAATTAAAGGGCACTAAAAAAAATCAATTTTTTTTAGTTTGACTAAATGAAACACCTTGCAACAGATCTGCACAATTACAACAATGAAAAATAGAGTGATCTCTAATGACGGTTGTTCATGGGTTGTAAAAATCTTATTTTGGCAAAGGTATTGTTAATTTTCGGATGTGAAAAACATGACAAATGAGAAGGTTAGTGAATTGGATTGGCTTTGTTAGTTATTGTGGGATGAATGATTGAATGGAAGTATCCTATTCCTATGTTGGGTGGGCGTCGATTATTCGTGGCAATGAGTTGCAGAAAGAAAGAAAAAAAAATTAGAAAATATCCGTGTAAAATTCTGATTGGGAACAGTAGAAACATGACTTAGGCTACTCTACCTAAGTTTTTTCCAATTATTATTATATTACAATATTATTCACACTTTAATTCCGAAATTAGTGGAATATACGTAGATAGTGGTATATAAGTTACACACTTGTTTATTGTCAAAAAAAAAAAAACTTACACACTTGTTTGTGATAAATTCGTGAAATTAATTTCGCTATACATGGCTAATGTTACGGTGGACCACCTTCACAAGTGGTCCACCGTGGACAAGTGATCTACCGAATATGAATTTTACGAAATTCACTGTTGGATTGAAAGTTTATATAGTATAGATCATCCATAAATTTTTTAAAATTTTTTGAAAATCATTTGATATGTTATTGAGACCCATCAAGATTTACGTTATTTAATAAACCGTTAATCTTGATGTGTCTCAATAACATATCAAATGATTTTCAATTTTTCTAAATTTTTCTATGGATGATCTATATGTTATAACCTTTCAATCCAACAGTGAATTTTGTAAAATTTGTATTCGTTATAATGTTATTCAGGACTGTTCCACCATGGACCACTTGATGAAGTAGTCCATATTAGAATTTACCTGCTATACATATCATTTCCCAAAATTATTATCATGACTGAATTTAAAATATATATCGAGCAATATAAATTTTGAAAAATAAATTTGTGGGGTAGTATCCACAATGATCAATCGTGATGATGTCTGCGGGAAGGTGTATAATCCACGAGATATTGTTATGCATTTAAAAATTGCCAATAATTAGAAATATGATTCAGCTTTTTTTTAACGTGGAAAAGTATATGCATGGAGCTAGTCAGTATATGAGGTTATGTTCATAGTTTTTTTGGTAACATGTTATTATGTTCATATTGGAGCAGGTTAGACGTTAGAAATTTAATCAATGCTTGTACCATCACAAATAAAATATCAATTATTAGAAAATTTTAAGTCATAATTTCTTTTAGAAAAAGAATTGGTTGAATCTTCACGTAATTAAGAGTCCAAAACTACTCCCAAATTATTTAATGTTTTTAAAATGACATATATGTACTAGTATCTCTATAAGTATTAAAATGACTGATATATACTAGTATATCCCTCTAAAGTAATAAGAATTTTCGACCTTTTAAACAAATAGTTAGTACTTATTTTTTTAGATTTATTAAATAACTCATATATATATATATATATATATATATATATATATATATATATATATATATATATATATATATATATATATATATATATATATATATATATATATTTGATCAATATTTAAGACTAGATTGAGTGATATTTAGAGATTAAATATAGCCTTAATAATTTTTAGATTCAATTTCTCCAATCCAACACCTAAGAGCCAACACATCTAATTCTTAGAGATTAAATTAACGTGAATATCTAAAATCATAAGACAGGGCCGACCCAACATAATTAAATGTTTAAAATAAGTTTTATTGTGATGCTTTATAAAACAAAAAATGACTTATGATTTTATGGAAACTATATATTGCTAATATTGGAATTTATGTCTTGTAGGATTCGAGGCTTTAACTTTACTAATTCAACTTAAAAAATGTTTGAAATTTAGTTATCATATTATAGATATTTATAATCAAATAAAAAAAATTGTGGTCTTTTTTAGTCTAAAAGTTTGAGGTCTAAAATCCTTTATTGGATCGCTTGGCCCTCAGGCCGGCCCTGATCTAAGAATATATTATTTTTTGTTTCTGACAAAGAATATATTATAACAAAAAAATTATTTAAAGAAGGATGAAATAATTAATTATGTGCGAAAGGAACATATATATACACTGACTTTTTTGTTTAAGTAAGCTAGGTTTACTTAAACATTTTGAAGCATGCATGCTGTACTATTTTTTCAACTATTCTCTCTATTTTAATTTTTAAGTGAATGTCGATTTAACAAAAGTTTTAAAATGACTCACTTTTTAATAAAAAAATAATTATTTTACTTTCAAATATATAGCTCTTTGATTAATTGAATGCACATTATTTTCAAACGGAGTACTATTTCACTATCAAATTTCTACTTAACCAAAGTATTTAAGTGATTACATGTGTGTTCTTAATGATGATGTGATTAGATGTCTTTATCATCGCATCATTTTCAAATTTGAATAACGAATTTTGAAATATAATTATGTTCTAACTTCTAACTTAGGTGGGGAAACATAATAATAAACAACAATCAGGGGAGCAAATCTGGTGGCTATTAAAAATTATGAAACTCTCTCCGATCCATTTTATAAGGAACACTTTGAAAAAATTACACAATAAAGAAAACACATTTTACATAGTTATATATTAGAAATTAGTTATAATTAATATTTCTTCTTTTTTACTAAGTCCACACTTTTTATAATAATAAATAAATAATTTTTTTGGATTTAATGTACTTTAATTTATGACATGTCATTTGAATGGATTTTGATTTTCTGTAATTTTTTTTTTTTCCGATTCCATCTTTATAATTTGAAAATACTTTGTTTTTGGACTCTCGTGACATCTAACGGTATAAAATAAGTGATGTGGCAAACTAAGTTAGATTTTTTATTATTTCTCGCTTTATTTATTTCCATGTGGCTTCTATTATAAAACACATTAATTAAACAAAAATATAAAAAAGCCTAAAAACAGGAAATGAGATTGTTCATCATTCATTCATATGATGTACGTACATCTTTAATTTCAAACCGAAAAAACATATTTAAAACTCATTAATACAAAACAAACTCATTATTTCAAAGAAATTGACACATTGAATCGTTGTTGTTATGAAAATGAAAAGACAAAAAATAAATCCACAAATTCTCTATCAAGATTAAAGTTTCATATGCAAAGCATTTACTGTAGATAGCAGGGGGTAAAAGTAATTTTAATTATAGTTATGGAAAGGAGAGAAGGTGTTTGAAAGAGGTTTTTGATGGAAGGAGATTGTGAGAATCCATCATGGTGTAGGAGGCGGGTGGTTTGGGGAATGTGTGTTGAAAAAGCTAAGGCGAGACATTATCACCTCAGAAGCTCACTCTTATGTGTCTGGCTGCGACAATGTTGACAATAAGCTTAACACTTAACTGTGAGCTGGTCGACCATTTTCGCATCGGTGTTGACCGTGAGCTAGAGACTTAACTGTCTAGGTTTTCATTCTGTCGTTGCCCCATTAATTTTTGCCTCACAAAGATGCTTTTTGTATTCTGACGGGCCGATTACTTTTGATTCGAGATCGAGAGTTAGAGTCTTAGGGCATCTTTTTGGGTCGGGTTGATGGTCCTCTTTGGTGGTCTGGTGTTTGTGGTGTGTGCTCTTGGTGGTCTGGTGACTGTAGAGTGTGTACTAGGTGGTGTATGTCTTTTAGCTTTCTCATTGGTGTTCCACTTATATACGGCGGCTCTGTTTTATATTTCCGTTTATCCCGGCCTCTGTTCGTCTTGTGCAGAGACCGGTTATTATTAATAATATTTTGCAATTTCAAAAATAAATAAATAAAATAAGCTCAACACTTATTTATCTCTTGTAGCATCTTTGGCTTCCTTTGATAGTTAGTTCGATCGTGGATTGGCTTATTCAAAATCTATCAAACCATTTTCTTCGATTTACTTATTCATTAGGTGGTCAATGAGCGTGGTGCTCCTTTCTGCAACTCATTTGCCTTTTATGTGTTTGGAACGAAAGAAATCATAGGTTTTTCAGAAATGTCCTTATACCTCAATTCTTGAAAAACGTCAAACTATATTTCTACTGGTAGTTGAAGACAACGAATTAATCTAGTTTCAACTACCATAATTAGTTGTCGAGTCTGTTTACTTGTTTGGGCATTGACTAATCTGTTATTCATGTTGTTGCTTCGCTTTGATAGTTTTGTAAACTTTTGTTGTCTTTTTTGACACACCTTGTGTTGGGAGACTATTCGGTTGGTTAATATATATTTAATTTTTTTACTTTAACAAAATATTATAATTTTTTATACAAAGTTAACTTTTTAATTCTTTGAAGAATGTCCTAAACACTATTGTTAGCATTTTCGTTAATAATATATCAAATGTATTGTATGAACGTAATAGTATATATATATACAATACAAATACACACTACTTGATAAATAAATAAAAATTAAACTGTGGCATGAATGATAAAATAGGGGTTTTACACTTGAAAAAAATAATAGAGGTTTTACCGTTATATAGTAAGCTAGTAAGTATTTTTAGTAAAGACAGTGTAATTATACAATTTTTAGAAAAGATAGAATAATTAACTAGTACATAAATCCTAGTTCAACGGATAGAAATATCAAAATTCTTAGATCGAATGTTATGACCGGATTTGAACTCCAGTTCCTTCACTTTTTGTAAGTGACTTTATAATGACTTTCATTTTGTCTATAAAGAAGAAAAAAAACTAAAATATATAATTACACTAAAATGAGCATAAGACGTACCCGAAAAACCAATTAAGAAAGAGTACACGTCGCTTCACTAGCAAAACGCCGAACAACATAATTAAAATTAAAACGAGCTAAATTTGAGTGTTTTATATTTTGCCCGTACTCTTATTTTATTATTATTTTTTGGGTTCTGCTAACATGTGCCTTAAGGGCACATTTTAAGATGTATTTAATTAACTAATATCTCATTTAATATACTTCAAAAATAGCAATAATCAACTTTATTAATTAAAAGATATAGTTCATTATATTTATTACCCATTTTAAAAAATTGCATAGGCAAAATATGATACTTACCAAATATGATAATTAACTATATTTTTTTTGCTACAAAGCTTTTTTTTTTGTCAAACTTTTTTTTACGTTGAAAACAAAATTAAATTATACTAGTAAGTATTATAAAATTCTAAAACATATTAGCAATTCAAAAGCTAAAATAGTACTAACAATCGTTACAATTACAACATAATACTATAATATTCGGTCTTGTTCACCGAGAAAAAACAAAAAACACAAGTTAGCATAAATCAAGTATTACCAGGAGTAAATATAAGCCTGATTGTTAACAAACAAAAACAAAAATTGGAGTCATATAATTATGGTCGTATAATCAGGCGCGTCATCATAAATCAAATTTGGCAGCATATAATATTTTTGTCTTTCCAATTCTTTTAAATAGGTAATAAATATAGTGGACCATATCTTTTAATTAATAAAGTTGATTATTACTATTTTTGAAGTAAATTAAATGAAATATTAGTTAATTAAATGCACTTTAAAATGTGCCCTTGGGGCACATGTTAGCATTTGCCTTATTTTTTTGTCATTAATGGCTAGAAATTCACCTCTTGAAATAAATAAATGGGAGATCTGAATTCGAATCTCTATCTTACATATAAAATATGATAATTCTATTAATTGAATTATACTCATAGGTACATTTTGCACTCTTATTTTATTATAAGCAAATAATTACTCCGTATTTCACTACAGTAACGATGAACAAATAATACCATGCAAGAAACTATTGTAGCATACACAAGCATGATCTTGAACAAGATATGATTCTCAATTTATTTTTAATTATTAAGATAATTAAGATAGATAGATAGATTCATTTAACTAATTTTGGGAATGATTGAAGGCTGTAGGTTACCCACCAAACATACCTAAAACCTACGTACAGAGTCAAAATAGTTCGAATAAGACCTCTGAATTATTTAGCCTTATTTTTTGGACTCTTCTGGATGTTCTTGAGGTAGGAAAATGGCCAAACCTAAACTAAAAGTCTTTACTTATAGTATTAAATATTATTTTTTTACAAGATTAATTAAATCTATTTGTGGTTCATGTAAGTAAATATACAATTTTTTTTATCTTAGCTATTTTCTTAGTCTCTTGGAATTTGTTAAAATATCTACTATATATTTTACAAGGATTAAATATCTAATATTAAAAGCAAAAGTAAAAATAAAAATAAAAATTTGAAGGTCCAAAAACAAAAAATAAATAATAGGGAATAATGTTTTTTTTTTACAAGTATATGGGAATGAATAATGTTAAAGTCTGACTTTTCCTTCTTTGCTGAGGTGTGGCCTAGGTTTGTGGACCAATGGCTTTAAAGTGAAGTGGCTTTCAACAGACTGTATATTTGTCCATGCAGGGTAATAGGACAACTGAGCTAGTTTGCCTTGCCCACCAATTTTCTAATAGAGTTCACAAAAGAAAACAAAATCTCATTCATTTAGTTCATAAACATAGTACATTACCGTTTAAAAAATTTTCTAATAGATATTAAAAAATGTTTTTGAAAATCTTATAGTTTACTGTCGCTATTAAGGTTGTGATTTGGACACTTCCTCTTCTCCAGTTTAAATCTTATAGAGGAAAGATGTTCCCAAAGATCTCTGATAGCTTTACCGTCAAACTAATTCTATCATAAACCTGTCATAACAATATTTTTAATATCAAAATTCACAGGATTCGCTTGTTTGAACCCAAAGGATACCTATTCTGAGTCGGTCCATTTGCAATATTCACACATAGTACATTAGTACACCTAGGTGGCGGTGATGATGGGTTATCTTCAGCCATAGTGCCTCGCAAAGCAAACAATACCCTAGTAGCACCGCACAATAAAAATTAAAAATAAATTATTTTTGTATTTTTATTTTAATTGGTAGAAAAATAAGTTCCTAAATAAATTATAATTGTTGAACGAATTCAATAATCCCCCCGACTATGGCGCCAACGTTTGATTGGTTATTTAGTAAGTGTACTAAATTATCGTCAAGTAATAATATTTACCAAGGATTGTTCAATTAAATTAAACTTAGGATTAAATCACTTAATATAAGGGGTTTCAAAGTGATTTGAATAATAAAGAAAATTAAAGTAACAGCAAGAAAATAAGGTTGTTCTGAAATAAAATGAGAAAATAATTAGGTTGTTTTGAATCTTTTCCCATTAATATTATATTGTCCACGAATTCTACGTCAATTAGATGAAATGTCGAAATTTTAGGTCAAGCGTTATGATCGGGATTTGAATCTCAATCCATCCACTTTGTGTGTGTGAGAGTTTCTAATGACTTACCATTTCGTCGATGTACAAATAAAATAATCAATATTATATTTTATTATGTACGGCAAGTAGATATAGGTTTACTCAAATTACATACAATGACTAATATATTGGTGGAAAACTCATACAATGAATGACTTATATTGATGAAACTATTACAATGACTTTTAGAACTTAGATGTACACACTATGACAACATGCAATACTTATTTTTCTTCAAATTACTACTATATGAATTAGCCAAAGTGTTTAGGCGATTACATGTCTTTTTTTATCATAAAAAAATTAGTTAATATAAGAAATGATGTTTCTAAAGTTTAAAATTTGTCAATTTTTAATATAAGAAATTATGTTTTCATTTTTCTTAATTTGTGTCGGTATGCATGACTCTTAATTTATTTATGAAAGTGATTAGATATCTTTATCATTGTATATCATTTTCAAATTTGAAAATAACGAATTGTCTTTTGAAATTATGTTACAACTGTGGACAACATAATATACAAACTATTTCATTGTTAATTTACTTCTAATTAATTAATAATCACCAGTTGGTCAAGCATTCAATGTATAATTGCATATAAAAAATAAAATTGATTGAAATAGAAGAATTGACTTTGTATGTCTAACAAGTTATTCAATAAAAATTAATTATCACTAAATGTTAGTGGAAACTTTGTATGCATAATATAGTAACCAAAAAATAAATAAATCCGGCAGCCAAAAGAAATTATTATATTATATTCTTGTGATTAGGAGTGGTTAAAATAATTGTTGAATTGAACCGAACTGTACTGAAATGAATCGAAAATAACTGAACCAAAATAGAAGTTTACGAACTGAACCAATATTTAAAACACAGTTCTCGAACTGCTAAGAACTGTTATTGAACTGAAAAAAGCAATTCACAGAAACAAACCAAAATAACTAAGGTTCTGTTTGGCCGGGCTTTTTTTCAACCTATAAGTTACTTTTAGCTTAAAGTTAAAAAGTATAACTTTAAAGCTAAAGTAAAAGTTGTTTGGATTTTTAATTTTTTTTAATATAAAAGCTACTTTGAAAACAATTTTTGAATTTGATAAAATATTTCTAAAAAAAATATTATTTTATTTAAAATATCTTCTAAAATATTTAACACACGTGAGATTATTTTTTGGTGTATTAAGTGAAATATTTTTAAGAAGTATGTCAACTGAAGAAATTAATTTTGTATACAAAATAAAAAATTATAATATATTTTTTTTGCATTATTCTTTTTATGTAAATTTTTTAATGAAATTGTATTTGTTTTTAATATTTAAAAAACATAAAAAGAAATGTAAATAAGAAAAATAAATTATTTTTTTGTGTTAATATAGAATTTGAAATATTTCGAAATATAAAATTTAAACTAGTATCAATATATACTACGAATTTTCAAAATATGAATGTACAAAAGAATTGGTACTACCAATCGTTAGTTAGTTCAGTGGTGATTGGCATTGAACTTAGTAGAAAGGACCGCGGTTTGATCCCGCAATTGCGATCGGGAGGGAGCTGGAACCACTTGATGTCAATCGTCCGAACCACATAAAACTGCCGGAAAAAAAATTGTGCAAAATACAAATTATCTTATAGGATAGACACCTTTGTGAAAGAGCCTTTGGTTGGTTGGGATAGAAATTTGGTCAAACTGTTTTGGTCTACATTTGAGGTATTAGTGTGACGTGTGAGCCTTTGGTTGGTTGGGGTAGAAATTTGGTCAACATTTGAGAGATAGTAGTAGGACGTGTGAGACTTTCATTGGTTCGGGTAGAATTTTGTAAATTGGTGAGTACATGGATGATTGTTTGTGTGCCAAACAGTTAGAAGAAATAAAATAAAATAAAATAATTTAAACAGCGTGAGTGGGATTCGAAGAGAGAACATAGCCGAGAAGCTGCTTTAGGGAAAAAAAGCTCCATATATCAACTTTGTTGAAAGCTCATTATTTGTTAATTTTACACACATAAATTAAGCTACTTTTTTAATTAAGTACTTTTAAAAAATATTGTTTGGCCCGACTTCTCCTTATATTAAGTAAAAAGTCTGAAATAAGCTGGGCCAAACGGTACCTAAATCACGTTTTAGTTCTCTTACTGGTGAATAATCCATGTCAACTAAGTATGACAAGTAACAATTAAGTTGAATGTTCATGAATCCACGTTAAGAACCAAAAATGGAAAGAAAAAATAGAAATTGTTTGTTGCAATTGATTATGAGCCTATTTGTTATAGATTTTTTTAAAATAGATTCTCATGGTGCAATATAATTTTGTGTAAAAAAAATTTACAAAGATTTTTTTTTAAAGCTTCAAATCAAAATTTAGTTTGAATAGTTATTCTTAAAATGTTATTTTAGGTATTTGATCATTTTATTGGAAAAAAAAAATTGGATATCAAAATTTCGAAAAATCATTTAATTTTGAAGTTATTTCAAATAGATTTTCATAAAAATTATTTTTGAAATACAATTTTTTGAAAAAATTGTAATTTTGACTATGTTTTGATCTTCAATATATAATATGTGTTTATGTTATATGATGTCAAAATTAGTGGTTCAATTTAGAAAAAACGAATATAAAAAAACTTGTAATATTTTGAAAAACAATTTTAGAAAATCTATACCATGTGTGACCTTTCATTCATTTGCTGCGATTTGTTGGCAAAAGCTATCAGTTAGCGGTGAAAATTTGTGCATATTGAATATGTGATTCATATCCTGAGAAATAGAAATATGTTTATTCTTATCATGAGAAACCAAATTAGCAGTGAAAAGTGAAAACTGAGGTAACTAATTTATTTTTTATCATGAGATTGATCCTAGGCAGTGGCGAGATTGATCCTAGGTAGTGGCGGAACCAGAAAAAATAGGCTAAATTGCAGTTTTGGCCCCCACGTTTCATAATTATGCGATTTTGGCCCCCCACGTTTCAGAAACGTGGGGGGCCAAAACTGCAATTTAGCCGAAAAAATATGGTGGATGGGCCGAAAAATAGTCAATTTATTTTCAAATTGAATTTTTTTATCCTCTATTTTCATATGTCACAATTTTGGTACCAACAATCTATATTTATGCTTTAAAAATTGTGATTTTTTGCCATAAAGGTGATTTATTATCTCCAACATTGAATCTAAAGATGAAATATCAAATTTGAGACCAAAATTCACATTTCTTATATATGCTAGTTCAATTGCTAATTTTATCTAATACAATAAATTCAATTAATTGTGAATTAATATTTACCCTAATACTTAAACTAATATGTGTACAGAGTTACTTATAATCAATAATAAACTCTAAATTAATATTTATACAAATATGTATACTGAGTGACTTAATAATATATTTAAAATAATTAATACATGTTGAGGTTGGTTATTGCCGGCATTGCAAAATTTAGCCATGGCTAACTAGTTTTTGTTTATGTCACGGCAATATAAAGCGTAGTAACAAATTTATATCCATGGTTATTTAAAAATTAGCCAACGTTAAAGTTGACCGTGGCTAAACAGTTGGGAGGAGAATTTAAAAAAAGGACAAAACTTATATACAGTACCATATGTACTGTTTTTACTGTTCCCACTTAAATATAAACACGTGTCCAAATTTATCTCTTTATTTTAACGCCGTTAGCCTTGTCGTTAACATCCTTTTTCTGGGTTTATTCTGGTACGACTACCCATCTTGTTCGATAGAAATAAGCCAACCGTCGGCGCCGATTCTCACTTCTCTGCCATAAGATTGTTAATTTTCCAGATCTTGTTTTGCAGAAATCCAATTACTATGGCGACGATTTACTCTTCATTCCTCCCACTGTTGTGCCTGAAACAGTGTTGCCAAATATTTGAAGAAAACCAGAGAAATTTCAATTAATTTTATATTGAAGAAAATTAAATTAAAACAAATAACAATAATATGATAAGGTAAGGTAAGGTAAGAAACAAATGCAACCAGAGCTACATGAGGTGGATGCCATGTGCGAGTTGAAATCTGCAGGCGAGGTGAAAGCGCTCCGCAAACGTTTGATGGGCAAAAAAAAAAAATTGAAACGGTGTTAAATTGGAGAGAATAGTTGGACACGTGTCTTGTTTTAATTGGAAAACAGTAAAAACAGCACATATGGTATTGTATGTAAGTTTTGTCCTTTAAAAAATTGATTTGGTTACAGTTGTAACCGTGGCTAAATAATTCGCCACCCTTTTAACCTACTTTCTTTTGGTTTTTTCTCCCAAGCCCGTCCCGAACCAAGCCGGCCGGACGGCGGCGGCGTGCGCGTGTGATATTCGACATTGTGTGCGGTCTCTCTTTCTTACAAAAGTGGGTACCCCAAGGGCACACCCTTGATTGTCACCTTGTGGTATATAAACACTACCAAGTAGTGTGATCTTTCCAATGTGGGACTCAAAGAGTCTTTTTTCAATTCACACTATACATGGTTATAACACAATGTGTTTACTTCAATACCAAGTTTCCTCCAATTTCTTCATCATGTTCCAACAGTATTGGCATAGTAGCAAATTACTCAAGATTGTATTGGCATAGTAGCAAAAGTATATTATTTTAGCCACGGTTTTAGCCGTGACAAATCGATATCTTTACCTAAATGTTCTGGTAAAAAACAAGGGGGTTTGTATTATTGATCAAATGGTGTGATTACACTCAGTTTAGTCCCAACAACCCTGGGAGTTTTATCAGTCAGAATTCCTCTCCCTACAAATGAGAGTATGGAGCTATTTATAGAGCTTCTAGTCTTCTTCTCCAAGCAAGGGTTCCTAAAAATCCGGTCCTTGGCATCCTTTTCGGTGGTATAGCGTGAAAATAGGGATGAGAACCTTGGTCTCCAAGCTGTGGCAGTTGCGAGAAGTTTATTTCTTCCTTCTTAAGTTAGCGGTTGATACAAGGAAGGAGAAGATATTTACAGTAACGCAGAATCCACCCTTTTTGGCGTTGCTTTAAGGTTGCCAGTCACGCCTTAGCTTCTAATCGCCTATTGGACGCTCTAGGGTTTAGTTGACTTGGGCTTATCATTCTGTTTACTCTAATTGGGCTTACTGGATATTCTCTTAAGCCCATTGCCCAGTCCACAGCCCCCCAAGCACAAGGCTTCAAGAAGGCGAAGTGCTTTTGAATGAAGTAACTTGGCGATTATTATGTCTCGGCGTGGTTCTATGTCGCCTATTTGTTGCTGACTCATACTCTTTGTTTGCTTGTCGCCTTGTCCTTCCTTTTGTTGTTTATATTTCTTAGATAATTTGTACGCCCTTCTATGACTTTTGAATATCTTGATGCACGCCATTTGTGGCTTTGAATATTGTTGTCATTGTTTCTTGGCGACTTTGAGCAAGTTGGCAAGTCGCCCTTCCTTCTTTTCCATCGTATTTGCATTTTCGAGCCAGCGTTGTCACCAATCTCGCCTCTTCGTCTTTCGCGGATCGCCTTTCCTTCTTGGAAACGAATTGAAACTTTGTGGCTAGTAACTTTGTTAGTCTATACTTCTGCTTCTTCTACTCAACATGAGTTTCTTATTTTCTTTGACACTCTATATTTGAGGATTGTAAGTATTCTGGCGTAATCTGTCTCGCCACTTGTAGTTGATTTTCGTACTGCCAGGCTTGCACGCCTTATTTTGTAACTTCTTGGCGATTTTAAAAAGAATTGGCGCTGCTCGGAGTCGCCCTTCCACTGTACTTTGTGTTTGGTGTTGAAAATAATCTCGCCTTTGAAATTTTTAACTTTGCACCTACAATGTCTTTAGCACTTTAAATATAATTATATATCATTTATGAATAACTTTATACCTGATGCCTTTTGGCGTTATAATGAATCGCCTGCTTTGGTTGTGTATACGCTTCTTCTGGCGGTGTTGATAATCTCGCCTTTTTCTGCTGTTTCTTTTTCTGACGTACCCAACTCGTAAGACTTACAGGTAACGCCAAGGCCTTTCAACCTTGTTTAATTTTGCTTTTTCTGACGTACCCCACTCGTAAGACTTACAGGTAACGCCAAGGCCTTTCAACCTTGTTTAATTTTGCTTTTTCTGACGTACCCAACTCGTAAGACTTACAGGTGACGCCAAGGCCTTTCAACCTTGTTTAATTTTGCTTTTTCTGACGTACCCAACTCGTAAGACTTACAGGTAACGCCAAGGCTTTGCAACCTTTTTAATTTTTCTTTTTCTGACGTACCCAACTCGTAAGACTTACAGGTAACGCCAAGGCTTTGCAACCTTTTTAATTTTTCTTTTTCTGACGTACCCAACTCGTAAGACTTACAGGTAACGCCAAGGCTTTGCAACCTTTTTAATTTTTCTTTTTCTGACGTACCCAACTCGTAAGACTTACAGGTAACGCCAAGGCTTTGCAACCTTTTTAATTTTTCTTTTTCTGACGTACCCAACTCGTAAGACTTACAGGTAACGCCAAGGCTTTGCAACCTTTTTAATTTTTCTTTTTCTGACGTACCCAACTCGTAAGACTTACAGGTAACGCCAAGGCTTTGCAACCTTTTTAATTTTTCTTTTTCTGACGTACCCAACTCGTAAGACTTACAGGTAACGCCAAGGCTTTGCAACCTTTTTAATTTTGCTTTTTCTGACGTACCCCACTCGTAAGACTTACAGGTAACGCCAAGGCCTTTCAACCTTGTTTAATTTTGCTTTTTCTGACGTACCCAACTCGTAAGACTTACAGGTGACGCCAAGGCCTTTCAACCTTGTTTAATTTTGCTTTTTCTGACGTACCCAACTCGTAAGACTTACAGGTGACGCCAAGGCCTTTCAACCTTTTTAATTTTTCTTTTTCTGACGTACCCAACTCGTAAGACTTACAGGTAACGCCAAGGCTTTGCAACCTTTTTAATTTTTCTTTTTCTGACGTACCCAACTCGTAAGACTTACAGGTAACGCCAAGGCTTTGCAACCTTTTTAATTTTTCTTTTTCTGACGTACCCAACTCGTAAGACTTACAGGTAACGCCAAGGCTTTGCAACCTTTTTAATTTTTCTTTTTCTGACGTACCCAACTCGTAAGACTTACAGGTAACGCCAAGGCTTTGCAACCTTTTTAATTTTTCTTTTTCTGACGTACCCAACTCGTAAGACTTACAGGTAACGCCAAGGCTTTGCAACCTTTTTAATTTTTCTTTTTCTGACGTACCCAACTCGTAAGACTTACAGGTAACGCCAAGGCTTTGCAACCTTTTTAATTTTTCTTTTTCTGACGTACCCAACTCGTAAGACTTACAGGTAACGCCAAGGCCTTGCAACCTTGTTTTATGGTTCAGCGCTCACATCTGAGTTGATCTTTAATAAAGATTCAGAGCTCAAGTTTGAGATAACCATTTTTGTTGGTTCAGAGCCCGTAACTTAATCAGGTTGACCTTGATTGCTGCAAATAAGCTTTGATACATTAAAGGTTCAACAATAATAATATATGAAAAATAAAACAAACGAAAATGATACCGCCATGGGCGGTTTGTTGCGGCGCTCCTCGCCTAGCAAGAAAAGCAATTATGTTTTGGTGTGGCGAGACCGAGTTTCATTGCGGTAGTTATCGCGGAATATGCTTCAACCTGAAATATTAGTTGGCGACTTCTATCTCGCCGAGTGGCATTAATGACCAATTGCTTGTGTTTTATGATCACCTCTTGAAAAAGTGTTGCTGTCAAAGTACTTTGAACATATGTAAGAAAGACACAAACAACATTATGAAAAATGGAGTTAGAGATAGTTCAGTATCAAATAATATAACTGCTAAATTATATGTCAATTTATCTTTAGAATGACGGAATAAAAATGTGGTCACCCGAGAAGAATCATATAGAAATGAAGGTGAAAGGTACTTGTCATCATTAAATATATTGGTTAAATTAAAACATGACAACAAGGAAATCAACCTTATCATGGTGGAAGAATTTAATTTATAGTGGATCATGGATTTAGGCAAAGGGTTCTTAGACCATTATTTATGCTCAGAAACTAAAAGAGTTATAATGAATATTGTTCTTACTTTTTGAACATAACACATAGTCAGGTCGATATTGATGTTATAATGACAGTCACCAATAGTTACAGTCTCATTAATATTTACTCATAATCGAGAAAAGTGGACCAAATAAAAGTGAAAAGTTTAACCTGATTCCAAGCATAGTCTCTGAGACATGAGTTGTCCATTCCGCCATGGAACAATGAAGAAGTCGACCAACTTGTTTCCTGACTCGATTAGCGGCATGACACGCCTTAGGCATCGGTCTTGATCTGATATGAAATGTCTTACGGTTGCTCGTTGACAGCTTTTTCCTTCTTAACAGCATCCACCTCAAGATGATCATTGGTAACGGGGCACTCCACCCTTAACATAGTACTTTGTACTGGACTATGGTTATTCAAGCTTAACAAATGATCCGATGATGTTTGTGTGCTCGGTTTCATGACTTTGACGGCGATGATGTCGACGTTTGAAATGGTTACATGAGTGATTTCCTCGTAAGCATACATATTTCGTCAAATGTCAATGAGTATGTAAACAAATAAATATGTAGATTCAAATATATCTAATTTCAAATAAAATTGGGGATGTACATATGAATTAACTAAATGTGCTATTCATTCATTGAAATAGGTAAGCACTATATCTTTAGTCTTGAGTTTTTAAACTGGACACTACTTAGGTGCTCTATCACCTAAGATTATCTTTCAATTGTTACCATAAATATAAATATTATCTCACACCGCCAATTATTAGTAAAGCGAAAAAGAGAGGTTACAATCTTTTACATAATTTTATTGCTCCTGATGTATAAGCTACTGAAACAGTTCTGCTATACAGATCAAGTATTATATGAAGTGTCTTTTGCTATCACTCAAAAGTCAGCTATGATTTATACAAAAATATTCTTTCTATACACTCTTACATGCCTTGCTCAAAATATGCTAGCAACAGGAAAAATGATTATTGCTATCAACCAACGATACTGAAAACTCAATTTATTGAGAAGCACAAAAACAGTTTATGGATATAAACAGATTGATGAAAAACAGGCATGCCTCTTAAACATAAATAAAATGCCCTTGATTGCTTTATGTGCTAACAACCTTTATTTATCCATTTTAACGAAAGACTATTTTCCAATTAACAAAATTTTATTGATGGCTAAGCCTGATTTAGCAAAACTAAGCAAAACTTGCAAGTAGTAAAATACTATCAAATCAGTAGCACGACTGAGCCTGATTTAGCAATATAGAAATTAATAAAAGAAAGCTAGCACCTGATTCATCCGTCCTCAAGGACGGCGTCTCCGATTCAGCCGGCGAAGCCTTCCACCTGCCCGATTAACACCCTGGCTGACTCAGGTGTTGCTGTCGCCGAGTCGCTTTCCTTTCTCTCTGCATCGCTAACACTAATTTACTCTTTTCCACAGCATATTTTCTTTTCTTTTCCGCGTGTTCTTTCAGCCATGTGGAGATGTTTGATTTTTGTCTAGTTTGATGTGGTAGGCTGGGATCAAATGTTTTTACCGCAGCCCCACGGTGGGCGCCAAAATGTTCTGGTAAAAAATAAGGGGGTTTGTATTATTGATTAAATGGTGTGATTACACTCAGTTTAGTCCCAACAACCCTGGGAGTTTTATCAGTCAGAATTCCTCTCCCTACAAATGAGAGTATGGAGCTATTTATAGAGCTTCTAGTCTTCTTCTCCAAGCAAGGGTTCCTAAAAATCCGGTCCTTGGCATCCTTTTCGGTGGTATAGCGTGAAAATAGGGATGAGAACCTTGGTCTCCAAGCTGTGGCAGTTGCGAGAAGTTTATTTCTTCCTTCTTAAGTTAGCGGTTGATACAAGGAAGGAGAAGATATTTACAGTAACGCAGAATCCACCCTTTTTGGCGTTGCTTTAAGGTTGCCAGTCACGCCTTAGCTTCTAATCGCCTATTGGACGCTCTAGGGTTTAGTTGACTTGGGCTTATCATTCTGTTTACTCTAATTGGGCTTACTGGATATTCTCTTAAGCCCATTGCCCAGTCCACTAAACATTGAATTTTTTTGTTTTTTGTAGTGGAAATATGAAAGTTTATACTTCCTACGTCTTATTGAACAAATTTCCACTTTGTTTACGTTTAGTACAGGAGACTTCAAAAATTTATATATCTTATTTAATTTATTATTAAAAAATGTAAATTATTTTTCTCTATCTTATGAGATATCAATATTTGTAGGGGTACTGAATATGTAATATATAGTAGTATATATTTTTGATAAATTTATTATTATAATTATTTTTTAAATACACATGAACTTTATTAAATGATCTTATATAAGGGATGGAGGGATTATTTAAATCGATTTTTTTATTAGAAAAAGACATACATTTGAAGAGATATAACTTATAAGAGGGCTGCGTCTGCCAAAATATAATGCTGCTAAAGTCCTTGCTATAGTCGTCCATCAAAAAATTATTTTTATTCAACAAAATAATCATTAAAATTTGATGGATCAGCTAGTAATTTTTTAAGGTCAAAAACAATCATTTAGCGACAAATTATTGGTACCATTAGACTATTCTATGCATACACTAGCATGATCATGAACAAGATGATTAAGTGAGATTCATTTATTTATTAACAATTTTAATTATTCATAATACTACTTATTATCCTCAATTTTAAGATGATTAAGTGAGATTCATTTATTTATTAATAAATGATGGGAATGTTACACCAACAAACCTAAAAACCACACAAAGAGTCAAAATAATTCGAATAATAGCCTTTACATTATTATTTAGTAATATCATCTTTTGGCCTCTTTTGAATGTTCTTCCAGAGGTAGGACAATTACCTAACCTAAACCAAAAGTCTTTACATGTGAATGCTAAATATTAAATGCTGACTTTAATTTTGGGTTTGGGGACCAATTGATTTAAAGTTTATTATTTAATATTTTGATGGAAAATATCTATTCGGGAACTTGAGGTAAATATGACAAATGAGTCAGATTGCCTTAGCCCCATGTTTGTTCAGGCTATCTCTACATTTTTACCCAAAGTCATCCTAACTAAGTTAATTAAAGAATGTAAAAGAAATATCATGTTGTTATTGTCAAAAAAAAAAGTTAAAGAATGTAAAAGAAATAATTTTTACACTAAAACAAGTATATATATTATTTATAATTTTAAAAAGTAAAATAAAAAAATTTCAAGATTTATTTACTATATGAACAAAACTTACATGCATTTCCATACATGCATTTCTTACTTTTCCTCTCACAAAGAGGTAGTTTTTTTTATTAAAAAATAATTTTCTTTTATTTTTTCAAAATGAAAAAACACAAATAACCACCTCTTTGTGAGTGGAAAAGTAAGAAATGCATGTATGGAAATGCATGTAAGTTTTGTCCTTACTATATTTAGTTTTAGTGCTTTGAAGACATTAGTTAGTACTCCCTCCGTTTTAAATTACTTGACGTTTTAGAAAAAAATAAATAAAAAATTAAGAAAGTGTATTTTTGCACCTTATTTTTCTATTATACCCTTATTTTAATTCACCAATATTTTTTTTTCACACACTTTCTCTTTCCAATAAAATTAATATGTTATGTACCAATTTTTTTAAAAAAAAAACAATAAAAAATTATTCGAAGAAGTTTAGTAAAAAAAAAGATACAATAAAAAGATTTAAAATAAAAAGTGGGTATAATAGACAAAATATAACCTTAAATTATCAAAACGATAAGTAATTTGAAAAAACTAAAATTTTTTAAAACGTCAAGTAATTTGAAACGAAGGGAGTATTTAATTTATTTTATACCTCGCTTTCTTATTAACTTTTTTTTTCTTCATTTTTTTAGTTATGTATAACTAAATTTTTATATTTATCTTTTGCTGCATGTTACCAAGTGAATGGAGAGTCCAATGAAATGTAGACTATAAAAAAATAAATTAAAAGGTGAATGTAGACTATATAAAAAAAAAAACTAACATGAGAAAATATGAGTTTTCAACGTGAAACAAATTTGTTTCCTAGCATAGTTTTTTTTTTTTTTTGATATTTTCCTACCATAACTATTAATTTGAAGAATCTTTTTATATCATCCAAAAAAAGATGAATCTTTTATTTAGTAATTTTCTTGTTATTCGTATGTACTAAATATGATTGATAAAACATAAAGAAGAAATCAATAAAGGTCATTTTAGTCAAGCTAGAGTTATCCCTGCAAGCAACATGTTTAATGGAATGAAAAAGATCAACTTGAGGTAGCTAGTACAAGAATTCAATAGGCGAGCATGTTGTTTTGCTTAGTAAATCAAGTAAAAGTCATTAAATTTGGTCTATTTGTAAGAAATTTGAGTAGTACATTGAAAATTTTGGGTTCGATTCTCAACTCCAATAAATTAAAAACAAATTCGCCTAGTGAACATACAACTTGTCAACTTAATTGAGATATCCTAAAACAAGAAGTTGTCAATTACCCAATCTCTTCAGAATTCAGATAACAACAACAATTGCCATTTTGGGGATATTTTTATAATGCGTGTGTTAAGGAAGATAATAGAGATAAAATTAGACTAAAGAATAGTTATATAAGTTACTCTCTCCGGACACAAATATAAGAAAAAAACATTTTAAATTTTGGACACAAATATAAGCAAAAATTAACTATTTTTAAATTAATTAATACTACTATTCTTAATATACCATTATTTAATAATTTCACTTTTCAAAAGTTTATGTGATTTTCAAGGCATAAATCACTTTTCAAAGGGTAATATAATAAATTTAACTCATGTTTTGCATTAAATCAAAAAAATTAACTACACTTAACTAAATTTCTTAAACACTGCATAAATGATTATTTTTTCTTATATTTGTGTCCGAATGAAGTAGTAATTAAATTAACTTATCAAAACAAACATAAACTAGTATAAATAAATTATAAGCTCATTAAAAATCTTTGTGCTTTTTACGGCATATTTTTTGTTATACAATAAATATACTTAGCCTACTTTGCATATTTAATTTTCGTACTTAAGAATTACGGGTGAAAGTTTGAATCTTGTCACGTGGTATCAAAGTATCTGGTATTGATAGGAATTTGCAGCGCATATAAGATTGATTTCTTATCCCAATCAAGTTTTTTTCATACGTGAGAGTCATAAATTTATCCCATAACCACTAACTTAAGGGGTCCAAGACCTTATCACTTGGACTAATTAAATAATGGTTTAAACATGAAATTTATTAATTAATTAATTAATTAAAATCACATCAAGTTTTTGTCTCCACAAAGTTAATTATATTGTAGAATATAATTTCTAATTAAATATACAAAGATTGAGAAGTAGAAATTATATTCAAATTTTATTTTCTTCGAAACCCCTTAACAAAGTAGGTTCAAAACAAAATGCATTTATGAAATTGCACACAGTGCCTTACAATCTAAATTCAAAATCCAAGCATACTAATAATGACAATATATAATACATATATAACAAAACAAATAAGAAAAAAAAAGTGACTTTTCTTGAGAGAAATACGTGGTGGAAAACTTTGCTTCCCTTTTTTTTTCCTTCTATTATTGTGAAATGCATCTTCCCTGCTTTGCACTATGTTCTCTTTTATTTCCAATATTCCTCAAATCCTACAAAAGCATATAAACATATAAATACATTAATATCAATTATTAGGCACACAAAAACAATACATGTGAGATAGTGGTAGTTATTTCAAAAAAATTAAGTAAACGGTAAAATTTAAAGAAAATGTTACATCAAAATTCAGTATATTTTTAGGCAAAAGTATAGATATTTCAAAACTTGTTTATTTAATTAAATAAAAAAATTATATTTTAAGTAAAATAATTTATATAAAGGATAAAAATGAGAAGAAAAAGCTACTCTAAAAATATTGTATTCTATTTGTATAAAGATAATAATTAGACTAATATTAGATAATGACTTCTATTCCCTTTAATGACATATTTTGATTCTCTTATTTGATGTTTTTATTATATATATATATATATATATATATATATATATATATTATAAGTTCATAAGTTTTAATTTAGGAAAATGCTAAAACTCGCAAATGATTTGTATAGCGAATATTATGAATAGACAATTGTTTTATTTAAATTAAATAGGCTCTTATATGGCAAGTGGGTGTTGACAACTTTGTATGGTAATGCATGTGTTATTAGTGTGTCGTGATTCTTCTCGGGAGTACATCATTAACAAGAAATAACAATACTTTTTAGTTTGTATACAATCTCAGTGTAAAAATATATATACACTATGAATCATGCATAACTGTTATATAGGTAATAAAAGAGGAGGAAGTTAAAATTAAACTCATAATGTATAACTAAAAGAAACTCGTCTTTTTAAAGATTAAAACATTTTAATTATAGAGTGTTTAGTGTAGGTTGTACGTATGAAGTGGCATTTTAAAGCATACCATGAGATACAATGGGAAACCACTGTCTAGAAGTGGTAAGGAGGAGGAGGTGATGCATAGATGTAATGTGGTGGAGGAGGGGAGTAGACCGGTGGAGGAGGTGAAGAGTAGACATAGTGTGGCGGAGGTGGTGAGTAAACTGGTGGAGGTGGAGATTTATACTTGTAAACTGGTGGAGGTGGCGAGTAGACGGGTGGAGGAGGAGACTTATATTTGTAAACTGGTGGTGGAGGTGATGGATATTTATATGGCTTCTTGGCCGGTGGTGGTGGCGATTTGTATTTGTATACCGGTGGAGGAGGTGACTTGTACTTATAAACTGGGGGTGGTGGTGAAGGGTACTTGTACGGAGGTGGAGGAGGAGATGGATACTTGTAGGGAGGAGGAGGTGAATTGTATTTGTAAACGGGTGGAGGTGGAGATGGGTACTTATATGGTTTCTTTGGTGGAGGTGGAGGAGATTTGTACTTATATACTGGTGGAGGAGGTGACTTATACTTGTAAACTGGCGGTGGAGGGGATTTGTACTTGTATACTGGTGGAGGAGGTGACTTGTACTTGTAAACTGGTGGTGGTGGAGATGGGTATTTATATGGCTTCTTAGGTGGTGGTGGTGGTGATTTGTACTTGTACACCGGTGGAGGAGGTGACTTGTACTTATAAACGGGCGGTGGAGGAGAAGGATACTTGTACACAGGTGGAGGTGGTGACTTGTATTTGTAAACTGGTGGTGGAGGAGAAGCGTATTTGTATGGCTTCTTTGGTGGTGGTGGTGGTGAACTGTAATGGTAAGGAGGAGGAGGTGAGTGAACCGGAGGTGGTGGAGAGTGGTAGTAGTAAGGCTTAGGTGGTGGTGGTGGGGATGAATAGATATAGTTGTTTGCTGAAATTTGGGATGGCAAGCAAAGAGTGATTATTGCCAATGCAATAGTGAGAGTAATAGAGGCCATTTGAGAACCCATGTTTTCCCAAATGGGTTTTGGTAGTGCTATAATGAAAGGTAGTAACACCCTTTATATAGTTTTTTATTTACCCATTTTATCTCAATTGTTCATATTGGTTAGTCTGTTTTGATTTGATACATATTACAATTCACCTAGTTTTCAACCCCTACCAAAAACTAACAATAAAAAAAATCTAATAATTGATCTATCTCAAAATAATTGTTATTGTATTCATTGCACATAAGGCAACGATAAATTATAAATATATCACAGAGATTGATAATTTTACCAAATAAATTTTATTAATCTTGAACTTAAAATGAAAAACAATAAATAAAAAGTGGTCCACATAATAGTAACTAGAGAGTGTGTTAAATATTAGAAGTACATAGCTAACCTTTGAAAACAATTTTTTTTGTAAAGTAATTTAGTGATCAGAAAAGCCATTAGGTTTGGTCTAGTGGTGAGAGATTTGGGTAGCATAATATAGGTCTTGGGTTCGATTCCCAGCTCATTATAAATATAATTTAGTGATCAGAATTTTACCTCATAAAATAATTAAGTGAAGAATTTCAGATTTAAATTGCAATCTTTTTATATTATAACTTAACTAATTAAATTATGCCGGAGCAAATAATTTTGACAAATATGATAGTTCTTATGAACCGCAGAATATTATTAAAAAATAACAGCCTGCCATTGAATAAGTAAGTATGCTTTTTGGACCAAAGCTACCCAAGTTGGATTTGATAGAGACATCAATCTATGCATGAATTGAAATTAAACAATGGAATAAACTTTAGTCAAAAAATAAAAACAATGGAATAAACTTTATTAGCTGGAAAATGGTGACAATGCCCTTATTTTCTTTATAGTAAGTATACCAATCATTTTTTATTATTTTTGTTTATAAGCCATTATCAAAGTAAGTAAACTCGACCTATGATTAGTCGATTGATGACAGTCAATTATATGATGTTTTTAATACTATTTTAGAGTAGTTTTAATAGCCAAATACCTAAAGTTACGAAGTTACTTGATCAAGAATTAAGAAAAGTGAAAAATGCATAAAAAATGGCAAAAAAAAAAAGAAATTGAAAAATTCATCGCACCACGATGGATGACCATCGTAGCACGATGAGAAGGCGGTTAAAAGTTTATAACAAATCAATCCATAGTAGCACGATGGATTGTATCGTGGCTGCGATGAGAAATCTGTGAAGCACCGTGGGCACGATGGGTACGATGCGCAAGATGGAAAAATGAAGAAATACCACATCATACCAAAAACACCATAACTGGAGCTATGAGTATCGGATCGCGTTCTGTGACCATGCGTTGGAAAGCTAAGACAAAGAGCTAGAAATTAGTTGTTGAACCAAAAATCTAATTATGAACTCTATCGTGGCTACGATGGATCGCATCGTGGCCACGATGAAAATGCTGAAAATCTGCGCAAAATCAGAAAATCTTTGGCTCCAAGTAAAAATCTCATCTCGCCACGATGGATATCAACGCGATACGATGGTGCGTGCAGCCCAAGTCCAAAAACACTATAAATAGAGCTATTCTCCTTCACAATTATTCATTCAAAAGTTTAGAGAGCTATAAGCCTCTAAGGAGCAAAGGAGGGCTAAGGAGCTCTCAAGGCATAAGGTTTTTCTTTATGCTTATTCTTTCTCTTCTTGTATGGTCTTTAGTAGCTAAACCCATCAGGGTTAGGTCAAGTAGACGAGCTTCCCTAGAACCGCTTGAGACATGTAATTTGGTTATTTTCCAAGACTATTTATAATTGCTATTCATTTATTATTTGTTACTATCTCTATTTATTTGTTTATACACTGACATATATGAACGCGCGCATATTCTGTTAGTAACTAGGGTCGAAGTGGATACCGTGACACATCTAAGACTACGGAATCAAAGAGATACTATAACCTACCTATATGAGACCATTAAATTCAGTATCTGCGGTTAGGTTTGAGATTAAGAAGCACACATACTTAAATTCTGCACTGATATTATGAAACCAAGCGGACGTAGAGAACTTGTCAAATTCTAAACTTCTAAAGGTTAGGACGTACTCTAAGGAGGCTGTACCCGTTAAAGGTAATGATATGAAATTACGAAGGCTAAACCTAACGAATGTTAATTGGTTCAACCTAAACAGATAGGAGGGACACCATGACCTTTGTTGATCCCCCTACTAGTTTCATCCTTGTTCATACTCATGGTGAAAAAAATGTAAATAAACCCAGACCAATAAAGGTTGAATTTGGTGAAAAGTACCAGACATTTATAACATGACGAGTTAAAATTTAAGTCTCTATTGAGATTTTGTATTCATTTTTAATAGTAAGATACTTCGAATATGATTATCTCTAATTAAGAAATTTGGGGAAAAAAAATTGATATACATGTAGTCATTTTTAAATGATTATTAAATATTTTGTCAAAAATTAATTTGTACGTCCTTTCTTTTTCTTACAATAAAATAAAATTCATTCATTCATATGTGAAAATAGCAACAATACAAAGAGATGGAGATAGTTAAATACTCACTAAAAATGCATATAAAACTTTCATCCGACAATATAGCATTAACAACCCAAAATCTAAATCTTAACAACCTGACTAAATTCGTCAACATATGACCAAAGGTTAATAGTAATTTGAGATCCAGTCTTTGATGGCATCCAACTCTGGAAAAAATATATTTACATGTCTTCGCGCAAAAAATTGATTATATTTGGTCTCTGAGATGACCGATTCTGCCACATACCGACAATATATTTGTAAGGTTGAGAGAAAATTGATCTTAGTGATAGCTGTCATAAGCCCTTTACTCGAACTATAGTATTTATGCCTCTGAAATATTATATCATTGTTTGAAACCTATAATGAGTCAAAACTGATTTGCCACTTTGTACAAACAAAATAGCGCACAGAGGCGAGACAACCAAAAACCGTCGCATAAAACGACTAACAAACCAATAACACCGCACTTAGGAGAGAAAAACATAAAAAATAATAATTCAAATATATGTGAATAACACTTATTTAGATAAATAACAAGAAAAACGATGAAGATGAGTGGTTTTGAGTCATTAATAACCCAAAATCACCCCTCTATGATGAGCGAATAAAGAAAAAAAGTTGGAGAGAAAAAATTAGGGCAGGCTACTTAAAAGAGAAGAGAGAATTAATTTGTCCTTTCTAAATAACAAACTTTGAAAAACATTACATGTCACCCTGTTTACGTATGATGGCTAACACATTTTTATTATGCAATTATTCAATTTTTTTATGCAATATGGCTAATACATTGAATGAAGAGACTGAATTTTAAGCTTGCTCTAGATTTCAAACCTTATAAGCTGGCTCCGGAAAAACTTTCACAAATTTTGTAGTTTTTTCAAAAATAATTGCTTGATATTTAATCTACTATGTACTTAGAGTTTCTGCAAGGCCAAAAGGTTGATATTTAAGAAACCAATCAAAATCATCATTGACCAGTTTTTTTTTTGGAGTATCTTTTTCCTTATTCTCTTGGCATATGTAGATTTGTACTGTTTTTCAAAGAAGAAAAAAAGTATTTCTTTTTTTTTGGGGGGTTAAAAAAGTATTAATTTCTTTATTGAAATGAATTAAAAAAACAATATTGTACATTTAAAAAGTTTGAATTGGCTTATTTAAATCTTATCAATAATTTACTTACTATTTTCTTTTAAGAAGCCAAAAAATATATATTACTTACTATTGTGCGATTCTTCTCATTAGCCAATCATATACTCCTTCCTTCCGTCTTTGATCTTTGATTTTCTTTAGCATTTTTTTTCCAAAATTTTGGTTATTTTAGAAAACCAACACACGATTAATTCCTTTTGCACCTTTACAAAAACAAAAACAAGGATTAAATAAATAATTCTTTAATTAAATGAATTAAATGTAAAATTGTACGATCCATCTAAATTTATTATATCAATATTTGTACATACTTAAAAGAACTAAAGATTTGAAACGGAGGAGTATGTCATTTAGCTTAGCATATTAGTGTTTTGGACTGGCTGAAAGCCTAATAAACTAAAGGCCCAATTATACATAGGAGATATTATCCACCACGACCACAAATGGAGGAAACGCGCGTATTGCTCCAATACATGTTATATCAACCATCAATAAATGGCTCTCACAGAAGATATTTGTGACTCTTTTCTTGCACATGGAGGACCCCATCATACGATTACTCCTCGAATATCACTATATATACATGCATGAACCCACTCTAAAGGTACACACATGCTACCCCAATTTAGCATCTTCTCTCATCTTAAAGCAAATATTGACTTGAGCGTGCAGGTACTATTTCCCCCATTGGTACTAGAAGATCACACCATTCATCACCAAGTACAGATCTAACCATTCACAATCACCAAAAGAACATTCTCATTTGAACACTAAGTTCAATTAGACATTTTGTTTAAAATCATAAGGGTAGTTTTGGACAAAAATAGTTACTGAATGGACATTAAACAATACCGTAAAGGGAATTTTAATAAATCCTTTGGGATAGTTTTTTTTTTTTTTTTGAACCAAACAAACTTACTGCATTTCATTAATTATCAAAAGTTCAATACATGAAGGAATAATCTCAAATCTATGGAAACTAGTCCAGGAATTGGCCGCCCTAGCTAAAGTGTGAGCAACCGAATTCACTTGTCTCCTAATAAACTTAACTTCAAAGTTCACACATGATAACATAACATGAATAATTTCATCAACGATTGAAAGAAACTCTGAATTGCCTCGCCGTTTGGTACAAATAGCATCAACCAGCACTTGAGAGTCACTTTCAAACTGGACGCTTTCAAAACTTCTACTCTTAGCTTCATTCATAGCTTGCAATAGTGTCCATGCTTCACCCTCATCTGTTGATAAAGTCAGTTGCCGCCACTGCGTAAATCCAGCCATAAACTCACCAGAATTATTACGAAAACAAGCACCCATCGCGGTCCTACCTGCATCGACAAAAAATGCTGCATCTACATTGCACTTTAACCATCCTATACGAGGCTTTTCCCACCGAATGGTGCTAACAAGCGGAACATCATGATCATCGTTACCTCGCAACTTATGGACGGCAATCCACTCGTTCCACTGATCAAACGCAGCCCGGCCTATTTGGTTTGGGCTTCTAACATTATCGTTCCAAATTTTATCATTCCGGTTATGCCATATACTCCATAACAACATAGCCACTCTACCTATAGTAGCGTAATCCTCGTTCCGACACAAGGCAAACACTCTATCTGCTGCACTACCTTGCTGACAAGCTGCGGAACCCAAGACAGATGACAGTCCAGCTGCTTGCCAACTGGATTGAGCAGAGGAACAGGTGAAAAATGCGTGTACATCATCTTCTACCTCATCTTCACATAATGGGCAATGAACATCACAATCAACATGACGTTCTAATAACCGACGCCTCGTTGGAATACATCCCCTACATAATCGCCAAAGAAGATGACGCGCTTTATGTGGAGCATGCGCTTTCCATATTTCTTTCCAATTACCTTTCACATGGTATTTATCATTACGGAAAATACACTTCATAGCAAGCTTGTACCCGGATTTGACAGAGTAACACCCATTTCGTTCCTCCTCCCAAACCATTTTATCCACATAGACCGACCCAATGAGAGGTGTCGCAATGATCCTTTGGGATAGTTTAGAAACCCTTAAAATGAAATTTATGTTTAAAAAAATCAGATTGTGGAAAATGTTTAGTTTTGGACTTTTTACTTTTCTTTAATAAAAGAAAAATATCAAAATCGAGTCTAAGTTTATGCAGAGATAAGCCACGAAATAGATCATCAAAACCAGCAAATATAAGATTATAGTTCTATTTTTTGCCTTGTTCAAAATCGGAACGAATATGAGAATACCCGAATTCTGTTAGAGACGGGAGAAGGAACTTTGGTATAGGATGTGAATGGATATATATTAAATTATGAATTATGAAAAATTAAGGTTTAAATTTTAGAAGAAAGCAAATATAGTCATTGAAAGCTTCCCAACTAATTTCAAAAGCAATTAAATTCGTCGTTGAAAACGTGTTTGTTGACGTGGAAGGACGTGTAAGCAATTAACGTCACATGTCATCACCGTTAACATCTCAAGTTAAGAGATGACTGATTTGATATAACTTTCACAAATTGATAGATGTTTTAGCTATTTTGATAAATTCAAGAATGAAATTGATTTATATGTGAAAAATCAAGGAACTAAGTTGTTTTAATTTATCTTTCTCATATCCTTAATGAAGATTCATTTTCTAAGATAAATAATAATTTCTCTTTTTCATATAAAAATAATTTTTTTTTTTATAAAATAGTTTAGAGATTAGAATTTTTTCATAGAATAAATAAGTGAATATTCCGAATTCAAACCTCAATATTTATATATTGCAATATCTCTATACCAATTAAATAAGTATGTTCACAAGAACATAATTATATCCATAGTTTTAAAACTCGGACCGGTGATCGACCCGGTCAAGGCACTGGGTTACTAGTCGGGCCAGTGTGTCACTGGTCGGACCGCATGACTGTTGATCCGGTGTATTATTCAATAAGAAAAAATTAATAGTTTTTTTTAAAAAAAAAAAAACAATTAAGTTTAAAAATACAATTAACAAGAAAAATAAAATTAATAAGTTTTTTTTTTTTACAATAAAATTAATAAGTTTAAAATTACTAAAGGTGATGGTTAGGAAACAAAAGAAAAATAGATCTTTTTGTAAAAGAAGAAAAATAAATCAAGTGTGAGAATATTGATTTGATTGTTTCTTAATTAGTTTCAAATCAAATATATGGAATATGCATGCATCATAATCACAGAATTTCACCTAGCCAAGTGGTAAGGATACAAAGCTTTATGGAGAGGTTGTTGGTTCGACCTATCGACGAATATTTTGTAATTTTTAGACATTTTTCATTCTATTCTCAAACCGGTTCGGTTTTGTGCAGGTTAACCGATTTGACGGTTTGACCATTGAACCGACTGGGTCACACCGGGTTTCACCGATTTGTTTACAAAACCGGTTCTGCAAGTTGACCAACCCAGCCATCCTTCCTGTTCCCCGCCAGACCGGTCCGATCGGCCGGTTCGGTTTTTAAACATTAAATATAATATTTAAAGAGGGTGCGTAAAAAAAAATATTTAAAGATGGAATGTAAAAAAGAAAAATATATTTAAAGACGTACGATGGAATAAATAAGTATGTACGACTGATATTTTGAGCCTATAAAATCTAAATCATAGTTTATGTATGGCAAGTAGCTAGGACGTTTACTCATAACAATAATTAATTGTGTGCTTAATTAGGTGATTACATTTACGTGTGTTTTGTTAGTGATGAGATGATTAATGTCTTTATCATTGCATCATTTTCAAATTTGAATAACGAATTGTCTTTTTTATAGATTATGTTCTAACTTAGGTGGACAACATAATATAAAACCAACCATGAAATTGCGTGTAACTATTTTATTGTTTACTATCTAATCACCATAGAAAATTATATAATATTAAAGCATAAAACAACACACTTTTATGGTCTTGTTATTTTTTTATGATTTTATAGGTCATTTTTTTATTATACCGTGTTAGAACAATATACCATATGATAATCTTATTAAATAAATTGGTGGATATATAGTACCGATTAATTGAATGAACATAAGTATAAAAATGTATACTTGATAACAATTAAAAGATATTAAACAAGCATGATCTTTAAACGATTTAGAGGTTTTAGTAATTTTAATGTGATTTAGCATTCACCTTTGGCAACACATGACGAGCTTTGAGTGAAAAAGTTAAGGTTTAATGTCTAAAATATGCGTTTGGAGAAGACTAATTACTAGTTGTAATTAAGTGGATTGAGGATTATTGCACACTAAAGATTGAACTTTTTCTTCAACATTTTGCTAACTGCCTAATTATAATGATGATGTGGCATGTCTATGTGTTCACCAACAACGTAAAATATGGGAGGTAATGTAATTGTCATTTCACACGAAAGATTCTATACGTATATTTCACCATATTTAGAGACAAAAGGTAATTTTTAGAGTCAAACAATAATTTCACTTCGATCAGTAACGACAAATAAATTAATGATACGATGGTGACAAAAAAAAATTAAAAAATTGTCAAAAAGATAAAAATAAAAAATTAATGATGCCATGAGACTATTCTAGGCATACGCCAGCATGAACAAGATATGATTCTCATTTTAGTAATCGTATGTTTGGTTCCATTTTTTATTTTTTTAAAGATAGTTTAGTGGTTAGAAATTCTACCCTTTAAATTAATTAGTTGTTGAGTTTTAAATGTGAGTGATTGAGTCTCACATAGATTAGAAATGGAAAAATGTTTTGTATTTATAAGAGATGTAACTTATTAACCTAATGTCTTAAGTTTTTAGGTAGGGATGCGACATCTCCCTCTGTTATGATTTTGGAGGATTTAACTTGATGTTTCTCCCGAGCTCCTCCAAGCTCTCCAACAAGTGGTATCACAACCGTGATTCGATTTGGTAGGAGAGGTAGAGTGGATCATGATATTAGATCAACTATATGATATGAGAACTCATAATTGGAGAGAGGTTGTTGAATTTTGAAGTGTGTGGTTAAATCCGTCTCACATCGACTATTTAAATTTATTTTCCAATTCATTTCTATGAATATATATATTTAAACATAAAACATTTTACTTTCAACTCATTTTTAAGCTCAAAAATAAAATTTTACTTTTATTAAAAATTAATTTTTCTCCTTAAAGAGATTGATACATCAAGTGAGATTCATTTATATTTTAACAAATAATAGAATGACTCAATTTGTATACGTTCCCCACCAAACATGCCTAAAAACCACACAAAAGAGTCAAAGTAGTTCGAATAAGAGCCTTTGCATTATTTATCTTATTTCTTGGCCTATTCTTTTTTTGACAAAAATTTCTTGGCCTCTTCTAAATGTCCTAAATTGGACAATTTCCTAACACGAACCTAAAGTCTGTTTTTATATGTGAATACAAACTATTAAAAGCTGACTTTTCCTTCTTGCTGAGCTGTAGGGTTAATTTGTGGACCAATTTCTTTAAACTCTATTAATCTATCCAATTTAACCAATGTCTTGGCCCCAACTTTGCCATCATAACCTCTTAAGGTATTCACTTGACTTAAAAATTTTAAATATTTAATTTCGAGTCAATAGTGACATCTGTTTTTTATTAAGAAATTTAAATTATGTTTAATATGTAACTTAAGAAATCAAAAACAATTTTTTTTTTATCATCAAAAGAAGGGCAATGTTATTAACTCTTTAATAATGAATCTCTTAATAATAAAAAAAAAATTAAAAAGAATAATCCTTTTGTAAATGGTAGATAACATAGAAAATATTAATTCTTGTAATTAACATAAAACAATATTCATATTCTAATAGTAACAACAAAATACTTTTTTGCTACTTAAAAAAAAAAAGGCTTAAATGCACTTTTGATCCCCCTATTTTTAAAAAAATGAAGTTTTGGTCCCCCTATTTTAAAAACCAACTTTTTAATCCCCCTATTTTTATTTTTTTTGAGTTTTGATCCCCCATCCTATTTTGGGGTTAATTTTGTTGATGTGGCCTTGTAACTAATGATGTGGCAACATTCATGTGGACAAATTTAATATCCATGTCATTATTATATATTTTTAAATTCAATAAAACTTTATTTATAAAATATTTTAATTGTTAGAATTATATATTCAACTGAAATAATAATTGTTAAATCTTATAAAATATGAAATTTGAAACCCTAATTATCAAACCTTCAACTACTAGAATTTTATTCACCGTCGGAGAGAATCCTTCCTTATGGATTTCACTAATCCTATGGTTTCCGTTCAAACTAAACAGTTTTTGGATTTTTAAAAACGAAAAGAAATTAGAGATGATTTTGTGTTTCAATAGAAATTACTCATACTCTTTAAACTATCTATGACTTTGGATGAGTTTGAATGAAAACCCAAAAATTGTTTTAAGTTTGAAGTTTAATTCTAGATTGGTTTTATATAAAGTTGGATGATGATGAAAGTTGAAGGTTCTTGAAACACAAAACTTGCTTTCAATATGCAATTGTTTGATATGAATCAAAGAGGATCATGTCCATGTTGTGATTGTTTGTTTTTTCTTAGGTTTAATAAATTAGAGGTTGTGAATTTTTGGATTTTTTATTTTAATGAACTTTCTTAGGTTTAATTAAATTATTTTATAAAATAAGTTTTATTGAATTAAAAACAAATAATGACATGGATATTAAATTTGTCTACGTGGACGCTGATATGCATTAGTGACAATGTCACATCAACAAAATTAGCCTTAAAATGGAATGGGGGATCAAAACTCAAAAAAAATTAAAATTGGGGGACTAAAAAGTTGGTTTTTAAAATAGGGGGACCAAAACTTCATTTTTTTGAAAATAGAGGGATCAAAAGTGTATTTAAGCCAAAAAAAAATTATTTCTAGTAGAGTTTGAAATAAACTCATCAATCAAATTTCATATTGTACCTTTTTTTCTGTTCATTTATTTTTGTTCGGAAGCCTATCCACTTTGTAATTATTTTTTACCAAAGACAAATTAATATTATATATATATATATATATATATATATATATATATATATATATATATATATTAGGCCCTTTTATTATATTTTTTAATCAATGTTTTCATATATTTTGCATATTCTTCCCTTGAGATATACTATTATATAAATTTTTTAGCCCCAAATAATGGAGGTCCGGCTATATATAACACACTTTGCATGTGCTAGTCGCCTTGCGTATATGTATGCCCTCTAACTCTCTAAGAGCACATCCAATGGTAGTACCTATTAGGTACTTATATAGGTAGTTATTAGGTACTATCATTGGAGCAATACTAATTGAGTTTCTAATAGCTATTGCTTCTCAAATAGGTATTCTATCTCTTTTCATTATAATATATTTTTGTGGGACCTACTTATAAATATGTAGAATGTTCGTCTCCTGCTCTCTATTGCTGCGAATCTATTGATGAGATATAGAGTTATTAGTGAGACTCATTTAGAAGTTTATAAGAAGTGTTGAGTTGGAGGGATTGAGTACTTATTAAATACTATTATTAAAAAATAATAAATGAGTGATGTATACATATGAGGCTCAGTTAAGTACTCAAACTTGGGGAGCTCCATTGTGGATGTTGTAAGTTATAGGTAGTATCTGATACCAAAATGGACCGGCTGGTTGATTTTGTCTAAAAAAAATTACAGTAAGGATTTGTTTGCTAGTTTAACAGAGAAGGAAAGATTTTTCATGAAAAAAAAAAAGAAGGAGCAAGTTAAAATAATAGAGTAGTCTGGGGAGAGAAGTTTTGACATTTTATATTTCTTCATAACACAAAAATCTCCAAATCGGTTGAATTCAAAAATCATATTGAAAGAGTTTTTAAATACCTATATGACTTCTTTAGAGTTTAAATTTAATTTATGTTGTTATAATAATGTCAAAATTAAAAAAGTATATTATTTATTAACTTTTATTTATCATTTTCTATTTTATTTATCACTCCAAAAATGTAATAAATTTCTCTATTATTTCTAGTGATAAAAAATTTCTCTATTAGTTCAAAACTGAAAAATCTTAAAACACTAATGATAAAAATGTGCTAAATTTCTCTATTTTTGTCTCTAACTTCCTCCAAAAATCTTTCAATACTTAAAAAACAAAACCAAAAACAGTTTCAACCTGTTCTGTCATTAACCAATCTGTCTCATTAACCGATCTAAAACAGGGCACGAAAGAAATGGGCTGGTTGATTTTGATAGGTGAGTGTAAATTTCACCCTATTTTGTCATGGGGTTTCTGACTTGTCTCATCAATTATCAATTATAAATATAATAAAAACTTTGTACCATCAAAAAATACAATAAAAACATATAAAATGTGTTGAATTTTATACATAATGACATGTCAAGATAGAAAAAGATAAACTTTTAAATATAAAATGCGCCTTAAACCTCTAATGATAATATCATATTTTGAATTTCCTACGTTACTAATAAGTGGTCTTTATAATTTAATGTAAATACTTTTACAATACATATATTTTGCTTCATTGATATAAAATTATGCAACTCATATATATATATATATATATATATATATATATATATATATATATATATATAGGGATGGATCAAATTACACAGGTGTAATATTTGAGTAATGTTACACCGCTCAATAACGCTTTAACGAATACAAATTTTATAAAATTCACTGTTGGATTGAAAGCTTATATCGTGTAGATCATTTATGTTAAATTTTACAAAAATCTAAAATCATTTGATATGTTATTAAGAACGATCAAGATTAATGATATTTAATAAAAACGCATAAACCGTTAATCTTGACGTGTCTCAATTGTATTGTCAGAAGTGCTTCTACCTGGTAGAAAACTGCTTTAGTAGGGTCCAATAATAGAATCAAGAATCGGCCCGAGGCGGAGAACCAAGACTTTTGTAATAATCTTGTAGACAATGTTGCATAAACTGATAGGTCTAAAGTTTTTAAAAGTAGTGGGTGTGTCAATTTTCGGGATGAGAAATATCAGGGTTTCAAAAATGCAGGGTTGAAATAACTTGTATTTAAGACTGTTTTGACTAGATTGAAGATGTCGTCCCCCACAATGTATCAATATTAGGCTTAAATATGCAAAAGGTCCCTGCACTTACGGGTCATTTGAGTTTTAGTCCCTGCATTTTAAAATCTTTTCATTTTGCCACTGCACTTTCATTTTACTTTAAAAATGGTCCCTGAACCCATTTTTTGTTGAAGTGACACATTTTTTTTATAATGTGTCAATTTTATTTTACTTTTAAAAAATTACTTATTTAAGGGTATTTTGATCGATTCACTGCAAAATTAAATGAGTCATCAACTCTAAAGTTCAGTCAACAGTGACGGATCAGCAAAAATGTGTCATTTCAACAAAAAAACAAATGTCTGGGGACCATTTTTAAAGTAAAATGAAAGTGCAGTGACAAAATAAAATATTTTTAAAATATAGGGACTAAAACTCAAATAACTCGTAAGTGCAGAGATCTTTTGCATATTTCCTTCAATATTATTTGAAGAAAATGCACCGAAAACCATCTAGACCAGGGGCCTTATAAGGCTTCATAGAGTTAAGGGATGCAGCCACCTCCTCTTTAGTGACAAGTCTAAGCAAATATTTTTTCCCTTCTTCATCAATGGTTGGGTGTAAACCATTATAGAAGGAAGAGTCATGGTTGGATTGGTTGCCACTAAAGAAATTCTTGTAATATTGTTGCGCCTTGGGGAACGGAACTGTCAGATAATATTCCTGTTTTCTTTCATTGCCAAACAATTATAGTCTACTCTTTTTCAATATAATAATAATAATAATAATAGTCTACTCCAATGGTGTTGATTCTTCCGCAACCGTACACATATGACTTAAAAATTGCTTTTCCGAGTCATTAATCTTTGCAACAACTACAATTAGCAAACAAATCTAGAAGATTGAGACAATTATATTTCGGGTCCGTTTGGATTAACTTATATTTTATCATATGCAAGTAGTTTATGTAATTTTTATGTATTATTATAAGTTTGTCAAGGTAGTTTATGACAAAATAGCTTATAAAAATAAAAGTTTCACTAGTGTGAACCTAAAAAATATAATAAAATCTAATTTATATTGCATAAGCTGTTTACATAAGCTCAAAAATAAGCTAATTCAAATGGGGCTGAGTATATGAAGTCACCATAATGATTAATATATAATAATTTAGACCTTTTAAAAAATATATATAAATGAAGTCGATATAAAAGTGATATATAACACAAATGGTCCGTTTGAATTAACTTATTTTTAGCTTATGCAAGCAGTTTGTGCAATTTTTATGTATTATTATAAGTTTGTCAATGTAGTTTATTATAAGTTTGTCAAGTTACTTGCATAGTTTTATAAAAAAAAATACTCACTTGTATAGTTGGAAAAAAAATATTTCCTACCCCAACAATTATACCTCTACCCCTACGAATCTATTTTTCCAATTTTATCCTTTACTTTTTTTTGTTAGAATAATTTTACTCTTTATTATTTGAGATTAAAATAAATTTGACTTATAGTGACAAACAAACCTGCACTCACTACAACATTTATAGCCTCTGGCAACACTTTTATAACCAACAGGCAAGAATTGTTGCCTAAAACTGATATAGGCGACATTTTATGATTGTTCTTGAGTATTTGATTGCAACGCCATAAAGCGTACCCTAAAATATAATAGGGGACGATTTTCACGGGTAACCTCATACTCCCTCCGTCCCAAATTATAAGAGAAAAAATCTCTTTTTTTTGTCCCAAATTACAAGGGAATTATCATTTTTAAGAATGTTTTTTTCCTTAGTCTCATAAAATTAAATGCAATTTTAATTTTTTCTCTCTCTCCCCTTTTCTACAAAATAATATTTTTTTTATAATACTAGTAAGAAAGGAAGATTATTGAAAAAAGTTAGTTAGTTTCAACCAAATTTTATGCTTGCACGCAACTCTCTTGATTAAAATATTTAATTAAAGCAATGTAATGAGTCATGTTTGATTAGGTATATGCCTTTGAAAAAAAAGGGCCTTTGAAGATCCACGGTGTAAAAGCAAATAGCAAGGTATCGTTTTGAATAGGAAGGATGCAATAGGATTCAGCCGTCTAATATAAATTCAGTAGGAAGGTATACCTTAATAATTTTAATAATAATATAAAAATATATTTGTAATCAATTATTTTATTATTATAAAAATTATTAAAAATATCGAAGGCTCATTTATGTCAGAGTAGAAATCAAATTTAACGAGCGCGAAAACGTTGGTTGTCACGGGACGTTGATTGTTATTTTTAACCGATATAAAATAGACTTTTACATCTACCCAAAAAAATAAAAAAGTTAGACTTTTACTCTGGTTAATTATAAAACGTATAAAAGTTGTGCTTTTACATTAGTTAATATAACACCCGATGCAAAAGGTCCCATCTCAATCATTAAAAGAAATAACCATTGTAAATTATCTCCAATTTATATAATGGATTAAATGGTATATTCTACGTATGAAAAGTCAATTTAATCGATATAAAATAATTTTTCTGCAGTAGAGCTTGTGCCAACACTCACCAAGAAAATTTAAGTCAATGTGAACTTAATTCGATCCTCCTATTAACCAAAATAATAGTACAATAATATATTTAAAAATATTATACCACAATCAATCATGAACATGCAGTGTGAAACAAACAATGGATAATCTTGTATATTTCCATATATTTTTTTCTTACATATAAAAATTCATATTTTTAAACAATTGGCGATGTAACTTCATAGGAGAATGGATTCTCTTAATTTCTTTTCCTTCATGTTTTTCAATTTTTTCAATCTTCACCTTTCAATTCACCTTTTTATTTCCTTTTCTCTTTCCACCCAAATTAATGGCTCAAAAAAAAAATTATCCTAAACTAACATGCGAGAATTCACTCTCAAATTATAGAGATAAGTTACTGAGAAAAATAAAATGATTTTGTAAAATTGGCTGTGAAACGTAATTTGACAAGTTGGGTCCCGTTTGATTTTGCAAACTTAAGTTTGCTAAAAGACACCTTTTAGTTTTTTTTTCTTTTTCATTTTAACAATTAACAATGTCATTTTATTTATTTTTTGACAAATAATGATGTTTTGAGAAAGTTTCATATGAATAATTGAATATATGATGGAGTAATAAAGTTTTAACTTTGATCTCTACATATTACATGCAATGTCCCTATCAACTGAACTATGCTCACGGAAAATTTGTTGGGTGATGAAATTTTTATTAAATAAAATTATGAATTTAACCGATATGCAATATGGGTAAATACATTTTACTTTTTTATTACGATCGCAAGTATTTTCTTACTGGTCGATCCATCACAATGATAATTCATTAAGAATATTAATTTTTAAGGTGCGTTTGATCTGCTAAAAAATTGAGGATTGGACTAGACCATTTTTGTTGTATATATTCTATTTAATTTAGGAATCAACTATGAAACCGGACAAAATAGGTAATAAGAGACGGGTGTACCTCACTGAATCACGAGACAATTTTTTGTTCATAGTACAACAATAAAAAAAAATGAAAATATCCATTTCAATTTTAAATTTAGAAAATATTATCTCTCTATCTCTTCTGATACAACTTTATCCTATCATATATTCCTCCGTCCCATAATGAGCGACCCATTTTGACTATATACATTATTCATATATCTTGTTTTGACCATATATTCCTACTAATAAATAAAAAGAAATATTAGCATATAAGATATTGGATTCGTCTCGAGCATATAAGATATTGAATTCGTCTCGATGAGTATTTTCAAAATATCAAATTTTTATAATTTTTACTATTATATAATAAAAAATAGTAATCGTGAAAGTTATGCAATGAAATACATAAAACAATCAATTGGGTCAGCAGGTGCAATACTATTTTATTCTATCATATACTATTGAGTGATTGATCATTGATCGTGGTTTTTTATGACAATACAGTAAGATGTTATCTTGTATTTCATTGATCTATAATAATTCATTGATCCATCAATCACAATGATAATATACTTCCTTTTTATAATGAACACTTAGGGCAAAAAATTTGGTCCTTTTTATAAGAAATTTTGACCAATTTTTAAATGTTTTAAATGTTCAATTTCACTTATGCCCTTATTTATTATGAGAGAGAATTTAAAAATAAGTAAATTAGTTGAATAAAGAGTAATTAAATAAGGGTATATATGGAATAAATTTAAATTTATAAGAGTATTAAATGAAAATAATTATGTTAAATGTGATTCCTTGATCTGTGTGATTTTTTCAAATTGTTCCTTATAAAAAGGATCGGAGGGAGTAATTCATTAAGATACTTCTGTCCTTGTCATTGATAGTGGTTTTTTATGAAGGATGAATTTTACTTTACCACTTTTATCCTTTAATAACTTCTTTAGTAATTAATTACTCTTTTAGCTAATAGTACTGCTATACTCTTTCTTTTTAGAGAAATTATTCATGAACATTTATAGCCGACAACGTGTATCAATAATGTCTGTACAATTTATTGATTTTTCATGTTTATTTTGTTCCACCTCGGTTCTTATGCATGTATTTGGAAGAGAAAAATGCATACGGCGTAAGGAAGTTGTCAACAATTAAGTTGTTCAAATAATAGGTCTCTCTTTTTATCTGGTTATTTGCTTTTTGCAATCCTGGTCGTAGAATGTGTTGAGATTTATCAAATGTGAGTTAAGTTTCATATTGATTGGGAGAGTTAAGATTAAGCATTTCATAAGTGAGAAAATTCATAAACTCAATACCTAAGGTTTTGGGTGAAAGTGTGGTGGCAAAGTCATTGTCCGGTTGTTAATGTTCAATGTGTTGATCCAACCTAGTGAAGCTCCCCCCTCACAACCCAACAGTGGTATCAGAGCCCGGTTGGAAGAGCGAGTGGCGATGAATCGTGGACACGGAGAAACTCACTTGAAGAGTATGAACACTTCAATTGGTAGTGAGAATGAATTGAACGTGTACCTGAACCCTATGGTACGTCGTTCGATTCCCACGAAAAGCAAAAACTCTACCATAGAGAGGGAGATAGAGAAGACCGTGAGGTACAACACCGGGATTAATGCCTACTAAATACGTGGAAAAAGGATTCGGGCTGTTACAAGATGACCCATAAACCTAATATTATAAGGTTTTAGATGAAAGTGTGGTGTCAAAGTCACTTGTATAATTGCTCAATACCCAATATATTGATCCTACCCAAAGGAAGGATACACTCACCGATGAACCAAACATCTATGGTGATAAACAAAAGATAAACACACTGACTTCAAATTTGAACGTTTGTTTTACCGAGGCCAAGGCCAAATAATTTATCCTCAAGCATGTAGGTTAAATGCCCTTTCAATCATTCAATCCTGTGACTTAGGCCTTGATAAAAATAACTTTCAATCCCTCTCCCAAAGAGATTAGCCTTGGAGCTTAATGGAGGTCATATAGCTAGAATATCATAACTTTATTATTTTCATTTTAGGATCCGTTTGGTTCTAGGATATGAGATAAAATATTATAATTGTATCATATTTTGGTTAATTTAGTATGTGATGAGACGTCATGATACGATAAGTTAATTTTTAAATTTATCTTATTTTGTCTCTGTAGATAAGATTTCTTATTCTCAATTTGAGTTAGGCCAAAAACCAGCAATTAATAAAATAAAAGTGCAATTAATAAAATATAAATAATAAAATAACTCAATATTAAGTTAAAATTAAAATAATTAATTTTAAAATATATACAATACGGGAGCAGGTTCTCTCCCGTGTAAATTTTTTTTCAGTGAAGATCTATCCCTTAATTTTTTAGTGTTACAAAAAGTCAAAAGAAATAATTGGTGTAGATATAAACTAGACACTCTCCAGTGTAAACCCCATTGGAGAGGATTCGTTCCCTATACAGTACATGATTAGAATCTCAGACATTGATTAAAAAAAAAAAAACCTTAGATATTGAGCTATTAAGCATCATTCTTCCTTTAATTAATATTATGGATGATGGATGATGAATAGATTGAGTTTGATGTTTGATCGAATTTAATTATGTTGTTCATACATGGACTCTAATCAGATGAGTTGTAATAGGTTAACTAGACAGTGATTTGAGTAAATTTAGTCGACAATAACAAGAGTCGTCACGATTGTTGGTGATTGAGGTGCAAGGACTCTTGGTTTTGGGGGTTAACTAGTGGTGGAATGTCACCAAGTGGAGATAAATGTTTCTAAATTCGAGAATTTAAGTAACTTTGATTTGCTTAGGTAGATTCAACACTTAAATTTAATACGTAAATTTGTTGAATTTATCTCATTAAAATAATATTATAATTAACTTATATATGACACACACATATATATATATATATATATATATATATATATATATATATATATATATATATAGGGAGTGTATCAGGTGAGAACTAATAATTATGTGAGAAATGAGAACTATTAATAATAATCATCGGATTTAATAGACGCGTCATAGACGCGTCAGATTAAAATCTTCTCATTCACTTAAAATCTCATGTGATTATATTTCTGAAGATCGAAAAAATCTACCTACATATAATCTTTCCTAATTTATTGCAATTCCTTCCAAAATTTACAAGAATAAACTTTTACCTCTCTCTTCAATTTTTAATACTAATATAACACTAAGTTTTTTTTCTTTAAACCAAAAGCATTATGGTTATTATATACTTCTAGTTCATTTATCATTAGCTGTGTTTGTGTGACAATAGGTTTTGTGACTTCTTTTGTATCTTCAGGCATGTGTATGCCTGTATCAATTTAATTTTCTTTTCCAGAAAAACAAAAACAAAAGCTTCAACAATATAATAACCGTAATGCCTCTAATCATTTCTTTATTTAATTTAACTTTTTAAATAATTTTTAGTAAAATAATCAATTGTATAAATTAGGAAAGTTTATATATGAAGATTTTCTAATCTGCACAAATATAATCACATAAGATTTTAAGTGAGTAGGGAGATTTTAATCTGATGCGTCAATTAAATCTAATGGTTATTATTAATAGTTCTCGTTTCTCACAATAATTATCAGTTCTCACATGATACATTCCCTATATATATATATATATATATATATATATATATATATATATAAAAGTAGAATAATCCAAACTTTCAACTTTTTTTTTTTTTGACAAAATATAAAACAAATATATAGCAGATCATCATAAGTATCAAAATAAGTAAATTATCCCACCATATAATCGATGAAGATGGAAGAGTCAAAGAGACGTCGATGTTCTTTTATGTTAGTTTCACTTGTGAGTTGAAAATTTAAATATTGACTGAGCATCATTTTATTTTCAATTTTCTCTAAGGAAGGAAAGGAAATGAAAGCCTAAAACATTGCGTTTTTTATTTAGCTTTGCAAATTGGACCAAAATTTTAAATTCAAATTCAAACACAATGAGCAAATTTACTAAATTTCAAATCTACAAGAAAATTGATTTCAAATGTACAAGCAAATCTACGTATTAAGTCGCAAATTGGATGACCTTGATCGGAGGTAACAAAATAAGTTTTTTCTTGCAATCAGATCATGGAAGGTCTGATCAAATTTTTTATCCTTGCTTTATAAGCAAATCTATGTGCAAATAGTGGGGTCTGAATCCTGTGCAGGCAGATTTGTGACCATCTGATCTAGATTATACAGTTCAACATTTGAAAACTATCATTTTACATTTTATAAAATCCAAAAATGTTTTTAATATACTGTCTAATCGAGATCAGACGTTCACAAATCTATGACTACATGACTGCACGGAATCACTAACCCCACAAGATCCATATCGCCCCTTTGCCCAAATGAAAGAAAGTCTTTTCCTAATATACATTAGTCTTTTCCTTATATCCATTAGTCCTTTAACCTATTACATTAGCTCTGTAGTAGTAAAGCACATACCCAAGTGTAAGTACATAGTACATACCATGTAAATGTAACTGGATAATATTGAAAAAACCCAAAAAAAATATCATAATTGAATAATACAGTAATTGGCCAACACAAACTAAACGCTGTCATAAGTTAAACATTAAGTTAATACTTAACTTAGCAATAATAATACACAACCAAAAATATCCATTTGTTAGATTTACTAAAATGAAATTGCTATTTGATCTCTGCCTGATAATAATTTGTGCATCTCAAGGGCTCTAATAAGGAATGTAGACATAGGGACAAAAATAAAATTACACATTTGTGTATTAATGACAAGGGAACATCCGAGCTCACAAAAAGATCATGTTTAAAGGACCATCCATGTTTCTTATGAGCATAAATCCTAACTGGGCTATGTGAGTCACCTCTTACCACGAGATCCAGGTCCCCCTCTAGGACCAGGTCCACTACTTCTTGGACCACCTCCACTTCTTGGGCCTGGATACCGAGAAAACTGAAGCCGCAAATGACTAGACTCGGGATTGATTTCATCGACTTTATAGCCTGTGACAGAACCACAAAGTTAGCAAATGACGAATAAATACCTCAAAATCTCACTAATCATTGAGTGAACCAATAATGTTATCAAAGTTCAGGACAGTAAGCATATCATGTCTGTAAGCATGAGCTTGCATTCTAAATGAACAGCAGTTAGAGTGAATCATCTTTTATTTTCTGTTCTTGTCTAGTTATCTAAATTTCAGTTAAATATTGAATAACAAATTTGTTTGCAACAAAAATAAAAGGATGATCTGTTTGTTATATAATTTGAATTGAATTCAAATCCACTGAAAAACAAAGGGGGTTAAAAACAAGTATTTAAAGTTCCTTTAACTATCATTCTACAGTGATTATTGGAAAATTAATATTTCTGGCTATCAATGATAGTAATGGCAATAATATTTCATTGAAATTATTGGTAGAGAAATAGAAAAATAAAAAAGAAAATGAAATTTTGAATAATAATAGAACAAAACATATATGACAAGTAATAATATGGACCCAAAATACTGCTACTGACCCATATTTATACTAGAAAACAGTTTGTTTGGTGCCAGTTAAGGACACTGTATCTGATTTCCTTTGAATCATAACAGATTTCCTTTGTTAGTATCACTATCATGTTATTTGAATCATAACTGATTTCCTTTCTATTAACAGGTAACTATAGAAATGATACCTTGCAAGGCACTCAAAGCAGTTGCTGCACAAGCCGGATTTGCAAAGTCCACAAAACAAAGGATCAGAGGATCTCCACGCTGCAAGCAACGGGTATTTCAGCATAAAGAGGCATTTTAGCTTTCAAAATAAGTAGACATCTGTTACAAGTGATACACTTACATGTTTGGCCTCTTTGCTTACAAGTCTCACTTCTCTATATCCCACAAAAGGGCGGAAAATATCTAAAAGATGATGTTAGGGAATGTATATATATTTAACTGAATAAACATAAATAAAGCTCAAGATTCATAGGTGAAAGCAAGATGATAAAAATCTGAAGCATTGTATCATAACAAAAAGGATACGAGCCACTTCCCTTCTGGTACAATCAGAAGGTAGACCTTCAATATATAAAGTAGGTGAAGCATCTGGAGGTAGAAGTGCTGTCTCAGGTCCAGGCCTGGAAACTGGATCCATCGGTGGCTGAAAACCATAATTAATACCTCGCCCATTTGGTGCCAGATCAGGACCACCACCCCCATGACGCCCCATCATGACAGCAGGATCACCTAGTGAATGATTCGGTAATCCACCGACACCCCTTTGCAATCCGAGACCACCAATTGTACTGGCTTCCCCAGAAGTAAATGAAGAAAGTTGCTTCAAAACCAAACGAGATGGATTTTTCAGCTAACAATCAGTGAAAATTCCCCAAAATATATAGTAAAATAATTTAGCAAACATAAAATGATGAAATGTTACCCCACTCTGAAGGTAGCGATCATAAGCAGATCCAATTGTTTTTGTGTCCTTTACCATTGGGTGACCAGAACGGTCCTCTTCGCGAGCAAGATAATTATGCATCTCGTTGCCTGGAGGCAGACCAGAGGCAGGCATTTCTGTAATGTAAAAGATGGAAATAAATAACAATGATTATCATCTCTAGCAAAGGCACTGAAGCTGGATAACAATATACGGAAAAGATCTCCATATCTTATACAGTATATCAATCATATTCATACACATCTAAACATCAAGTATAATAGAACACTGTGCATGTTACATAAAATTAACTAATCAATCCAATGTCCAACCTAGCCCCAAGAAGAATTAATAAGACAACAAATCAACTTTACTATTATATTAGAAGATAACAATTATGAGAAAAGGAACAATATCATCAGGAAACAAAAGATATCCTATAAAAATAAAATAACAAGGATGCAAGGAGTAAGAAAAAAAACCAAGAACACATATGTTGAACAGCAACTTATTAAGCAAGAAATAGTACGTAGATTGACAAAGATGCATAATACTCATCAATAGTGGATTGGATAAAATGGCAGAAAGCCAATTATCTGCTATGTTATATATAGCAGAAGGTGCATCGGAATTGAAATAAATCAGTTACATACATACAAAAAGCAATCGATCTGTATACAACGATACAAACAACTTCAATTGTTCTAAACAAAATACTGAAATCAAAAACTAAAAATCTATTAGTCATGTTTCCCAGTGGGTTAACAGTTCTACACAATGGGGTCGATAGCAAGATATATAGAGTACAAAACCATTCATTAAAAATTAGTCATGTTTCCCGCAAACCTAAAAAATACCCTGTTTCCCACAATAGGTGCAGCATCAGCTGTAACCACTTCACCAGGTGACTGGTATCAATAACAGGTGACTGTTTGTTTCTTTAAACAAATCTAAAAAATATCCTGTTTCCCACAATAGGTGCAGCATCTGCTGTACCCACTTTACCACTGGTGGTTGCTAAGCCGGTTTTGCAGAATCTGCAATGCAATATTCGTGGCAGTGACTTCAAATCCAATAATGCAATTGCATTATGACCCCACGTTATGGCAGTATTCACAGAGAAATATTTCCTCATTCTTACTCATTCTAGGAATGTGATATCGATTCCCAAGGCAGCAAGCAGAGTAAACAAACATAAGTTAGCAATTTTTAACCATTATTCTCTTATTAAATTTATTTACCCCAGCCTAGGACTATCAACCCCTTTCTTCCACCCAAAATTCATAAAATGCTCATGATTTAAGACAATGTCATTGGCAGGTGAGATAAATGTGGTCTAGAACAGATAAAAACAAAACATATATGATACAGTCAGAGCTGCCAATGTTATGTTGAATGCAGAAGTGGACTTGGATAACTTGGATTGTTCGATCCTACTGAAAATATTAAAATATTTTTTTAGCGGCATTATCAGTTGAGCTACTTAAACTATATTTTAACATATAATGTCGTTAATTAATAGTATTGTATAATTATAATATAAATAAAGTTCAGGTGAGAGTGTAGATATGTAATTATGGTTATTTTATGATACATATTTAGTTATATTATATTAATAATGATTATGACAAGAAAATAATTAACCAAAACAGAATAGATCAGTTCATAATTAACAGATAAGCATATGATTAAAGAGTGGATGTATTTCAAGAAACCCCATCAAGTATCAAAAGCACCCAATCCAACTTGGCTGACGAGTTTTGGGGGAAAAAACACTTTCGAAGAGATGAAGTAGCATCCAAAAGTTATCATACCAACCAGAAGAAGTGAAGCAGTGACCAGAAAAGAACAAGGACAGAGAGAATGAAAATGCTTGCAGCATAGGAGGCAGAGAGAGAACGCTGATTATATATGCTCACAGGTTGTTGCGGCAGAGAAATTGGAAGAGGATCACAGAACAGTGGCACATGGCCGAGCAACAGAAAGAATGGGTCCAAGATAGGTTCAAACTCAAATACTGTCGCAGCAGTCGGAATCATAAGACGCTTGCAGCAGTCGAACTTGAACTCATATACATGTGACCCTGGTCATCAAACTCGAGATCCCACAAAAAATTGTTTGAGTATAGGAAAATCGTGATATCGTAACACGGATAGGAAGATCGCACCAAATAGACAATTATATTTAATTATTTATATATCACAATTGCATATCATAATTAAAGCACGTGAAAATTTTAAAGAAAGAAATGTTAAATATTAAAAAACAAAAGAATTTTTTTACAAAAAAAGAGTATTTAAAAAACGAAAAAGAAAACTTGAAGGTATGTTTACGGTTTTATCATTGGGCCTTAGTTTCTGGATGACTGAACCCATTTAGTGAACCGGGTTACTGCAACTGCCACTCAATTTTAGGGTTTCGCAAAAAATTGTGGCGGTCCCATTGATTACACTGGTAAGATCAGCAATCATTCCTATACAATTTCACCAATTTCCAATCCTGTTGTGATCGAGATTTTTTTCAATGTGACAGATTGTAAGACATTACGAACATACATACAAAAACACAGTTTTAACTACCATTATGAGGATAATAAGATCTAACACAACAACATTAAACCGCTAACATTAAAAGTGAAGTAATCAGCTTCATGAATTTACGCTTATAAAAGAGTTGTCCAAAGCATCCAATTATCCCGGGAGGAGATCGCCTCCAGTGTAAATTTTTCTCGCATGAATTCTCAACTCTCCATTTTTATATAATTACTTTATGGATTAAAAATTAAATATAATGAAAGGTAATGATGGGCGCTTTATTCTCTCCATTGTGATTGTCACTGGAGACAATCCATTCCCAATTATCCCAAATGTCATTGGTGTCGGTGACAGCTAAAAATCAATCCATAAAAAGAGGATTGGCAATCACCTTCGAACATTTTAAGGTGAAAAGAGAGTAATATTTCATTTTTTCAATCTAAACCCTTCAATCCAAACATGCCCTAAATAAATAAGGGGGACTTTGTACTAACACAACTTCGATTGGAATTGGAAATAAATAAGTTTCGACTAACACGGTCCTTATGATCAATATCTAAATTATATCACTTACTAGTAAATTAGTCTCTAAATTACATCACTTATAAGAAAATTAGTCTCCAAATTACATCACTTAATGTCAAACTAGTCGATACAAGTTAACAAAAGTACCAAATTAATACAAGTTACGAATTTAAAATCATACATGCAAAATCAGAAATTTTAACTACCATGATGACGATAATAAGATCTCACACAACAACATTAAACCCCTAACATTCAAAAGTGAAGTAATTAGCTTCCTTAATTTCAGCTTATAAAACAGTTGGAAACATTGTATCTATATAATAGAAAAGCATCACAAACGTCATTGCAACACAAAAGATAATTCCAAAATCCTTGCAGCACAAATTTCAAATAACTAAATCTATCCAAAAAAATAGGATAAGCAATCTCCTAAGAACAACTTAGGGTGATATTTCCAAACATACCCTAATAAAGCATAATTGAAAATCAACAACAACAATAAAGATGATGAATTTTACGAAACGAATTAGAAATTAATGATTAAGCATGAATGAAATTGATTGAGAAGAAAAAGGGAAACGAACCGTAGTCGGAACGAGGTCGTTTGTGCAGGCCGGAATGAGGGAGAAGAGTCTGCTGCTGGCGGTTCCAGAAGCCATCGGCCATGGCGAGAAGAAACCCTAATTTGGGGGATCGGAAACCCTAAGGTGCGGTGGTGTGGTGGTGAGTGATGGTGGTTTTGGCTGTTACTAATGCTTATTTACTCACTCACCACTTTCTCTACTGACACGACTTCGATCGGAATTGGAAAAAAAAATCAAAACATAAAAGAAACAATTTTTATTTTTCTTTTGTAAACAAACTTTTTTTTTTTTTTACTAAATTGTAAACAAACTTTTTTTTTTCTTTTACAGTAGGTTTAATCTGATTCGGACTTCTTGCATCAAGTGTTTTAGTCTCTCCTTATCGCATTTAAGGAAGTAGTAAATTAGTCTTTGAATTATATTTTAAACGACTAGCTGAATTATATTGTTTAGTGTGTCATACTAAATTCTTACAAGTTAATAGAAGTATTCAGTTGCTCGATCACAATCAAATAATTTTTTTTTTGTTTATTCGTAGATTTTAGATGTGTAAATATATGACCCCTATAATTACGTGGAAGAATTGATGAATTACTCGTTTTGTTTTTGTCTTAATCATCATTCTTTTTTTTTTGGCTTAAATGCAGTTTTATTCCTCCTATTTTGAATAAATCGGAATTTTACCCCAATATTTTAAAATCCGAAATTTTAACCCACTATTTTAAAATCCTGAATTTTACCCCTCCTATTTTGAATAAATCAGAATTTTACCCCTCCTATTTTAAAATTCGGAATTTTACCCCTCCTATTTTAAAATCCTTAATTTTACCCCTATTTTATAATTTTTTGGATTTTGCCCCATAAAATTCTGCAAAAAATCTACTTATAAGCTTCAACTTCAAAGTTTCACACAGAACTCAATTTTGATCAATAATTCACCAAACTGATACCAAAATGACATAAGTTTGCATAATAGACGCAGACTGACGCGGAACGCACATGTTTGACCGCTAGTCTTCTATACTATATATAAAGAGGATACAAAAATTTTGTTTATTCGTAGATTTTAGATGTGTAAATATATGACCCCTATAATTACGTGGAAGAATTGATGAATTACTCGTTTTATTTTTGTCTCAATCATCATTCTTTTTTTTTGGCTTAAATGCAGTTGTATCCCTCCTATTTTGAATAAATCGAAATTTTACCCCAATATTTTAAAATTCGGAATTTTACCCCACTATTTTAAAATCCTAAATTTTGCCTCTCCTTTTTTGAATAAATCGGAATTTTATCCCTCCTATTTTAAAATTCGGAATTTTACCCCTATTATAAAATCCTGAATTTTACCCCCTATTTACTCACTCACCACATATACATTTATTACCCGATTTTTTTAAAAATAAAATAAAATATAACTATGTGGTTAAAATCATGAACTAAAGTAGTTAAATGACCTTTCGTTTTTTTTTTTTAAAAAAAATCCTTTTGTTTTCTCTTCTCTAAGAAAAAGAAAACTAGAAAATTAATTGCGAGTTATAAACAAAATAAAAGGTGTAAAAAAAAGAATTTCGACAGTGACAATGAATGGAAAGTAAACTTGGTAATATTTTATATAATTTCTTTTTGCAAAAAAAAAAAAAAAAAAAAAAAACAACTACGAAACGGAACACTAGTTGTTTGAAACACAATGGATTCTTCTCTTCAATTTGAATTTTCTACATACACACAAGTCAAAAATTGAACCCTTTATCACTTGCTTAAGGGGTATAAATCTCTTACTACTTAAATCAATCTAGTATTGATTAGAACTTCATTTGAAAATTAAAAGTAAGATCCTAGTTATAAGTTATAACAATATTCTCAATTTGACTCAAATTAAAAAAGTATAAAATTTTAAATTCTTCTTAAACTGCCAAGGTACATGATTCAAGATAGTTTGCTAATAATACTAAGATAATCTCCATTACAATTAGATAAATAGCACAAAACCTAATACTATTCTACTATAGTGAAGTAAAATAAATACTACCAAATTGTTTTTGAAGAATGAATTTTCTAATCAAGTCGAGGGAACTCCATTCATACTATTTGACAATTCCGGCACAATGGACACCAGAAGAATGATCGTTGAGTAATGCATTTTTTGAGCCACTGCGAAATGCAATCTTTGTGAAAAATATGCAAGCACTTCGTCTTAACAAATTCAATCTTCGAACCACTTTCCAAACAAAATGTGCATTGTTTTATAGAATAACAAGAATCTTGATCTATATCAGCTTTCTCCAAAGAATCCACAATAAATTTAGATGCAAAACATGCATGTTGGTGATCTTCTTGATTCATATGACTATGATCTTTAATATTCCATGTAGTAACATCACCAACAAAAAGCATAATATCCATCTCCCAAGAGTCATATGAAGACATTTGCCTAGCACATTCACCAATATGAGGCAAAATTTCTTTCAATATTGGATGAAATATAGGCAAGGATGAAAAGTAGCCATATAAAGGATTATTGTTTCCCTTTTTTAAGATTGTTCTTCCATCACACTTGCATAAAATGTTGCTAGGAACCAACAATGTTTCATTGGTCACATTGATTGAGACTTTATCATTGATTTTTATGGGCAAATTTTCTTCGATGAAAATGAAATTAATGTGGAAGGTGCCACTAGATGCCATGGATGAATGAAGTATTTGTAACAAGTATGATCAAGGAAGCTATTTGGTTTCAAGAATGAAGTATTTGTAACTTTTTTAGGGTTTGTGTGATGGATTTAATTTGTTAAGCATAGACCATATTTATAGTGTGAATGCTCTCAAAAGAATAAAAGGATAAGTGATATATTTATTTGTTAAACAAATATTTTAAAAAGATTAGATTAGATTTTCTCAAAAAAAAAAAAGAGATTAGATTAGATATTTCCGTAAAAAAAATTTATCAAAATAGATTTTTTTTTATTTAAAAAAAAAGATATTGACAACAAAAGTTTTTTTTTTTTACTCAAACACGAAAGATTGTTTTGACTGGCGAAAGGACTTTCAAATATGTACATAATAAAACCACTCATTGCTTGTACATGTTTTAGTGCCCGTTTGATCTCCATATTTTAGCCTTAAAAGGTACTTTAAGAATAAAGTTGAAAATAAAAGCTTTAAACTTAAAGTTGTTTGCTATTTATTATTTTTTTTTCAACTTAATTATCACTTTTTAGTTAAATCTGTTTGGTAAAATAGATTAATAACTAATTTATCATAAATTCACGATCATCTAAATTTAAAAGATAATTATCCTAATAATATAACAAACTTAAAAAAGATAATAATAATAATAATAATAATAATAATAATAATAACTTAAAAAAAAGATAATTATCGTAATTTTTTTATGAAAATAAATTCTTTTGTTTAAGTAACTTATATTGTGTTTTTTTCATTAAAAATATACACTTCTTATTTTAATAAATTTATCAAAATTGTGTTTGACCCTACTTCTCCTTAAAAGAAGGAGAGAAGTAAAAATAAGGAGAGTCAAACGGGAACACTCAAGTACCTTGTCCACCATTAATATAATGGCTTAAATATGCAAAAACTCCCTGCACTTACGGGTCATTTGAGTTTTAGTCCCTGCATTTTAAAATCCTTTCATTTTGCCACTGTACTTTCATTTTACTTTAAAAATGGTCCCTGAACCCCATTTTTTGTTGAAGTGACACATTTTTTTATGATGTGTTAATTTTATTTTACTTTTAAAAAATTACTTATTTAAGGGTATTTTGATCGATTTACTGCAAAATTAAATGAGTCATCAACTCTAAAGTCCAATCAACAGTGACAGATCAGCAAAAATGTGTCATTTCAACAAAAAAAATGTATGGGGACCATTTTTAAAGTAAAATGAAAGTGCAGTGGCAAAATGAAATGTTTTTAAAATGCAGGGACTAAAACTCAAATGACTCGTAAGTGCAGGGACCTTTTGCATATTTAACCCTAATATAATTTGTTCTTTTATTCCAAAAACAAAAATATCTCAAGTGGCAACACCCAAAGAAAATTTTCCCCCTCCGGCCTTTCCCCTAACACTTTTATGGTCCCGCCGAATTTACATGTTTGCCGTTAAAAATAATATTTAAACTAAAATAGTTTGGAAAACACATTCTGAACTTTTTTTACTTAAAAACGTTTTACTTATATTGACTTTTTTTATACGTTTTACTTAAACTCAATATTTTTGTTTAAAAAATATTAAAAATTTACTTTAAAATTTAAATTGTCCGATCTCAATCTAATAACTAAAGATGAATCAATATTTTTTATTAATAAGTCAAACTAAAAGATTTATCGATTGTCTGAATTCATTAAATTATTGACAATAGGAGATTCGATTTCGTGTTAGCTAAGGACATTGCCACACATATGGACAATTTTGACAAAAAACTTTATAAAAGTAAGGATCAATTTGCAAAAGCAAAGACTTTTAAAATATTGATGGTCATGCAAGACATTAACCTTAAGTAATTAATAAATTCTCCTTAAAACGAATCATTTGAGAGAACTCAAATTTAATTTCTAATAAAAATAATTTTTGTCAGATTTTACTAATTTTTCAGTTGAATCATGAATTATGAGAACCCTCTCTCCTAAGAAGGTTAATTACTCATTGTTGAATTAATGGTGAAATGAAAGAAGTTGGCCAAAATATTTAACCCAACACTCTAACATAGTACATACCCTTCACGTGTTCTTGTCACTTCAATGTTTTTTCTTCTTTTTGGGTTCAACTTTGTTTTCTTTCTCTCGTGATGAACTATTTTTAGACCATAGATTTTTCACTGTGCTTATTACAGCACAAAATCTTACCATTCCTCTCATCAAATCATATCTGTCTCTCTGTACAAACTGCACGTGGGCCCAATTTTACGTGTCTCTAATCTATTAAAGGTAAATTGCCATTTTTGTCCATAGATATGTGACAGACAGAGACACTCTCATAAATAGTTTTTGTTTTTTTAGCCATATTTAGTACAATTTTTTTTAAGACCTGGAACCTCATAATAGACTAATTCAAGAGGATCTATCTCACCGTTTATTTGTAGAGGTTCCATTTAAAGCCAGAGTTTTTTGCTCTGTATGGACTAGCCCACTAAAATTGGCACCAGTGTGAATCGAACCTGAAAGCTAGAGGTGGGAATAGGCTAGGCCGAGCTAGGCTTTGCCAAGCCTGGGCCTGGCCTGTCAAAAAATCTAAGGCCTGAGCCTGGCCTGTGGCCTATCATAGGCCTAATTTTTAGGCCTGAGCCTGGTCTTTTGAAAGCCTGATGTGGCCCGTTCGCCTGTTTAAAAGCCTATTTCATATGAACATATTTAAATAAATAATTATATTTTTTTAAATATACTTATGAACGAATAAACCAATGTTCCTTTTGATATTTAACATGATATTTTAGAAATTTTGACTATATATGTCATCATATTTTAATTCTAGTTTATAATAATACATTTATATATGTTAAAAATGAATGTAGATTAATAAATTTAAACTACTTAAAAAGTTAATAGATTTATAATTTAACCAAAGTACAAATTTTAATATATAAATTATAATCTTAGTAAAAATATCATTCATATTAAGTTAAACAGGCCGGCCTAATAGGCCTCAAAGGCCTTTTTAATGGCCTGCGGCCTGGCCTTTTTAGCTAAATAGGCTTATAAAAAAGCCTTGGCCTGCTCTATTTAAAGAAATAGGCTGGCCTGGCCTGAGCCTGTGTAGGCTGGGCCTTAAGGCCCGGTAGGCCGGCCTGGCCTGTTCCCACCTCTACTGAAAGCTTGAGAAGAGCATACTCCAAGAACTCATGTCAACATCACTAGACCAACTCTAAGTGGGTTAAATAGTAAGGTAAAGAAAATTTGGTTAAAAATATGGATCCTTAATTGGTTAAATGGTAAGTGACGCTGGTTTTAATAGGGAGAATAACAGTTCGATCCTCTATAACTACGATTGAAAGGACACCACTGAATGCCAGAACTAATTCTCGAACCGAATTAGGTGGTGGAAAAAAAACTAATAAAAAATTATTTTCAATAACAAATAAACCTAGATTCTTTCTAAAATTTCATCCTAAAAAGAATTCCTCAACTATTCGAGTGTAATGTTTTTTTTTTACACAATTCGAGTGTAATGTCTTAATTATAGTTTTTTTTAACAAATTTCTTTAGTTAATTGTTTTGATCTTCAAATGTGTTATTTTGTCATAAATATATTTTTTATACATAAACAATTAGCAGCCCATTTTATGACCCGTTTACCTTTTATTCATGTGTAATTATTTTACATATATTAAAAATTCAGTCTCTTCATTAATTAATTTAGTCTCTAAAATTATAAGAAAAAACAAGATATTTAAAATTTATTCAGAATTTTAATACATTCAAATAGTACAGTACTAACACATCATCACGTACACATTCAAAAACTGAAATGATTTTTATCCAAATTGTTAACTATGCTTCACCAAAAAAAGCTATAATAAAATTGTTAGCTATGTGTTTGATGTGGCCCTATCTACTATAGCCAACTTTTAATTATGTCATGAAAACTCTACGTTTTGGTCTATCCACTCATGTACTACATGCCTCATTCATCAATTCGATCCCCTTTTATATGAAGAGACTGAGGAGCAGACTTGGAATCTAAGATTTCAATTTATAAAGTTGTTTTCTTTTTCTTTTATGGTATTTTTTGGTTGAGTGGAAAAAAAAAGAATGAAAAATTTTTTTGGCAAATAATGAATGAATTTGGACTAAACTTTAGTCCAAATTCATTCATTGGTTTTCGTAAATTTTTTTCCTTTGACTTTCTTTCCACACAACCAAGGAAATTTATAATGTAGTGAGTTTTGTTCATATGTATTAGGGATGACAATTTGATCTATCTAGTAGGCATCCACAAAAAATACCCACCGCGGATAGGGTAAAAATCCGCATTTTAGGTACGAGCAAGGATATAGGTAATTTCTCATAAAAATTAGCTGGATTGGGTGCAGATACGAGTACCTTAGTACCCACCCCACCTCATACCCACATAATATATATTTATTTTATTTATATTAATATATAATAATATATGGATATCAATTTAAAAAAATAAATAGCATAATAAGAATGCAAATGTCTATTGAGATTGAAATTCTGTGTTTTTTTCCCTTCAGCTTTTGTTATTTAACAGAGAATCTAACGGTGTTAACCAAAAATGGAGTGTGTCTATTTAATAAAAACTAAAGGGAGGTTAGTGTATGTTTAAAAATTAGAGGGGATGTTTGTGTTATTTAAAGTAACCTCAGGGGATTGTCAAAAAAAAAAAAAGTAACCTCAGGGGAGGTCAGTGTAATTTTTCCTAAAATCTTTGATTTTTTTTTTTAATTCTATTAAAATGATATGATTTCTTATAATTGATCGATTTATTTTTTTTCGAAAAAATGTGGGTAACATGTACATATATGGGTACTTAGGTACTGGCATGATATGAGCACGTGTTCACATGAGCACATGATCATGTCATTGGTAGCCGTTAAATTGATAAAACAATCTAAATTTTGTGATAAGCGATTGTTTAGGATCGTCTTGAAAATAGGTAAAAGAGGAACTTGACCCTAACCGCGACCTGCCGGTAGAACCAAAGTTATCAAAGAAAGTGCGACCCTAACCGCGACCTGCCGGTAGAACCAACACTATAAAGTTCTTATCTCAAGAACAATGTTCTTATCACAAGAACAAAGAAAAAGTTCTCACAAGAGAAACTCTCAAATTAGATTATATTCCAAGTTCTTTGAAAAGTACATTGTTCTTGAGATAAGAACTTTATAAGCAAGTTAGTAGGAATTTTCTAAGGTCTATAATGAATGAATGATAGTGGACAATAAATCCTACTATGTAAGGATATGCTATAAATAGGACTATCATGTACTTCTCAAAGGACAACTGGAAGTTTAATATAATTTGAGAGTTTTCTTGTGAGAACTTTTCCTTTGTTCTTGAGATAAGAACTTTATAGTGTTGGTTCTACCGGCAGGTCGCGGTTAGGGTCGCACTTTATTTGATAACTTTGGTTCTACCGGCAGGTCGCGGTTAGGGTCAAGTTCCTCTATATCTTGATAACTTTGGTTCTACCGGCAGGTCGCGGTTAGGGTCAAGTTCCTCTTTTACCTGTTTTCAAGACGATCCTAAGCAGTCGCTTATCATTTTGTCTCCTTAAGATTAACTCAGTTGGTAGGAACATCACACTATATGTGTATGAGTCCGGATTTGAACCCGGGACACTCCACTTATTTACCTTTAAGGTAGATTTTCTAGCCACTAAGCTAATTGACCAAAAAAAAAATTCTAAATTTTAATCCAATCTTTTATGTAAAAGTAGAAATGTTATATTTAAAATTTGAATTTTTCTGATCTCAATTTAACAACTACTCCCTCCGGTCCTTATTATAAGGAACAATTTGGAAAAAACACACATACCAAGAAACTTTATCTTTCTTAATAAAAATTCTAAAATTTTACAATCTATTCCAAAACTAACCTTAATGTATTAATTTATCCTTAGGGAATATATCACTCTAATGAATGCATAACTTTGGAATGGATACAATTTAATAAGGGTAAAAATGGAATTGTAAGAATAAATTTAATGATTGTTTCTTATAAAAAAGACCAAATTTTTTTTCCAAATTGTTCCTTATAAAAAGGACCGGAGAGAGTATTAACATGGTGGCTAATCCATATTATAAAGTGATATATAATTTGAGGTTTGTATACAATATTTTTTGCATTTACTTATTCATAAATTATTATATTCTTTTGATAATATTTTTTTCAAGTAATCTCTTTGAATTTTTATTTCTTTTTTATGAGTCTAAATGTCTAATTTCGAATATATCTCTCATACACACATAAACATATACTAAATATTGAGAAGTGGAAAATTATGAATTCAAATTTCTGTCATAGAATATCAAATTTTCTTTAACTTTTTATCATGCAAGTTAATTATGCAAGTTAGAAGTAAGTCATATTTAATTTTATCATTTCAGATATATCTTTTATTCAGATAGTTGGTTTGGTATAAATTATTAATGGTAAGTGCTACCGTTCACCCCTTTTATGAGTGATTTATTATGATTCAATGAATTTTAGAAATGGGGAAATACCTATTTTGTTGCTCACTCTGCATTTCGCTATTAAATTGATTCTTGATTCAAGCAAAAATATAAAATAACATCCGATTTAGCGATCTGTTAGTCATTTTAATTTCTAACGTTAACAATGTCTGTTAAGTTTTTAAAAAAGCTTATGTAACACCTTTTTGTCCTTATTAGAAATGATAACGATAGTCAATAATATTTTTGAAAGTGAAAAATCATAGCTCATCATCATTATGCTAAACAGCAATGCTATATGGTACGAAACATGTGTAGAAGAATGGCAAGAGTTTGATACATGCATCATTTAAAAAAAATAAAAGACGGTTATATATGCCTTTAGTGGAAATCAGGCCGCATATGTTTTGCAAATCAATGGCCACAATTATTCTTGTGTTTCGTTGCTCAGTACTCTCGTACTAAATAACATTTCCCTATGCTAAAACAAAATATGATTGATGTCAATTCAATATGTGAAAAATTATATAATATTTTGCCGTTCAAAAAAAAAAAATCAATATGTAGTACTCCTTCCGTCTCTTCTTATAAAACCTATTTTGACAAAAAAAATTGTTTTTTTTTTACAAGACTTTTTTGTAATTGTCAATGACATTAATAATTTTTTTCTAAAACTACCCTTATTTACTTTACATATTTTTTTTGAATAACATTAAATTCTCTTTTGTAATTGGTACTCTATTAATTATAAGTAAATCATTACTAAAGATAAACATGAAAAATCAATATAATTTTTTAACCAATTTAATCTTAAAACAAACCTTTTAATACACGTGTTTTGTCAAACTAAATCTTATAAAAAGGAACGGATGAAGTATATCTTTAATTTATACTATTTTAATCAATATCTATTAAAATCATTATTTTGAATCGTAAAAATAAAATTAATCATTAATTTATATTTTCAAACAATAATAAATATTATGTTAAAATTTTAAATATTTTTTAAGTCTTAATATACATAAACTGTTTACAAAAGGAGAAATTTTCTGGTATACATATTATGTGGATATGTACTGTTATATTTGTTGAGGTGGATGATTCTAATTGACTCACAAATAATATTTGTTGATTTTTCTACATTAAATATTATTTGTGGACTAATTACAATCATCCACATGAGCAATATACCGATATATATTCACATAATATGTGTACCCGGTTGTTCACCATATAAAAGTGTTCCCTATTAAAATTTTCTAGGATGGATTTCAATGTTGCTGTAAGACTTGGCAGTTGGCACAATGGCGTTACAGGCTACAGTTTTAAACTTTCTTTACTCGGCCATTATTTCCCATGAATGGCCCACAAACTCACCTAATCAAACGACAACTTCCCTTTTTTGCTCTCACAAGATATTATTGCACAACAAAGTTTTTAAATAAAGAGACAATACTCCATCCCAACATATATAATATAAGAAAACAAATTAATAAAATAAATTGATGTATTTATGTTTTAACTAAGATATCTATACTTATATATAAAGAATATATAAAATTTTGGTGAAGACTTTTTATAATATAAAAATAAATTATTAACAAACTTACCATAACATATGACATTTTTTTTAGCAGCAAAAATTTTTTATTAACAAATTCACCAATTTTTTTGATATAAATCTACATACTAATAAACACAGACAAACGCGGAACGCGCGCTATCTGGCCGCTAGGTTTTTATAAAAAAAAAAATTCATTAACTTATAATTTTTCTTCGATCGATAATTTTTATGCCCGAAAGATTCTTTAAATATAAAAAGAAATATGCAAATGCTTATATATGATGGTTAATTAGAGTTCTAAAATTCCCATAAAAAGAAATATTAGAGTTCTAAACTCTAAAGTCTACTTGTACAAGTTTTATTTTTAGTCTATGTAAACGTTTTATTTTTTAAGAAATTCAAAAAATATATATTGAGTTTACTAACAATTAGGCTGTTTGATCTATATTAAACAATCACATGTGCATATCATATAAATTGTATTTATGTTTTGACTTTTGCATAAATCAATCGTTGATTTCTAAAGATAAAAAATGTACAGCTTTTAATGGAAAATTATTATTTATAGTATACTAACAAGTGTCTTAAGGTATATGTTAAATTTTCCCTATTTTAATACAATAGTACAATCTATCAAACATTATAGTGACCACTATTTCACTTCAAACTTTTAAAATGAATAAATAAAAAATAAATAAGTAGAAAAAAGAACTGATTAGTCCCATATTCACCAAAATATCTACACAATAATTTGTTTCTCTATACAAAAAGAACTGACTCTCACCAAATAAAATAAAAATAAAAAAAGAACCTATCGACACATGTTGTCTCATTTAATGCTACAAACCACAAAAAACATTACACGTACAATATGATTCCTAATATCCAAATTTTAAAGGAAAATAACATAATATTGCATTTACTTCCCCCGTGTGTTCCGGCACACACATTTCCTTCATTACCGGTACCCTTTAAATTCTTTCATTAAATCATAGTAACTTCCATAAAAACAACTCATCACTACTCTTACCCCTAAAAAAGCACCATATATTTTCTTCTATTTTGCACCATTCATCAATATATTCTTCTCTTTCACAAACCCTCTCCTAGCTCATATACACATTTTTTCTTCATATCTTTCCCTTCTTGTGATTTTCTTAGTTTAAAAGGTTAATCACTTTCACTTATTTTTGCTAAATGGGTAGGAAGCATCTTCATGTAATGCTAATTCTACTTTTTTTGCTTATATATTTTGTTGGTGATTGCTATTGTTCTAGACACACTCAAGCTTTTTATGTGAAGGCAAAGTCTCAAGATTTACATCAAAATTTCTTAGGGTCATTGCCAAAAGCAATGCCAAAGCCACCTTCGGGACCTTCAAGGGCACATAATGGCATTGAATTACACAATTCAAAGGGGAAACCATAGAGAATTATCTTACTCCTTTATTCCATTGATATTTTACATTAAAAAAAAAAGTGTATGTAATTAATGTTTATGTTTTTGTCCTCAATTTTGATTTAACTTTTTGTGTATTATTTAATTTCATCCTATTTTTGGAATACTTTTGAGGTATAAGGGAAAAAATCATTCCAAAAGCGGTCAATATGGTCGAAATTGTGGTTACGATGTTGTTGTAGAGACTTCAATATTCTTTAGTTGAATTTGCAAACCGCAATTTAAAACCATGTTAAAAATATATGAAGCTTCCTTATTCCTAGGATTGACTTCGGGCTTTTTTCTACACAACTTGGGTGGAAGACAACAAATACGGTCTCTTTTCGTGGGGTTCAAGCCATCGGTGAGATATCATTCTAGAAGAACTAAAATTCTAACCTTATATCAAGATGCATACTAGAAAGCATCTCATGTAGACAATTTTTATGGGGCATAGGCCTCCCAAAGATAATGGAGGCATGCAAAGATATCTTCGGGCGAAACAAAGATTAGCCCTCAAGTGCAAAGACAGAAGAGAGTTTGACAACGCATGACCTATCCATCGAAAATGATAGTCGATCTTAGTTATGCGTCAATATCATGTAGGACCCAATTGATGCAACTTAATTTTCAGGTGAATTCTTCGGTACACCTCTTATTTTGATATGTATCAGTACATTTGTTGAGGTGGATGTTTTTGATTGATTTACAAATATTATTTATTAATTTTTCTATATTAAATATTATTTACAGACCGATCACAACTATCCATCTAAATAGTGTACCGGCACATATTCACATAAGATATATCCTAATATCCTAAGTGTTCACCTAATTTTCATTACCGATATTTGAACGGAATACATGTGTTTTAAGTTGATTTACACTTTATGGTTTAACTTAAATTAGAGCTCTTGTACATGAAATTGAAAGCAAAGACAAATAGGTGACAAATTCCGTGAATTCAGTCACGTATCTAGAGTGGTATTCTTAAATTTATTGCAAATTGTGACTTGTAAGATTTTTGTTTGGTTAGAAATACACAAGCTTTATCAAAGAAAAAGAAATACAAGCTGGTTAATTAACTTGTAAGATTTTTGTTTGAGTCAAATGGTTGCCTAGCTTTATCAAAGGACGAATTGTTTGAGAAAATTCGAGTTTGAATTTAGAATAAACTAGATTTTATTTCACACGACCGAATTCTGAATTAAGAGATTGTCTTTTCCTAGAAACCAGAGTGTTAACGCCACAAAAAAGAAATAAATACAAGGTAGTGGAAACAATTATTAAATTACCCCCTAAAAGTCAAACCGTTAATTCCAACATGTGACACAAATGATAGATATTTTGAATTCTTTAATCATTTTGTTTAGAATTCGATCTCTGACAAGTGTAAATTTACTTAAATATTTTCACCCCGAACACATACATAGTGTTTTTTCGAAGACATTAATGAAACTCGAATCGAGAACCATTAAATTCAATGTTTGTTTTTTTATTGCTAGACTAAATAATTGGAGATACACCTTTTTTTGAGTGTGCTTGTTTGTATAAATTAATGTTTGGATTGGGGTAATTGTTTCTCTCTCATCTTGAATTGCTCAAAATTTCCCATTCCATCGAAAGATACTCCTTCTGTCCCAATATATAAGGTCTACTTTGACTAAATAAATATTGTTCATTTATCTTGTTTTGACCGTATTTTTTTAATAACATATAGATGTAAACATTGACATATGATATATTGTTTGATTTGTTTTGGTGAGTATTTTCAAAATATCAAGTTTTTATAATTTTTACAAATAGACAATTAAAAATATTAGTGATCCAAATTGTGCATTGTCGTACATGCAGTGGTCAAATAGGTCTTATATTTTGGGACGAATTTATTTCGGCTATTTGTATTTGAACAACAAGGATGAGAAGAACACTTAGCTTGTATCGGATATTGATCACGAGTAGATAAAATGCCTTGACCAAGTTGGACCAGCATTAGCAGCATTATATCCCATTTGCTGGAGAAGGTCTTCCTCCAGACCCAATAAAGGTGTATGATACTCTCTATAAAAAAAAAAATTGGTATGATACTCTAATTAACTAAATTATTTTAGATTGTAAAAAAAAACTAAATTATTTTAGGTGCATTAACTATTTTTTTTTTCATTAACTAATTACTAATTTGATATAATTATGAAGGCTTAATTGCACTTTTGGTCCCTTATCTTTATTTTAGGTTTCAAGTTGGTCTCTTATCTTTTAAAAGTTTCAAGTTGATCCCTTATTTTTTCTGCAGGTTTCATGTAGGTCCCTTCCGTCAAATTTTTTACTATTATCGTTAAATTTGAACACGTGGCAAACAGAAATCACACTTGAAAATATGACACGTGTCCAAATTTAATGGTAATAGTGAAAAATGTGACGGGATGACCAACTTGAAACCTGCAGAAAAGATAAGGGACCAATATGAAACTTTTAAAAGATAAGGGACTAAAAGTGTAATTAAGCCAATTATGAATTAAGGGACTTCTTTTTTGGTACAAGAATTAAGAGATTTTAAACGTAGTAAAAACACAATGTTTAGTTCCTGTGAGCTTAGCTCAGTTGGTATGGACATAACGTTATAAACATAGCGTAGGAGCCGGGGTTCGAACCCCGGACAATGCACTTATCCATCTTTAAGGTAGTTTTTCTAGCCACTAGACTACTTGACAAAAAAAACACAAGGTTTAAAAATTATTTTTTCAGGTGTGAGAGTTCCACATTACAACGCAAAACCTATGTGGATTTAGATGAGGTGTTTGGTCTTTTTCAAGCCATCAATTGGGTTTAGGAGCTTCAATCATGAAGGGTGGATTTTGCTCTTGATTAAAAGAGAGTGGTTGAATATTTTCATAAAGGGGGACTCTGGTTGGACTGAGTTTGGGGATGTGTGTTATAGGAATGTAATCGAATGTTCAGTTTATTTTTCGTATCGAGTTTAATATGAGACAAACGAAGGAGATAGCTCATGCTCTAGTAAAGGTAGTCCCATCTCTAATTAACTTTAATATTTTCATTTATGTACCGACATGTATATGTTATTTGATTATGAATAAAATACTATAGTCTATAAGCAATATTTTGTAAAAAAAAAAAAAAAAGGAGTTGGGAAACCTAAATACACCGTGCATATGTGTACCATATTGTGCTCTCATGGTTGACCTACATGGACAATTAAAGAGAGTCATTGTGGGAAAACTATAAAAGGAGAAAGGATACCCCAAACATAAAATTTTCACATGTAAAAAGGCCGACTTAATATATTAGAAGACCAAAGATCCATAGACTCGTTAGTTACGTTTCATGTTGGTTATGTTTCACAATCAACCTTCAAGATTCTCTTCGGTATTTTTGACAAATACATTAAATATGTCCGATTTAATTTTTTTTTCTTTTTTTTTTCTTTTCTTTTAACAACAAAAAAGTCTCACACATGTGAGCATGAAACTTTAGTTTACCAAAAAAAAATTATAATACTACCTTCTTTTTAGCTGATTTTCCCAAAAATCTATGACCAAGGGACATACCTATTATAGTCCCCCTTTCCTAATATACTAAAAAAATATAAAAATGCAAGACATGTTCCACATGGTCACCAATCAATAGAGTAATTTGACATGTTCTTGTGAATGTTTTAGCTTCTTCTTATTTTGTTTATGTAATTGAAGTTAATTGGTTCCTGAAAATGATAACTTTGTTGGTTGGGTTAAGCTGCCTCAACTTTCATGTAATGTCTTGATTTCAAAATTTCCATGTGACCATGTGAGAATAAGAGTACATTACTATGGTCATTTTTCAAAGACAAACCCCAAGTCAAAGGTGGATTAATATTAATAATAATTCTTATGGATTTGTAGGTGGCATATTTCAATTTTAAGTGGATTTGGTTAAATTATCGAGGAAAAAAAGTGGATTTTCGTTGAAGAAATAGTCCTTGTTGCTCAGTTTCTACTGGTACTAATTAAGACCTTTCATTGAAATTTAAAGACAATGTCCCTCTTTAATTGGGCAAGATAAAATTACTTTATATTTTTTGGTAACCAAGAGGAGTTATACACATGGCTTCATAAGATAGGATCTGTAAGTTTATATTAAACAATGATATCAAATTAAAGGATTTTTTAAAATAATTTAATGACAAAATTCACAAAACACTAAGTGTAAATAATTGAGTAATATCCTATCTTATATATTTTACAAATTCTTCAATGAAGATCAGTCATTACTAAATGACGGTAAAAATTTCGCACTTATAATATAATAACTCAAAAAGAAAATGATTTCGTAAAAAAAAAACTCAAAAAGAAAATGGAGTAATGTGAGATCAAATTAGTACTCCAAAATATCAAATTGTCTCTACAACTACAAATATTAGTTGCAGCTAATAGAGAATTATTTGAAACATGACTTGTGAATTTCTTATATATGCTATACTCTATTGTTGTATATTGTTTAAGATGTTGACATTTTAGTTATTGAATTATTGTAATGTTTGGCTTAGCATTAGTGGGAATATCCATAACTTTATGTGCAATGTCTAATTTCGCATAAGCACGAGAATTTTGAAGAGCATTAATATTTGAAAAGTGTAAAGAATCAAAGAAAAAATAATTGTTTCAATAGAAAAAGTTTCAAGTTTTAAAATTCAAAGCAGGTTTCACATTCTAGAAGGTGAACATGTAAAATTTTAATTTTGTGTATAGGAGTGTTCTCGTCCTAAAAGCTACTCCCTCCGTGACACTATACAAGCAAAAAACACATTTCTAGGTTCATTGTTTTATTAATGTATTTGGTCTATAATATAGACTAAATACATTAATAAAACAATGAACATAAAAAGAGGTTTTTTGCTTATATAGTATCACGGAGGGAGTAAACTTGAGCAAGGTATTTTTAAAAATGCAGGGAGGGCGCAAGAAGGCTTGGAGACACGAAAGAAATTCTCATGTTCTTTGCATAACATGTTGCACCGCAAGTTGGACTCGATGTTGCATCATTACTCGTTACAACTTTAATGAGACATTCTTATGCCCCCCTACCACTTTCTCAAACAACATCCGCTTCCTAAAATTTCTCATTTTATAACATCCGCTATTAAGTAGCGGATGAATAAAAATAGGACGCATGAAAAGCTCGTAGGACAGCAAAGAAAAGTCTCAACTTTAATAGTCTTTCCCACCACAAATCGATAACTAAGCTACCATAAACACTTCAACACATGCCATTTGTAGTTACGCACTGATCTAATCACATCTCACAATTTAAATATTTTTCGTTACATTTTAGAAAATAATATTACGACATATGCTAATAGTAAAATGATTGAACATTTTTAAAATTACTTTACACTGTCGATCCATACTAATTAAACTCATTTTATTACAATTACATTTTTTTTATAAAAAAGTAATCCCCTCACTTTTCCAAAATTAAATTAAAATTAGAAGTTTACTGTATTCCCTTTCAACTTCAACCATCCATAAAGTTTCATATCCATAAGATAAAGGTTAAAACTGAATCTTCACCAAAAAAAAAGAAGGTTAAAACTGCACCTAATGGCAACACCAAGTACAATATTACCTCTATAGAAATAAAGAGAAAAAAATGGTATAACAATTATCACCATGTATACATTTAATTATTTAAATGCATGTAGTATTCATAAGGTGAGAAAAAAAGTGTGCTAGAAACAAAATAGAACAAAGGAAAGGAAATTGGTATGGGTGATTCCTGAGCCAAACTTACGTGAACTGATTATTTTATTTACACTACACTACAATAGATATATAAAGGGTCCCTTCGGGGACATCCGATAAAATTGAAACAATTCGGAGATATATAAAGGGCATCTGCCAAAAATAAATAAAAGACAATTAATTTGAGGAAAAGGGAATGAGAAGAGAATAAGGATAGACATAACCATGATTGTTAAATTTTTTAGTCAACTTGTATAATTAATTGTCCAAGTCTGAGTCGAGTCTACAGAAGCTCCACGAGTTTACGCAGACTCCTGAGTTTGACAACCTTGTCACATAACCATGCAAAAAGAGGGAGTCGAGGTTTCTTCATATTCGTTTGTGCTTTCCTACAACTTCCTCGTTGTGACAAAAGGGGTTAATGGAGAATTTTCCTCCTTCTACTTTACCTAAGTTTGGGAAGCAGGAGAACCGACGGCCTCTGTCTTATGTGCTGCTTGGCTAGAAGATTTGTCCATGCCATGAACATTGTATTTTTCGTATACCTTCTCCCGGTTCTCTGACCACCAATTCTCGGCTTGGTTTTCTCCAAATCTCCTCCGGCTGCAATTGCATTTACCATTAAATATGTTGCATATAAAGTCCAACTATTATAAGACAATTTAAACATCTTATCTTAAACCAAAAACCATAATTTATGTTTCTGGGAAGCTGCAAACTGTCTATTTAAAGATTAAGTCATGCAAACTTTCCAAGATATAGTATTATTCGCAATGTAATGGCCTGCATTGTCAGAGAATAGTGTAGTCCATAAAATTCCATGATCCCTATCAAGATAAATCGTTATCTATGAAGCACTGACACAAACACATACACAGACGCGACATTGATACTAACACGTACACACTGGTAAGAATATCGTATAATTGAATAGAACCACACCTTCAGTCTAAATTGTTGCTGCTAAATAGACCATTATCACTGGTTAAATATATGTGAGGCTAGACACAGTTCAGAAGCAAAACATAAAAGTAGAAACGGATAAAGATAAATTGGTCACAAGGAGGAATTTTGTTACCTGAAGCGCACTCGTTTCAGATCTCTTGTTCCATCATGCATGGCCACAAGTGTTATATAGACACCAGGTTCATACTGTTCAATCCATTCTGCATCAACTTGATTATTACTATTACTAGCCGGTGCAGCATTTGGCCATTTCAAACTACTCTCGTCATCACGGAAATTCCCAGAATCCCTACCGTCAACAATATCTGACAAATTATTACTGCTCGAGTGAAGCACGCCACCGCCATTTGGCAATTTAACATTTGGATAATTACTGGTCCCGTTGGCGGTCACAACGCCCCGGAGTTGCTGGGGGAGATTAGATCCATAGGATCCTGGCAAACTACTGACTGTTCTTTTGAACATAGAGGATTCAAGTCCTATGGAGGCCAAACTTGAAGCGCTGATTGATTCCACTGTGGAGTGCTGGTCCCCATTTGAATCTGGATAGTGAATACCATTCGACTCGAGACCATTTTGTAGGTAAGCTGTTCTAATTTTCTCAACATCATAGACTTCAGGAGGAAGCTTCTCAGCTAAATCTTTGAGCTGAAACAATGTTAATGCGTCAAACAGACATACTATTCAGTGCTTGAAAGAAAAAGAAGGAAAACAATGTACTCCGAAAAAGACAAGGGTGATTATAGTCATACTTATAATTATTCTCTCTATTTAACGTTGTTGGTTCAGTTCCCTAAGATTTTTTTTCCTTTTTTCGAGAGATCCTCTCTTTTATATATATTTGTGCATCCCCTTTGTGTAATGCAAGTTGATCATTCTAAACTATTCAATTTGGTATCCGAGCCAACAAATAAAAGAATGTAATTTTAAATATACCCGTGAACCAAAATAAAAAATAATGAAAATCATTTTTTAAATTCTATGCAATGCAACAAGATGATGAATGATAATTATTCCTCAAAAAGTGAGTTCTAAATATATTGTTACCAATAAAACAGATATGAACATAAATTCCATATTTTATACATGGTTTCATCAGGATGTCCATTTTATTACAATGAACATGGCGAAAATTAAACAGAAAACAAACCTGTGAAGTAAGCGATTTTATAACTTCTTTTGCAGCTTTGCATTTAGTAGACTCCTCGGTAGCTAGTGCCATAGCTTCTTGAGTCTTTTTTACTGACCTCTGAACCTCTAATTCTTGCCGTTCACATTTTTGTTTCAGGCTCTCAACCTGATAATATCTATAATTAGACTTTTCTTGATACCATAGAAAAATAAAATAAAAATACAACATATATAAGAGAAATAATATTTTGACACACAAATTTGACATCAAACTTTTTTTTTTTTCGGTATTAACCCTCCAGATCCTAGGGGGAAGGGGGCCCTAGTAATTCGGAGTTCAGCCGTGAGGTAAGTAAAGTCTGGCCAAGAAATTGTTCCACCCAGGAATCGAATTCGGGTTCTCCCGAACGATTAGTTCAATTTGACATCAAACTTTGATAACAATTTAGATGGTTAACGCAATTCAAATATGTGGTTAAATTAAGTTCAGTGGATGGTTAATTAATATACCAAGGTGTCGCAACTCATTAATTATGAATACAATTTACCAATGATTTCGAATGTCATTAACCACAATTATCAAATTGATACATGCTATAAAATCAGTGTTAATGAAGGGAACTTCTGCTACTTGATGCACATCAAAAGGAAAACCACAATGTACCTGAGAACGTAACTTCTGAACTTCTTGATTTAAAAGCTCATTTGTTTTCTTCAAACTATCAGCAACATTTTTGGAGAAAGAGAGTCCCGACATTGTTGGAATAGGCGTAGCTGAACGAGGAGGGCTTGATCTTCTGGAGAAAGGGGACCCGGACCTTGAACTTACTCCTGACGGTGCAATCACCGGTCTTGGAGCTGTTCGTCTCAGATCAACAGCAGTGGAGAAGACAACATCTTTCAGCTGTAACAGAGGCATTTGTGAGTTGCGAGCTAGCGAGAATGTATCAGCTTTTTTTCCTTGTTTTGCTGCTTTATTATCTAGTTGCTTTATCAAATCCATATTTGAAGGAACAACAGCCTTGGACGATCTTAGATCACCCTTGTCTAACCTATCCTTGTTTTCACCCGAAAGACGCGGCAAAGAGTTCCTCCGATTATAATTGCTAGCTTCTGCAACCTTGCTCAATTTCACATAACAAGAATCACACACACGGTATGGCTTGTCAGGGTTAGGAGCCAGTGCTGCTCTTAATACTTTCCTTGAACTGCAAGAATGGCAGTGCACAAGTCCACAATGATAACAATTGTGCCGCTTTCGAGTGAAGCCAAATGCTTGTCTACAAGCCGAGCACTGAGACTGCTCAGCACTGGATACCCACTTATGAAGGCATATGGCGGCAGAGTAATTTGAACCACATGCAATATATTTCACATGTCTGTCTTTTAATGCTTCAACCAAAGTCGGCGTTTTTCTATCTTCAACATCTCCATGACCTAATCTCCCATTTGAACCTTTACCCCAAGTATAAACTTCATTTTTGGATGTTAAAACAGCCACATGATATGCACCACAAGCAATTTCTTCAATGGATTCCAACGCAATCTTATCTCCTACCAAGCATGGAAGCTTTCCATCGGATTGAGGATTCCCAAGCTGACCGTAAACGGTACTTCCCATGGTAAAAACTTGTCCGGATGTTGTCAGCCCTACTGTCAAACTATGCCCACAAGCAATTTTTTGAAAATTGTAATCAATAATAGCAGGCACACAAGTTGGTTTAAGCCGTGCCTCTTTGTCCCCGTGCCCGAGGCGATTTTTATCTCCGTCGCCCCAGGTAAACAATTTACCTGACGATAAACTAGCAATAGATTGTGTTGCAATAACCTCTACAACAGCTGCAGTGTGCCACACTCCACATGCAACAGCTATCGTCCTTAACCCCGATAATGATTCCACTTCTCTAGGATACGGAAGATTTTCCCTATCTCCATGTCCCAAGACACCAAAAGTTCCATCGCCAAATGTAAAGAGCTTCCCGGTTGAAGTAATCAAGGCTGTGTGCCATGGGCCACAAGCGACAGATGAAACTTGAAGTCCCTCTAATGGACCCCCAATTCTCTTCGGTATCCAATGACTAAAATTAGACCCATGACCTAGCAATCCAGCATTATGAGTACCGTCACCCCACGTATATAGTTCCCCGGTCATTGTAACAGCGCAGGAATGGAACTCCCCACATGCAACAAAATCAACAGTTGTAGAATTCAATGCTTCAACAAGACGAGGTTGAACCACATTCTTCCCAACACCATGGCCAAGGCGTCCTCCCGATTCTTCACCCCACGTATAAACTTCACCTTGCCTAGTGACTAACGAAGCATGTTTAACACCACATGCTATATGCTGTACATCTAAAACTACATTGGATTCCAATGGTCTCGGGAGAAGCACATCGGCCCTTGGGCTGAAATAATGGACACTTTTGTCAGCACCAACTTTGATGTTTTCACAGATAATTTCCCCCCATATGTATACATCCGCCAGAGCATCGTAATCATCTTGTGCAGATCCATGACTAGACGAGCTGGGGGCACTTGAAACACTAACACGGAAATTATCTGTGCCGGATCCTTTTATTTGCATATTTGTTGACTCTGATGGTGCATGTGACCTTTCAGAATTTAAGGTATTGTCAGGCCGAAAGGACTTTGGTGAAGTGTTTGGAAGACTCACAGAAATGTCGGGAGAACTAATGTCTAGTGACGCACTAGCTGAACTTTCACTTGGACTATTGGATGTTAAGTCTTTGCTATCCTGAAATTAATTGAGAACGAAAGAATTATAAGCAACTTACCATGCAATTCAGAAAACATGCATACAATTAGTTCTTCTTCATGAAGACAAAATCACATCATATAAAAATTAGAGTATGTTAGGATCCCAATTGAGAAACGTGGGCCCAAAGAGTGATGGGGGAAAACATAGGAAAAGGGAGGGAATTAGGTGACGTTGAAGATTTACTGATTCTGTTATAAAGGGCATATACAGAGTTAGAAGTATCATTCAACATAAATTCTGTTAGAACCATATAGGTTGAGTAGAGAGAGTATCATCTTTTCTCTGAGGAGCAATAGCTTTGGTGTTACATGGGTTTTCTCTTATTTTTCTATTTCACTTGATTTTCGGGTTCCTATCAAAATAGGTCTATCACGTTTTGAGCTAATAGATATTGTAAAAAAAACATAACACAAATACACTACTACAATGAAATTTTAAGTACAATTTGATGTATATTTACGTCAAGATTGAGGCCACCATCACTCCATCCGTCAATTTTGGACCGACCACCTTGACCTGAGGATATCAGTTTTTTGAGACCAGAAATCCACACATCTGCCTCAACTTTATCTTTGCAAATCTGAAAAACAACACATAAGTTATTATAATGGAAAATAAAGAAATTGAAAACAACAATAATGGTGTAGTTATCCATGTAGTTGCTTAAACTGTCACTAACCAAATCAAGGGACCGCTTTCCGTTATTATAAATAAGTGAAAAAGACACATAGTCCTTCTCAGGACGAAGGTACCGTTGGAAAACAGCCTGCACGAAAAACAACGAAATTAAAATAGAGAAAATAAGAATGTGCTTATGAAACAATTTTTCACAATAACTTAATTAATCACGGAGAATTTCATGGCATGGTGTCATATCAACTACAATTGCAGAAATTTTACAGTTCTTTGTCCAGGAATGATTCTTGAGACAGAAGATAGCTTCAGACTTTTTTCACCACCACTTGAAATCCAGATTAAAGATGATCCATCCTGCAGTTTCGAATACAAATAAATACAGTAAATTCCAAGCTTACAGTACATGAGCGTTTAACAAAACATCCGACAACCAAGGAAGCACAGTTTGATCATCAATAAAGCTACAATACCACTACTATATAGCATTATTACTAACTACTGAAATGAGAAAAGTAGGCTATTTGAGTAAAAAAACATGTTATCATATACAGGGATTAAAACCAGTGGACATTAGTGAACATAAAAAAAAGGCTTAATTACAGTTTTAGTCCCTTATCTTTATTTTAGGTTTCAAGTTGGTCCCTTATCTTTTAAAAGTTTCAAGTTGGTCCCTTATCTTTTCTGCAGTTTCAAGTTGGTCCCTCCCGTCAAATTTTTCACTATTACCGTTAAATTTGGACACGTGTCATCTTTCCAAGTGTGGTTTCCGTTTGCCACGTGTCCAAATTTAACGGTAATAGTGAAAAATTTGACGGGAGGGCCCAACATGAAACCTGCAGAAAAGATAAGGGACCAACTTGAAACTTTTAAAAGATAAGGGACCAACTTGAAACCTAAAATAAAGATAAGGGACCAAAAGTGCAATTAAGCCTAAAAAAAACTATCTTTCCAAAAACATGATTAGTTTATTACTGTTCAACCAGCTAGAAAGGAAACAAAATAGAGAATCCAAAAACAAAAGCTTTCATTTAACTTACATGTGAGAGCCTAAATGGACAAAATTTTGGCTTTCCCTTTCGACCATATTTAAGAAGTTGAGCACCCTTTTTCAAAGCAATCAACGCCTGTAGGATGAAAAGTAACATTGTAAAACAAAATAAAATAAAATAAAATAGAACAGAATTAATATAAGATATACATTATATACGGAGGAATGAAGAAAAGGAAGAGTTGAAGAAGCCCGTATTTATATATATATTGTAAATACTGGGAAATTTCATATGAAATTTAGTAGATTATGACATCGATTCAAAAGTCTCAGTTCCTTCTTAATATTTTCAACAATACAGGTAGGAAATGTTGTACTACAGACTATAGATATTTCATCAGTGTTGTCAATTGTAAATTGAGAAAAATAGCGGTATGCTCAAATTCAACTATGCTACAGTGCTATAGTACTGTGCTTCTACAGCTTCTATTTGAAAACACATTATACTAAATCGCATATTGCAGATTAAAGCGGTTTGTTAAAGTTCTGCTACGCTTTAGCTGGTTCTAGGTAAACAATAACTGTTGTCCAAACAATAAATAAACACACCTTGCTCAATTTCACTAGATAATTATATTATTCAGCTTCAATTTTGAACTAGTTAATAAAAGGTTTGGTAAGTGTGATCAATTCTTCAGGTATGCAAAACTCAATTTGCCAAAAGTAAATACAATAATATTAATGTAAAGTTCAATATCCCGTTTGAAACAATCCAAGATAACAATAAAGCTTTGTACTAAAACGTTTTATCATGGTCGCCAAAACTCTCTAGCTAACTCACTTACAAAACTGTTTCTGTATAAACTCAAGTAGAGTCAGTAGACTTGCATAGAATCACAAGTTAGAGGATGATTGAATGAGTCTAGACCATAATGGTTGTATTTCCCCAAAAATGCCTAAAATAAAAGTGGTTTAGTGATTATTTTTTATAAAAAAAATACAAAAATGCAACCGCCGAATGATAAGACTCTATAGTTCACAAAATATTAACCTCACAGTTGTAACACTCAGTCACTCTGCATATGAATCTTAATAAAGCCACAAACCAGAAAACATGAACAAATTCATCGTTTGCAAGTATACAATGAAACCAGAATGTAGCATGGGTACTCCTAAAATGGTAAAGTACCCGTACCGGGTACGTACCAGTACAGGATACTCCATGGTACTCGTATGGTACGCACCGATTCTATACCAATTTTTATTTGGTTGAATTATGATGATGAATACGGAAAAAACATATTGGCTGTTGAAAAATCTCTTAAAATATTATAATTTTTTATTATATTTCAATTATATCTCATTTTTTATGAAAATAGTTGAGACGGTGGACCAAAAAAAATTAAATCTTCAAAGCATGATGATAATAATTCACTTAAAAATAATTTTTCTAATATTTTATATTAACGTACCCGTACCTTAAATTTTCTAAAAATATCGTACCACGTACCAGTACCCGTACCACGGTACCGTACCCGTAGCTAGGCAACATAGCAACAAGGTGAATTAGCTACACTTAGAAGAGAAAAAACCTAGCTCTACAAAACAGAAACCAGCTCCATCGAGGGGAAGGGGAACTCAGTCCTACCATGCTTCACTTTAAAACATTATTTTGTGTAAAAGTCTCTTGCGACTTTACGAGTCGAGTTTACAAGTTTGAGTTTTCACCAGTTTACATTAACTCTCGAGTGTGACAACCTTGCATTTTATCATTATAATTTTAACATCATAATATGGCATCCAAAGACATCTACTCCTGTATCCGCGTATCTGCACTCGTATCAGACTATTAGTACTACGTATTTGGGCTTCATAGTTCAAAACCAAGCTAAGACTCCTGTATTCGCGTATCTGTATCGTATGGCACCAGTACCAGACTACAAGTACTACATATTCGGGCTTCATAGTTCTAAACCAATCTATTCAATCACAAATATACATGCTAGTATCTCTTTAATGTATTAAAAAAAGGACAAAACTTAGATGCAGTTCCATACGTCCAGTTTTTACTGTTTTCCAATAAAATTTTGACAACTGAATTATTTCTTTTAATTGATAAACGCCGTTATTTAAAATTGCTTCCAACCTGTTTCCTCTTTTCGATCCATCAATGGAACTTCGTTGCCGACGGTCGTCAAACATCATGTCCTCCGTACTCAACCACCAGATACCAAAAAACCAAGATCTCATAGTGGCAAAACACCACAATGTTATTGATCTATAATATATAACAATCAGATTCATGGTGTCAATGGAGTTGAGAGTTTTTTGTTTTGAATATCAAGTTGGGATTTTGTTGAATGTTGCAGACGATGATGGACTCAAGAAGAGAGAGAGAAGCGTGATACCTTGCTACGTGGTGGCCACACAGTCACTGAAAATCAATTGTCTTCGTTGGCCACATTTTGCAGATACTGAAAAGATGATGATGGGTCTTAGCATTGGAGATGTGTTTCACGTTCGGTGCGTTGCAATTTAGAGGAAAAATGTTTTGTTTTCTAACGGCGTTTATCAGTGAAAAGAAATAACCCAGGTGTTAAAATTCTATTGGAAAACAGTAAGAACTGGACCTATGGAATTGCATCTAAGTTTTGTCCTTAAAAAAAACCAGCAACACTCTCCATTTGTGCTCCCCTGTACTATCCTACAGTGTTGTCAATCACAAATCATACCTGCTTGTTAAAATTCCACTACTTAATAGTGTTATAGACTCTATTTGACAATATTTTGTACTAAATAACATATCGCAAAACAATAGTGACTTGTTCAAATTCCACTATGCTACAGTCGCTGTTTAACAACGTCACTCTCTTATCGCTCAAAGTTCCCATGTATTATTCCAAATAAGCAACACACACACGTATACAATCATAACATTCTTAGCCAGCAAAAAACATCAATCATTTCTCATATCACTACAGAAAAAGTTGAAACTAAAAATCAAAATTGGTAACTTACGCACCTAAATGTGTGAGACAATGTCCCTGCCATCCTTAAATGTATTAGAATTACAAAAAATATCCTCGAATGTATCATCGGTTACTGTTAGTAATGTGATGGAGTATGGACCAAACTGACTAACGGAAGACACATACTAACAGAAGACACATTGAAGGACCAAACTAACTAGCATAAAACACATTCGACGATCAAACTAACTAACTAAAAACACGTTCGAATATGTTTTTATAATTTCAGTAAATTCAAGAACACAAATTCAAGGACCAAACTAATTAGCCGAAAACACATTCGATGATCAAACTAACTAACTAAAAACACATTCGATGATCAAACTAACTAGCTAAAAACACATTCGAATATGTTTTTATAATTTCGGTAAATTCAAGAACACAAATTCAAGGACCAAACTAATTAGCCGAAAACACATTCGATGATCAAACTAACCAACTAAAAACACATTTTATGATCAAACTAACTAACTAAAAACACATTCGAATATGTTTTTATAATTTCAGTAAATTCAAGAACACAAATTCAAGGACCAAACTAATTAGCCGAAAACACATTCGATGATCAAACTAACCAACTAAAAACACATTCGATGATCAAACTAACTAACTAAAAACACATTCGAATATGTTTTTATAATTTCGGTAAATTCGAGAACACAAATTCAAGGACCAAAATGACAATTTACTCCAAACTAATAACCTTTCTAGAGAGAGAAAGAGAGAACTTACTTGCTCAATGTTACGATCAGCATTCCCGTAGTTAACAAGATCTGCCATTCAATGTAAAAGATTCACCGAAACACCGCCACCCTCTCCGATCCCTAACCGGAGCTCCGGTCATCATAAACAACTCCAACCTCTTCTTCTTCTCTCCACAACCATTCACCTTCACATCAAAACCAAAACCTTTCTCTCTAAAAACCAAAACCCACTTGTTATTCTCTCTCTACAACAAAAAAATAAAAACTCGCTGATTCAGTCCTCTTTGCAAAATTCAAAACCCCAGAAACTCCATTGATGATTCCAAGTCAAACCCAGTTGTTGTTGGTGTTTTCAACTCACAGAATTGACTTGGACCGGTGAAAAAAATGGACTTTTAAACCGGTTGAACCGGGTTTGTTGAAAGGGTAGTTGTGGTTTGGTGAGAAAAGGGATTTGTGAGGGAAATTCCGGTGACGAATGGTAGCTCCGGCGAAGGAAACAGAGAAAAGAAGAAAATAAATAAAAATTAAAAATAAAAAGACACGAAAAGAAAGAACTTATATAAGAGAGAGAGAGAGAGAGAGAGAGAGAGAGAGATTTGTAGTATGTAAAAAAGGCAACTAGTCAAAGCTAAAGAAAATTAGGATTTGATCAACAAAAAAATTAGGAAACTATATAAACAAATAAATGAATGAATAATTAGTTTGTAACAAAAAAATAATCAATAATTAGTTACTAGGAAAATTTACGTTTTCATCTTTATTGAATAATTAATGTATTTCGTCTATATTATAGAAAAGATACATTAATTATGTAAATGAATCTAAAAAAGTAAATTTTATATTTTATGAGTATTTTGTTCGGCATACAGCATAAATTGGTCCTTGTATTAATAAGAATTTTGTACCCCTAAAATAGATAGTTAGAATTCGATTCACTTATACATATAGAAAGAATTCAATTAAAAGTGGAGAATTCACCTTGAGTGACATACATACTCTCCAATGGAAATAGTTATTATTTTTTTTTGTTTTTCACCACTAAATTGAGCAGTTTAGATTTCAGGTTCGATATTTTAGTTTCTAAAAAATATGGATTTTTTTATCTTTATTCAACAATTATCAATGTACAGACTACATGAAGAAATGTACATATCGCATGAATGCGGCCGATTACCGACTAGAGGCAATCTGAAACAATAAATAACACTATCTTAACCATTACACAATAGTTGAGAAAAGTTTTTTTACAATTAAATTTGTCGCGTATATATATTCATTTTAAAAAATTATCATTCAATTATTAAGAAATAAAAATAGTTAGTCTTTTGGTTTTTTTAATTTCATTCAACTATTAAGAGAAAAATATTTATCATATAGTTATTAGAAGTATTTTTGTAAAAATGTTATTTTTGCCGAAAAATCCACGGTCGACCCTAAACCCAAAAATCTCGGCTGAAAACTTAAAATTGGCCGAAATCCCAAAAATCGACTATAAACCCTAAAAACGGCCGAAAAAACAAAAAATATGCATAAAAAACCCAAAGTCATTTTTTGGATTTTTCGGTCGATTTTAGGGTTTACAGTCGTTTTTTGGGTTTTCAGCCGATTTTAGGTTTTTCGGCCAATTTTTTGGGTTTAGGGTAGATTTTTGGTTTTTGGCCGATTTTTTGGGTTTTCGCCCGATTTTAGAGTTTATAGTCGATTTTAGGGTTTTTGGTCGATTTTAGGTTTTCCAGCTAATTTTTTGTGTTTACGGTGGATTTTAGGTTTTGGGCCGATTTTTGGAGTTTCATGTCGATTTTAGGTTTTCGGCCGATTTTTTTGATTTTCGGCCAATTTTATGAGTTTCAGGTCGTTTTTGGGTTTACGGTTAATTTTGGGTTTTCGGCCGCTTTTTTTGGGATTAGGGTCAATTTTATTAAGATAAATAAAATTAAGTGAAAACAATTTAATTACATTACCCAAACAAAGAATTTTACAATTGATGGAATTTCACCACTTTTTTTTTTTTAGCAAAATAAGTTGGTAGCAGCAAGCTAACCAACCAAAAATATATAGATAATAAGAAAAAGAGAACAACAAAACAAGATGGAGGGGACAAAAACCAAAACTCCATCAAACACAATATCTAAAGGTTGTAAAACCTTGTTTATTCCTATGTAAGCTAGCTGCAAGAAAATCAGAAGGTTCAAGCCAAAAGGTGTAGGAAGATAGACTACAACCAAGAGAAGCAAGGGTGTCAGCAACTTGATTCCCTTCTCTAAAAATATGAGAGACGATGTCATTCATTTGTTTGAAGAGAAACATTGCATTGTTCCACCTGTTTCTTAAGTTCCAAGTAATCGCAGTTTTAGTGTTGTTAAAAGCTATAATCACAAGGGCTGAATCAGATTCAATCCAAAGGTTATTCCAGCGATTTTTGTAAGCAATTTCTATGGCTGACATAGCTGCACATAATTCAGCTTGGTAGGAAGATGTGAAGCCCAAAGGTTCTGCAAAACAATACACAAAATCAGCAGCATGGTTTCTAAAGACCCCACCACAACCAGCAATTCCAGGATTACCTTTTGCTGCACCATCAATATTGCACTTTGTCCAATTAATCAAAGGGGGTTGCCAAAGTATTTCTTTAATAATAGGGATCTTTGGATGATGAATATTAACATTAAAATGCTTCAGAATCATGAAGTCTCTAATTGAGTTGGAAGAAGTCTTTTTAGAGTTGTTACCCGATAGAGAAGCGTTAGCAATTATTATAGAGATAGAGGATTTCCAGTTAATGATTTTGTTGCAGAACCGAGCTTGATTTCTGGCATACCAAATTGTGTTTAACAAATTGACTATAGCAGAGGTAAGAACTGTCTTACATTGAGGAGACCAATTTAAATCACAAATTTTCCACATGTCCTCCATAGTTGTGAATTGTAAAACCATACCCAAGAAATTGGCAAACCAAGACCAAATTTTGGTTGCAAAATCACATTCAAAGAAAATATGAAAAGAGGATTCCAAATTTTTACAACAAAGGCTGCACATTGAAGGTAACGCACATCCTCTAATCATGAGATTGTCGTCCGTAGAGACTTTGTTATGCATGAGTCTCCAAGTCAGAAGAGATTTAGAGGGTGGAATATCTGGACTCCAAATCAGTTTGGCCCAATGTAAATCTTGGAAATGCTGAACCTTGAAAAGATAGGCCTCTGAAAGCTGCAAGTGCCCTGTATCTGTGTGCTTCCATAGCAATTTATCCTGAGAAGGCTCTAAGGGGATAATGACTTGCTGAACAAGGCAACTAATAGCATTGTAATGCTGAGATAATTGAGTAGGTATATTCCATTGTCCATTGACAATGTAATCACTAACTGTGGAAGTGAGGGATAGACTGATGTGAGAAGGAATGCTAAAAACTTCTGATAAGACAGACCCACACCAATTATCATTCCAAAAGCTAATAGAGTCTCCATTACCTAGAAGCCAGATAGAATTATCCAAGATAACTGAAACTTCCTCCTTGATGCTGCTCCAAATGGAGGAATAAATGTGATGTTGAATTACCTTTCTACCTCTTAAACCTCTAGCTTGAAGATGCTTGGACCAAGAGGCTTTAGAATTAAACAAAGACCAGCACAGTTTAAGGTTGGAAACAGTGTTTAAATTAGCCAAAGATTTGAGATTTAAACCCCCTTGAGCAAGAGGTCTACATAACTTCTTCCAAGCAACTGTAACTAATTTCCTTTTTTCAATATCTCCACTCCAAATGAAATTTTTCACACACTTTTCAATATGATTGATCAAAGATGAAGGCCAAGAGTAAAGAGTAATGCTATAGATTAACATGCTTTGTATGATAGCTCTGACAAGTTGAACTCTACCAGCCATTGAAAGCAAAGAAGCCTTCCATGCTGATAACTTAGATTGAATTTTGTCCGTAATAGGCTGCAGCCAACAAGCTTTAGGCTTACCTTTGAATAAAGGAACTCCCAAATAATTAAAAGGCAAAGTTCCTAAATTAAAATTCAAGAGATTAACAATGTTATTAAACCTTCCTTGAGTAATAGAACCAGAATAAATGGTGGATTTAGCAGTGTTGATGATTTGACCAGACTGAAGAGCGTAGTTGGAAACAAAACTTTAAGCTCAGTGAGGCCAGCTAACTTACCTTTGTAGAAAACCATAAGGTCATCAGCATAGAAAGTATGAGAAGGGACCATGATGTGTCTAGTACCCTTGATTAGATCTACCTTACCATCATGAACAAGTTTAGAAATGCTTCTGCTCAAAACATCCTCAGCAATACAGAAAAGAAGAGGGGATAAGGGGTCCCCTTGCCTAACTCCTCTAGAATAATTAAAATAACCTTCTGATTTACCATTAATGGAAATGGACAAAAAAGCTGATTTGAGAATCACATGAATCCAGTTGCAAAAGACTTCATTAAAACCAAAACTTCTAAGCACCTTCAACAAGAAAGACCATTCTAAAGTATCAAAAGCTATAGAAATGTCGATTTTAAGGGCTAGATTTCCACCAAAAGATTTATTATGGAGCAAATTGACAGCTTCAGATGCAATACAAAGACAATCTTTAATATTTCTATCCTGAATAAAACCCATTTGTTCCTCAGAGATAATAGTAGGCATGATCTTGGCTAATCTGTCAGCAATGATTTTAGAAATGACTTTGAATTTGAAATTAGCCATGGCTATTGGTCTATATTGATGAATAGAAGTAGCATCAGAGACCTTTGGAAGAAGAGCAATGATATTAGAGTTAAAACCTGGCAAAATCCAACTTGTGGTGAAAAATTCGAAAACAGCATTGTAAACATCAAATTTGACACAATCCCAGTAATGTTGAAAAAAGAAAGCTCCAAAACCATCTGGACCAGGTGCGCCATCTTTATTTAAAGCAAAAACAGCAGCTTTGATTTCTTGATGAGAGGGTAACATAGTAAGCAAAGCATTAACATCATCTATAACCAAATTTGGAATAACTTCCTCTGCAAGCAAGGGCTCCTGCAAAACAGTGTTAGTACAAAAAAGATTTTTATAAAAATTCACAACATGATGGGATATTTGGCTCTGATCAACTAGAACTTGTTCACCATCTTGAAGGGACATTATCATTTTGGTGGAGGTTTTGATTTTGGCCAGTCTATGAAAGTATTTAGTGTTTCTATCTCCTTCTAAGTGCCAGTTTAAATTAGCCTTTTCTTTCCAAAAAATTTCTTGTCTGTCCAGGGCAGTTTCCAACTCTACATGAGCTAGCTTTTCTTCATCTAAAAGCACATCAGAAGGGCCATTAACCTGAATCATATTTTGTATTTGTTGCAAAGTTTGCTCGGCAGAGGTCACAGAATCATGAACATTACCAAAGCTGACCTTATTCCAACTCTTCAACTTTTCTTTCACTAGTTTCAATTTTTTGCTAAGAATATACATTGGGCATCCCACTACTGCCATATCCCAACAATCTTTGATAATCTTGTCGCATTCAGGGTGAGTAGTCCACATTCTCATAAATTTAAAATGGGAAGCAAAGGAAATCCTATTCAAATTAAAATCAAGCAATAAGGGAAAATGATTTGATTTATGTTTGGTAAGGGTTGAAACATGTAGGTTAGTGCACATATCCAGCCAAGAAGGATTACAAATAGCTCTGTCTAATCTTCACCACTTTATCCAAACAATGAAATTTAAAAATCAAGGGAATTCAATTGAATCAATTGAATTGCCTGGTATTTAAAATCCCTTGAATTTCTAGAATCTCTCATCCAAACACACTCTAAGGGATTCGAGAGAAACCCTTTCGATGGAAATTAAGGGGTACTCGGGAGAGAGAGGATTGACAGTTGTCTACCTCATAGATTATTTCCAACATGAATATAAACTCCCCTTACCTCTAAAAAAAAATTAAATATCCAATTAAATCTATATTTAATAGCTTAAATAATTTGTATATATCAATACATTTTTTTGAACAAACAATGGGACGCGATATATATATATATATATATACACCAACCGAGTAGTCTCCTCAGCACAAGGCGTGCCGAAAAAGATTGCGAGAGTTTACAATAAACTTCAATAAAAATAACATAAATAACAAATTAGTTGATGTCCAAACAGATAAACGAACTCGACCATCAACTATGGAAGTTCGAGACTATAGTAGGATGCTTTGCCTTCATCCACCAAAAAGAGTAGAGTTTGACTTTGTCCAACAGTTAAGGTAAGAACTACTCTGCATTTTTGAATAATATATATGTGATTTCTTTCATTCCACACAACTCAAACACATAAGAGCCAGATAAGTTACATAAAAGAGCGGCATGCTTTTCAGACCACATGATGAATAAATAAACTAAAGAAAGTGTTCGGATAGGTTTTGAGGATCCACCAATACATATTATAACGTATAAAATCGATTAAATATATTTTTTGTCCAATTTTTTATGTTGTTCCGGTAATCTAGAATTCAGTCGCAAGTTAAATAAAGTTTTATCAAAATATTTATTTTTTATCCTTTTAAAATTTTCTTTACACATTCTATCCTTTTAAATATACCAACTTTCATGTTTTTGTGTGTAATAATCATGTTTTTAATTTTATAAATAATCAAATTTGGTTTAAATATTAAATTAAATATTTAAAGCGACCATTAGAATATATCACGTGTTATGTCATTTAAAGAATGAGTCAGGTCATCAAAATTTAAGGTTAAATACAGAGAGGATCAAATGCCTAAATTTTTAAATAGATGGACAAAATTGTGCCAAAAAATAGAGTACCAAATTGCACATTTTATATAATTAGAGAATTAAAACTGCATTTGAGGCAACAAATACTTAAATTATTCAAAAAACGCGGGCTCCATTCTAGTTCACGTGAAACCTAACGTTAGCTTCACCAAGCCTTGTTTGCCTAAAAATAGAAGTTATTTAATTTGTTTTAATTTATTATTAAGTGTTTGTACCCCTCTATTTTTTTTATTTTTAAAAAAGGTCTTGTTTTCAAAGTTTAAAATAATACTGTTAAGTCTTTTTGTTCTGTCAAAGTTATTTCTAAAAATTTATTGCATCAGGAGAAATACTAAAATAATAAATAGTTAAGAGTGTTGTTACAAATATAAAATTATTGTATAAAAGTGATAAAGTTTAATATTTTTTTAGTATATTTTAATGATTCTTTTTATAAATAAATTTGAATATCATTAAACCGATAATTAAAAAGGTGAATTTTGTCCTCATGAACTTAATTCAATTGGTAGGAATACCATATTATATATATAGAGAGTGAAGTTCAAACTTCGAACACTCTCCTAATTTATTTTAAAGGTAAATTTTTTTACCACTAGACAACTTGACAAAGAAAAAGTAAATTTTGAGTTATAGAAATGAGAAGACATTTCAACGTACCATTCCTCAAATATTTTTCAATATTATTAATTAAGAAAGTTCAATAATTTTATTTTAGTATTACTTTTAAAAGAATTTGTACTTGGGAGGGAGGGAGGCACGTAGGTTAGATAAAGATGTTTTTGTAGCCCCATGGGAAGGTGGATAACATTTAATTAGAGATGTCATGCAATGGAACAAAACTCATGTTTTGGCTAGGTTGGAATAAATAGGAAATGACAAAAAATTCTAGATTAATTTGGTAGAAAGAAGAAAATAAACTTAGCAAAAGAAAAACCTTTTTAAAGCAAAATACATTTAGCAATGTTTGAAGTTATTTAATTTTACTGTATAATAAATTGTTTAACTTTCTTTTATTTTGTTTCATGCAGATTTTTTTTAAGTCATTTAATGTTTTTATATCACAAATGAAATTCAACAACAACAAAAAAAAATTACAAAATGAAACTTATAAAACATGAGAAGAACAATTGTTATGTTTAATGTTAAAAACACAAGTAACAAGAGCATCAAACTAAAGAAGAATAAGAGCAACAAAAAACACAAGTAAATATAATATTTTCAAAATTGATAGCTTCTTTTCCGGTTTCTCATGTTTCTTTTCCTACTAGATTTTACTTTTTTTGTCCATCAATAAAAACTTCGGTTTATATGTTAAAAGTTGGAAATTATTTTGTAATTAAAAAAAATACTTTTATATGTTATATCAAAACAAGCTAATAATTATTTAATTAAAAAATTTAATTTTTACTACAATAAACGAATATAAGTAAACTTTACTTTCCTATAAAATCTCATAAAATTAATCTCTAAATCATTGATATTAAAATCACTATTTTTTTAATCCGTAACAAACAAACTCATATATCTAAGGAAGAATAATGCTAAGAACACACTATTTAACATACACATTTTAATACATTCTCTTTTATTGGTTGAAATTCACATAAATCCCATAACAAAAAATGTAGGTTCCATAGTGAAATTTATAGAACTCATATGAATTTTAACTAATAAAAGAGTGTGTTGAGATTGGGATGTAAGTGTTGTAGAGTGTTTTGTTGCACTCCTCATCTAATAAAAGTGAATGAATTGTTCTGACACAAGTTGTATATATTTGAGTCTTTTAACCATTTGATTGTGAGTTCGATTTTCGACCCGTGCTTATGGAAAAATATTTGTTGGAAAAAGTCAATTCCTTAAATGAATCGCAGTTATTTCGAGGGAGTTATCATATGGAGGGAGTTAGTCTCTGTAGTTGCATGCGGAAAATACTTAAAAAAATAAAACGCAAAAAGTGAATGAATTATAAAAATTATAACACAAGTTGCATATATTTGAGTCTCTTAACCATTTGATCCTGAGTTCGATCCTTGACTGATGCCTATGAAAAAACATTTGTTGAGAGATCTCAATACGGTAGTTTCACGGGGATACTTACAAAAAAAATAAAAAAGGAGAATGTTAACTTGTGCCCTTAAGGCACATGTTAAGGAAGCAAAAATAGAAATTATTAAATGCTAATTTGTGTATTTTGACTTTTGAAGCATTAAATTTCTTGTATCATTAAATGTTGAATTTCTATTTTGGTATATCTTAACATGTGCCCTAAGGGCACATGTTAACAAGACCCAATAAAAAATTATAGGATTAGTATCACAAACCTCCGAACTAACTCTCACTCTCACCATGTCATCATCTTCTTCAATGGAATCCAAAATCTCATCCTCCCTCACTCTCCCTACTCCAAATTCCAACAAACTCTCAACAACCTTCAACGATTTCAACAACCTAATCAACAACTTCACAACCCTAACTCTCACTCCACCTTTCGCCTCAATCTCCGATTCACCTCAACCCCGGTTCAAATCCGGTTCAACCAATTCCCAAACCCTCCTAAAAAACCTAACCGTCATCGAACGCGCTTTCATTGGCGCAGGCGGTGGCGGTATCGCTGGTGCATTCACTTACGCTTGTCTTCATCCTCTTGATACTATCAAAACCAAAATGCAAGCCAAAGGCGCTTCACAAATTTACAAAAATACCCTTGATGCTGTTTCGAAAACTTTCACTACAAATGGAATTTTAGGTTTTTACAGCGGTTTTTCTGCTGTTGTTGTAGGTTCTACAGCTTCATCTGCGGTTTATTTTGGAACTTGTGAATTTGGTAAGTCTTTTTTGTCTAAACAGAATTGTCCTAAGATTTTGATTCCTCCGATTTCTGGTGCTTTAGGGAATGTTTTATCGTCTGCGATAATGGTTCCGAAGGAATTGATAACGCAGCGAATGCAAACCGGTGCCAAAGGTAGGTCTTATGAGGTTTTGATTAACATTCTTCAAAATGAAGGGGTTTTGGGTTTATATAGAGGCTACTCAGCTACATTGTTGAGAAATTTACCTGCTGGTGTTTTGAGTTATTCTTCGTTTGAGTATTTGAAGTTGGCGGTTATGAAGAGTACGAATAAGAATCATTTGGAACCGATTCAGAGTGTGATTTGTGGGGCGTTGGCAGGGGCGATATCGGCTTCGATTACCACACCTTTGGATGTTGTGAAGACGAGGTTGATGACGCAGGCAAGGAATGAGGCGGTTGGGAAGGTTGCCACGGTTATGTATGGTGGGGTTAAGGATACCATTAGGGAGATTTTGATGGAAGAGGGGTTGGTTGGTTTTACGCGTGGAATGGGTCCTAGGGTTCTTCATAGTGCTTGTTTTTCGGCTTTGGGTTATTTTGCTTTTGAGACTGCTAGGATTGCTATTTTGAATGAGTATGTTAAGAGGAAGCAATTGAATTTGGAGGATGCGGTTGTTGTTTCTGGTAGTAGTTGAGTATGGGAATTGGATTCGATTTTGTTACGATTTTGAAAGTTGATTAAAGTTTATTGGCTGGAAGTTGAATTTGGGTAGTTTATGTTATATTGAAGAGCAGTGCTATATGTCGTGATGAAAAACCGTGAATATCACAAAAGCGCGTGTGTCAGAATTTCAGACAAATAAGGAAATTTTGATTAGGCTTTTGATGGAAAACATATCAGTGGTCAATGAGATTATTTTGCGACACTTCGTGATGGTACATTTCGTTACATCAAGCAATTTCTTATAATGACTTGTTTGATTTGACATGAATGGTGTTGGTTTTAGATGCTCTGTGAATGTATCAATTGCTGATTGCAGTTCTGAATTTGTGGCATTGTATTTTATAGCTTAATTGTTATGAAGAATCAAGTTACTTGATTTTTGTAAGGCTTTTTAATCAAATAAGTGGATTTTTCTTTGGAAATTTCAGTTATGTTAGTCGATCATAATACAATTGTTCATTATGGCTAATGTGCCACTAGAGTGCTATATCTAAGCTGAAATCACCTCTTTTTTGGCATCAAATTGCTTGCAATTGCACATTCATATTGTTTTAGATACGGACCATTTGATCAATTGACCGAATGGTGCTTTTGACTGATTTTTCAAAGTTTAAATACAAGCAGTTTGCATCCATAAGTTTGTAGTTTTCTGCTCAAGTAAGAACCATTTGTGGAATATCTACGTTCATATTGTTCATGATGTCTATGTTGATATACCCTGCTACTTCTCCACAATCTTGATGTTGTCCTCCAAGCCTGTCCATTTCCTATATACTCAAAACAACATCTCATGATCAGACAACTTCCTTTTGCGCGTTGTTGCAGATACGGACCAATCCAATGTTGAACTGATAATCTGTAAGTATTCTAACTTAAGATTGAGCCCCGAGATCACCTGACTACATGAATGTGTGTTGGTTCTTACTGTAAGTAATTGAGGTCCATTTAGGTCATTCCTTTTATTGTGTTTGGAATGAAAAGATACCCCTGATTCTAGAAATATATTTCTAAGAATCATATAGATTGAACCTTGTTAATTTATTTGTCTATAGGTATTGTCAAACATCTAACTTATTGGATACTCATAGTCATGACTAAATTGGACCCGCCTTAGTATTCTGAATTGAGATAGAGATAAATCATATTAATATGTATGGTTTCCAAAGTCAATGACTAAATATGTGAAGACACTATGCTATTACTAAGGCGTAATTAATCTATTGGTCCATTTTAGGTTTCACAATGATCCCTTAAAGAAAAAAAAGCCCGGATTGGTCCCTTAAAGACATATATGTTTGTCATATTGATCCTTTCCTTTAAATTTTAACTCCAAATATAACAAAAAATTCCAATGGTTAAAATTTTAAAAATTAATAAGGTTTTTGGTGGACCACTTACACTTAATGACATCCACAATTCAGTCGACTAAAACTAACGTTTTTTGTAAAAAATTGACGGAAAGGACCAATTGAGAAACGAATGTGTTTTTAAGGGACCAATACGGACCTTTTTTCTTTAAGGGACCATTGTGAAACCTAAAATATCTTTAAGGGACCAAAAAACTAATTAAGGCTATTACTAATAACGTGTTTGGAGGGGAAAAGGAAGGAAGGGTTTAATTATTCTGTTTAACCTATAAATAAATGAGAAGTTTGCTATTACTCTTCTCTTATAATTTTACAGGGAGGTAAAGCAAAACTCGTCCAAATTGCACAGGGCAAAACACTTATTAACCCTTTGATATATTTAAGAGTTTTTTTTTTTTTTTAAAGAAGCTAAATTAGCCCACCCAAATTGGCGTCAGAGAGAATCGAACCTCAGACCTCAAGAGGAGCACACTCCCAGGTCCCAAGCTAATACCAATGCACCAACCCAAGTGAGTTGATATATTTAAGAGTTAATTTGTTTGTTGAATGGTTTAAGGGGTTTCAACCTAGTTTAGATGTCTTTAACTATTTCAACTTAGTTTTCTTTTTTTTTTTGCTAAAAAAAATGTTGGCAGTAATATAATTTTGCTGATTAAAAAAAAAAAGGAATGTTAAACCATTCAAATTGAACATAATAATATTGCAAACAAACATTACATCGAAACTACAAAATAACAAAACATTGAATTGAACAAGCTAGCTTTATGGAACAATGATTTTGTTTGTCATTACATTGAGATCTTATTCTTTTGAACTCCAATACAGCAAACATATACTATTCCCTTTCCAGCATCTCACAATGCTTGCTACAAGGATGTAGTAAACTGCAAAATTTAAAGTGCAATACAAACATTAATGATGATGGAGAAACAAATTAGTCCAATGATATTGTTAGTAATCATATAAATTCGATTTAAAATTTAACCAACTAATTAATTAAATATAGAAGTACTAAATACAGTATAAGGCCTAGTTTTTCTTTAGCTGGTATTTTAGTGGTTAGATTCACACATTATAAGTGTGGAGAAGCGAAAATAAAGAATTGTTTTGATTCTTTATTTACGTAGTAACAACACAAAATAATAAACGCTAATACTTTATAAAAAATGCTAGAAGAAAAAAAAACTTTATAAAAAATGTAAGAGCTAATTAATATTATGTACCTGCTAGTCTTTGAGCCAATTTTTGAACCTTGCCACTTTGACTGCCACGAATACATATATATAGTCAATCACTTTGTTCAAGAACCTTAGATATACAATTCTCCAAGGTCGCCAAATTAGTATTGGCCCCATTAAGCCCCAGAAACCTGTGAAATATCCTAGCCCCAAGCTCAAGTAAAATCCTTGATGGAAAACAGAATTGTCATCTTCACCATGAACTTTTTGTTGTTTAGGATTTACTGATATCATGTCTTCAGGACATTTTTTGGCAAGTGGTTCACCACAAAGATTGAGATTTCCTTCAAAACCTTTAGAGCCTAAGGTTTCCAAATGTCTTCCAAAAGGGATTCTTCCGCTAAGAAAATTGTTTGACAAGTCTATATCTCCAAGGCTGTCAATTTGAGTAATAGTTTGAGGAATTTTTCCGGAGAAATGGTTTCTCGACAAATCAAGGTATTCAAGTGAAACTAGATTTCCAGTTTCAGATGGAATTTCTCCACTCAAATTGTTGCGTGATAAATTCAAAGAGACTAATCCAATCAAATTCCCTATCTCTTTTGGTATTTCACCTGTTAAGTTATTACTTGAAAGATCAATGCTTAAAAGTCTCCACTCTGGATTCTGGAACTCACGCTCCACACCTTTCCAATATAAAGTTATTATAGGCAGAAAATCCGTGCTAACACTTTCAGTTTCACTAGTATTGATGGTCTTTTTAGACAATGCAGTAAAATTTCTTAAGCACTTGGGAATTTCTTCTGATAAGTTATTTCTTGAAAGATCCAAAATTTGAATCTTCTGTAAATAACATAGGTGGATGGGAATGCTTCCAGAAAACCGATTCCCTGACAAGCTCAAGATTATCAATTGCTGCATGTTTTCTCCTATCCATGATGGAATATGGCCAGACAACAAATTTTCACCCACATTGAACGTCCTTAAATTGCTGCAATTCTTCAAAGTGGAAGGAAAATCACCATTCAAACTATTCTGTTTTAAAACCAAAGTTTCCAATTTAACAAGGGTGCCCATGGTCTGTGGAATCTTACCCCTAAGATTATTATTTGACAAATCAAGAACCATTAAGTTGTTTACAGATTTCCAACAATCTGGAAGTTGTCCCTTTATTTGATTGTTTGATAAATGTAAAACGGCCAAGGGTGTTGCTGATGGGCTTTTATCACATAAAAATGTAAATAAAGTTGAAAACTTGTTTTCAAAGAGGTCTAGATATTTAGCTTGACGCAAAAAGGATGGAACTGGACCCTCTAATTGATTTGAATTCAAAATTATATATGCATTTTGAGGAAGCTTGATTGAAAAATTTGGAATTGTACCTTTGAGATTGTTGTGAGACATATTCATGATTCTCAAATATTTTTTGTTGTTCCAAATCCATTCTGGTACATAGTCATTAATCCCTGCATTAGAAATATCAAACCATGATAGGGATCTTTGAGTTTCGATCCAACTAGGAAAGCTTGAACCCAACTTGCAAGATGCCAAACTCAAAGCTGATAGTTGGAAAGGAGGTACCCAACTACTTGGAAATGTTAGGGAAAGTGAGTTGTATGATAAGTCTAAACTTTTCAACTTTGAAAAATTACTGAGATGTGATTCATTGATGTGACCTTCCAAAGAATTTTCATCCAAGTTCAGATACTCCAAATTAGATAGCAAGCTGATGGTTTTAGGTAGAATGCCAGTTATTCGATTATATGATAAATCCAGTCGAGACAATATATGTTTGTTGCACCATGAAGAAGTTTGAATGAAGTTAGAAATTTCACCACTGAAGTTGTTATGTGAGAGGTATAAAGTGTGCAACGTACACATATTCCCAAAGAAAGATGGGATCTCTCCTTGTAGATGGTTAGAAGAAAGGTCAATGTATTCAAGAGATTTCAATACATTTCCAAATCCATCTAGGATGTGACCTTCTAACGAGTTACCAGAAAGATAAAGTATCTGAAGATTAGTGGTAAAGTTAAAAATCCAGAAAAATACTTTTGATGATCTCAACGAATTTGAGGAGAGATCAAGGATGAGAAGGGAAGATGAAGAGTTTGATGTGGGAATAGATGACACAATAAAACTTTTATCTGTCAGGCTGCAATTTGTTAGATAAAGCTCTTGCAATTTGGAGCTAAAGTTGAAGTTACCTATAAACTGGAATGATGTTAGATTATTGTATGAGAGGTCAAGGATGACAAGAGAAGGAATGTTTGGATAGAGATGAGATGAAAAAACAATATTGTTTTCAGAAAGATAAAGCTCTTGAAGATTAAGACTAAGATTTGACAAGAATTGAAAGGTTGAGGATGTCAACATATTGCCAGAGAAATCAAGGATGGTAGGAAAAGTGGAATAGTTGGAATGAGAATGAAACAAATTTGAAACATCATTATCCATAAGACCAAAACCAACTAACCTCAACTCTCTTAAGTTCGAAATAATCTTCCTAATTGCTTGGAGCAAATGATGTGACGAGCCAAAAGGAAGAGATTCTCTCAAGACAAGTTTTGTTAACGAAGTGAGTGTAGACAACCACTTTGTATCATCATATGTGATATCAAATTGGCCACCAAGTTTAAGAGTTTGCAACATTGGAAGATTTCCCGTGAGAAAGGGGAGTTTTCCATCTAGACTTGTTCCATCAAGATTAAGATACTGCAGTCGCGAAAGGTTTCTAAGTTCACAAGGGATATTTCCATCAATATTGTTCTCACTTAGATCTAGATACTCTAGCTCTAAAAGATTTCCAATTTGATAAGGAATCCTCCCACTAACAACACGATATGAGAGATTGAGATATCTTAACTTGGTAAGTGAGCCTATGTGTTCTGAAATCTGGCTTCCACGAAAATTATTATAGCTGAGGTCTAAATATTCCATATTTTCCAAGGCAATCAATGAAGTGAAATCGATCACACCTACCATGTATTGTATATAATCACCACGAAGATCAAGTTTCTTCACATGGCCTGTTTCATTGTTGCACTCAATTCCTTTCCATTTACAGCAGTCTCCATCTTTCTCGTCGTCCCTCCATGTAGACAAGAAGTCAAAGTTATCATAGATGCTTTGTTTGAACTTGAGGAGTGCTTGTTTCTCCCACTCTCTGCACTTTGATTCTGCACTTTCAGTTGTTACATTTTTGAATTGGAGAGTGGATTCTGAGTTAAGCAATAAAAGAAACAACAATGCATAAAATATTTTGGGAATATAATTGGTCATTTTGGTTCTGTTAAATGGACTTATCTCAACTAAGAGAAAAATGATATAATAGAGAATTGTGATAAAGCTTTCTCTTTTACTTGTGAAGTGTGAGGAAAACCAATGGATATAAATATAGATTGGTTACATGGAGAAATACTTTTACTGACTAAGGTATCTCTTAGGTCTCATTCAATTTCGAAAACATAATTAGTTGTCCAAGCTCTTTTTCTTAATATGCTAACATATTTTAATACATAACATATATTTTTCTTTTTCACCACCAGTATCCGGCCCACTGGACAGTCCAATTTAATTCGGGAGTCAATTCTGACATCTAGTAGTTCTAGCCCCTCCCGATCGTAGTTGCGATAACATAAAAATTTTAGTACATAAAAAACACATAACACTCCCTTGGATTTAACATAATATTTTGACGTCCAAATATAAATAAAAAAACAAAAACCATCATTGTTATACTTCCTCCGATCTCATATATAAGAAATTTTTTATTTTCTTGGTTCATTCAATTATTAATGTATTTGGTTTATATTATGAATCAGATACGGTAATAATTAAATAAATTTAAAAAATAAAAATTTACTTATATATAAGATCGGAGAGAATATGTGCTTTCACCGTCATTATCCCTATAATCCAAAACAGTGTCTTCTCCGGTGACATAAAGTGTAAACATGCATGTACTATATAAAAAAAACGTGTAAACAAAAAAAATGTGAAAGTAAGTAACTGAGTCGTGAAATTTAGAGAAATGAATTTATCGTACACTTTATCATTTTCCTTGATATTGTGTCAAATCTAAATGAGGGGGGATGAGCTGGAAAGATGAGTGTAAAAACGATTTGTATTGAATTGAATGAACAGAAACTTTATGAAATTAGTGGAGTAACGTTGAAATGTGAGAATTGTTGTACATAAATCATCATATCATGAAGAATGAATCGTGAATCATATGGAGCATGATGATTGTTGTATAGAAATAATGGAGTACAGTATAAATGTTTGGGGTTCTGTACTGTAATCATGAAACATGAATTAATTTGATTTTCTACTTGTAGGGTACACTCACTTTTGGATAGAAGGAAAGAAAGTGGAAAAACAGGTAAACATAGGAATTGATGAATGAATTTAAACTAAATTTTACGTGGTTCAAATTTATTTTTCGATTTTTGTATTTTCCTTCATTTCCACTTTCCTCCAACCAAACGGACTCATTATGCATAGACTTTATCTTATTGAATCATCATAGAAATTTCTAGGTAACTACTCTCTCGTCTTACAAACAAAAGTCAAGATGCATTTGACATAAATTCAGACCGAGTATATTTTAATTTTTATTTATATTTAAAATAAAAAATATTTATAAAAAAATTTAGATAATAAAAAGGAAAATCAACAACATAAATGACACATGCATTATGAGAAATAGAGTTAATATCTTTATGAATCACTGATGGATGATCAGAGATCATGGAAGAACCAACCTGATTGGAGCTTGCAGATTTAGAATTTGGTGTAAGGTTTGAATTCTGAAGGAGTGACATGAGCCTATCACACTGATCTTGAGAGATAGATGGAGGAGTGACTGCAATTGAATCATTAGTGCTTCCCTCAACTGCAGCACTGTTGGCAGATGAAAACTTCTTCATGTGTGTTGGAACACCATTCTTTTTGAAGCAATTTTCGACAACATGATTGCCCTTTCCATCGTAAGAACAATTGCGAGAAGAAGCTTCGGAACCAGAAGAAAATTTTCCAGATTTTGCAGCATTAACCAAGATCTTAGAATCATCAACGTCAGAGAAATTACCTTGACGTTCGTGTTGAATTACCAGAGAAAAAACTTTGTTGATTGGAGGAAGAGGTTCCATGAGCAAGATCTATGACTTGACAGTTGAAAAATGTTCATACAAACCAATAAGGAATCGAATTGTATGAAGTAGAGAATGATTTTTACGCACATAACACATAGCCTCACAAGTGCAATGCTGACGGCAAGTACATGAGGCAATTGGAAGATACAATTCCAATTCTTCCCAAAGAGTCTTGAGATCGGAGTATAAATCAGTTACAGAGCGATTTTCTTGTTTCAAAGCGTAAATCTCTTGTTTCAATTCAGAAATGCAAATCAAATCACCTTGGGAAAAACGTTCGTGAAGATCATTCCAAATATCAATGGCGTTTTCCATGAATATGACCGATTGAGCAATGGACGGAGAAACAGAGTTGAAGATCCAAGATGAAATCAGTTGAGTGCAACGGTGCCAAGCACGATAATCAGGATCAAAATCATCTTCCGGCATAGGAAGAGTTCCATCGACAAAATCAAGCTTCTTTCTTGAGTTTATGAACTCTTCACTAGGAAAAAAATGTTGCACCTTATTTGTATAAAAATTAAATAAGAAAACAAAGTTCAAATTCGAACAAAACAAAATAAATAAATAAAACTGTAAATTCCGTAATTTCTTGGAATTTTAATTTATATTAGTGTAAAAAAAAATAGTGTCTAAGACAAAAGTTGTAAAATTTTAATTTTTAGCATTATTTATTTTCTTCAAACTTCAACAACATGGATGAATTTTTATAAAATTTTGTGGAGTTGATATACTCAATGAGATCTTTGAATTCAACGGCTGGATTGAAGAAATATAATACCGATATCGAGTTATTAAGCAGATTAATTAGTCAACGTAGACTTACTCCTGGAGTCAACGGATCTCTCATCATGTATATATTGGTATAGTAGCCTAGTGACAAGCAATTCCACCTTAAAGATAAATAGTGAAGTGTCCGAAGTTTGAATTCGGATTTTGCATAATGTGCAATTTCCTTACTAAAAAAAAAAATTCATTATTGTCATATATACTTTCACCTTCATTATTGCTACAATCCAGAACAGTGTCTTCTCCCGTGACATAAAGTGTAAACATAAACATGCACTATAAAAAGGAAAATGCTAATTACTAGTACCTTTTGAGCACTTTTTAAAGATTTTATATAGTAAATTTTTATAAAAATTTTATTAAAAAATGTAAGGTGAATGATTGTAAATTAAAATGTTGCTAAAAAAATAATAAAACAAAATAAAATGTTTATTTTTTTAATAAATAATTTTTTTAATTGGAATTTTTAAAAAGCGTCCAACGGTACTCATTAGCAAGAAAAAAAAAGAGAAAAAAAGAATATTCACTGATTTTACACTGTCAACCAATATCAACCATGTTTTCCGCACACCCCACTTTTTTGATTTGACATGACAAAATTATAATTTTTTATTGGGCGATCGTATAAAAATATTTTACATCTTCGGTGTATATCCATTAATCTAAAAAAAACATTATCGTATGACATAAAGTGTAAACATGCATGTACTAAAACGCGTAAACCATCAAATGTTAAAAGTAACTAAATCGTACAATTTAGACCACAGAATTTGTGGTACACTTTATCATTTTCTTTGTTACAAATGAATTGATTTGTCTTCTTTTGTGTCAAATCTTCTTTTGCGCTGGAAAGATGAGTGTAAAAACGATTAGTATTGAATAAACATCAACTTTATCAAATCAGTGGAGTAACGTTGAAATGTACGTGAGAATTGTTGTACATAAATCATGATATCATGAAGCATCAATCATAATCATGAATGAAGCATGTTTGTAGGATAGTAGACTTTAACTTATCGAATCATCGTAGAAATTTCTAGGTAACTACTTACAAGCAAAATTCAAGATCCATTTGGCATAAATTTAGATCGAATATATTTTTATTTACTCCTTCTATCCCTAAATAAATAATCTAATTTTAATTTAATATACTATTCATACGATCTATTTCGACCATATTTTTTACTAATATATACCTGCAAATATTAGCATATGAGATGTTATTTGATTTGTCTCGATGAATATTTTTAAAATATACAAGTTTTATAATTTTTAATAATACATAACTAAAAATATTACCGATCAAATATGTGCATTGACAAACGTAAATGTGATCATGTCATTTATTATGAGACAGAATGAGTATATTATATTTAAAATAATTTTTTTATAAAAGTCGGACGAATGTGCGTGCTTTGAGGGCCGTTCTAAATATTTCATATTTTCCAAGGCAATCAATGAAGTGAAATCGATTACACCTTGTAAGTATTTCGTATCATAGCCACGAAGATCAAGTTTCTTCACGTGACCTGTTTCGTTGTTGCACTCAATTCCTTTCCAGTTACAACAGTCTCCATCTTTCTCACCATCCCTCCATGTAGTTAGGATGCCAGAGTTATCACCTATGCTTTGTCTGAACTTGAGGAGTACTTGTTTCTTCCATTCTCTGCACTTTGATTCTGCACTTTCAGTTGTTACATTTTTTAATTGGAGAGTGGATCCTGAGTTAAGCAATAAAAGAAACAACAATGCATAAAATATTTTGGGAATATAATTGGTCATTTTGATTATGCTAAATGGAATTATCACAGCTAGGAGCAAAATGATATAATGAGGATTGTTATAAAGCTTTCTCTTTTACTTGTGAAGTGTGAGGAAAACCAATGGAAATAAAATTCCCCAAACTTGTAAGAATCTTTGAGGATCAACAACAAATATATAGCAGTCAATAGAACAAAATAAAAGAACACCAAAATTTTAACGTGAAAAACCACTACTACAAAAAAGAGTTTTAATAGCGCCCATTTAATAGCGCTTATTGAAAAAACGCTATTAAAACATAAACCGGAGCTCTTATTATAGCTGTTTTAGAAAAAGCGCTGTTAAAGCCTTGAACCAAAGTACACTATAATAGCGTTTTGTTAAAAACCGCTATTAAAGTGCTATTAAAGTTTATACCCTATAATAGCGCATTTTACGTGACCGCTATAGTAGATGAAATTGATAAATAAAAAACTGTCATGGGTGGGTCTCGAACCCTTGACCCCTTGGTTGGTTAATCATATAATAAGAAAATATATAGTATATTTGTAAAAAAAAAAAAAAGAGAATGTAACAAAAAAAAAAAAAAAAGAGGAACCCACGATCCCACAAGGTATTCATTCCCAGCCATCTCCTTTCTTCCTTTCCAAAAGAAAAAAACCCAGCAATCTCAAGATGCTTCCTTTCTATCAAATTTACACGCTCACGATTTTGTTTTCTCGCACTAATTTCCCACTCTCCCAGCAATCTCAAACCCACGATCTTCAATCTCAAACATTGAAATCAAACCGTAAAAACAAAATCAATCTATTTCGACCTTCTTCAAACCATTCCCAAAAATTGAACTCAAACCCTAGAATCGAAATTGATCGTCTTCTAGCTTCAAACCCAAAGGAATCAAACTTAGATAGAAATCATTCCTTTGTAATCAAACTCAGAGCAATCAGAACTTCCCAAAGAAATCGAAGTTAGAGCCATCGTTATCCATTAATCGTTCCTCTTCTCACATCGTTCTCAAATCGAAGTTAGAGCCATCGTTCTCACATCATCACTTTGTTTCAGGTGCTCTTTTCTGCAACTTGATCTAAGATGTTGTTTTTGTTCTTTGATTTTGTTTTTCAATTTTCTTTCTTCCCTCATAATCTTGTGAGCGTGTATTTTTTCAATATTTATAATTATAGTGTTCATATGTGTAATTACAGTGTTCTGCAACTTAGTAATTACAATCTTTTAACATATAAGCAGTCATACATCTGATTGGTTAATATTTATCTTTTCATACATTATTAAGTTCCTACAGTACTAAAAACTACTGATTGGAAATATACATTCTTGTATTTGCACTTTGATATAAAGCACCCAATACCCTCTTGTATTTGCACTCCAATTGTAAAGTTCAACACAGAATAATGACCTTCATATTTTTAATTTTTAAGCTGGAAAAAGTCGTATTGGTGAGGTTGTTTATCTCTTTTGTCCACAATTGAAAGTGAAGTTTTATTAGTGATAATTAAAGTTAAAGAAAATTATATTAAGTAAGGGAGAATAAATTGCTTACATATACGAGTAGTATTTAGTAAAAAAAAAATATATGAGTAGTATTTAGTGAGATTGTTTTGTAACAGAAATTCGATAATGTTTTATAGCACTGACCTTTTCTCTCCCCGAATGGTAGATTATTGTGACTTGTGAGAATGTAAATAAAATTGGAAGTAACATGATACTTATAAGATATTGTAACTAATAAACTCATTTAATCTGTAAAATGTAGATATCATTTTTGCTTCCTTTATGTTGGGCTAACCAATAGAACATAAGCACATGCTCATGATATACATCATGTTTTTTTAAAGTCAGTTGAATTTGTTATTTACTTTTTCTGGTTTAGACAAACATCCTTCACTTGGAAAACCATGAACATGAAGACTAATACTCCATTTAATATGAAGCTTAATTTTTTGGTGATATTGAAAAATTATATAAAATGAAATAACGTTTTTATTTATTTGTTTATTTTGGTCAAGTAATATAGCGGCTAAAAATTCCACCTCTCCCTAGTAAGAAATTTGCCCTTAATAAAAATGGGATTTGGATCCTCTCCAATTTTCCCTTATGTTTTATCTACTTTTTCTTAATTCAAATGTTGATTTTTTTCTTCTTTGTAATTTACTAACATTTGGATTAAGAAAAATTGAGAAAGCATGAGTGAAAAATGGAGAGATCCAAATCCATGAAAATGTAAGAAAATCTTTGGACTAAGTAATGTAACTTACTCATAACTCAATTAAGCCACATTCTGGCTGAGCTACTTGAGTTTGCGTTGAATCCAAAGTTTCTAAGTTCAGTAGCTTACCAATGGATCTAAGAATAAGGATTAACTTTTGTATGTCTCAGGTTCAAGTACCTTAAATGGAAAAGGTTCCCATTATTAGGAACAAAATTCAACATAGATTTCTCAAAATCAAGTACTTTCAAAAGCTTGAACTTGGCAAATGCTCTGCTAATAATGCAATGTTCATTTAGTTCTCTGTTGTCAAAAACAAAAAGAGCGTGCAGTCTTGAGTTATTAGAACTGTGACCTGTTCATCATCTTCACGTATTAAATGGCAAAATTTTAAATTTTTCATTTTTCTAATGATCACTTCGCGCAATAAATCATGAACTTGACAAGTTTTCACTTTCCCATCAAAACCAACTTTGGAAACTTGAACCAAACTTCTATTTATCAACTGTGTCATCATGTGCTCTTCAACCACTTCCTTCAACAGTCTTTTCTCCTCATTCTTAACAACCTAGCTAATAAGTAATAACTACTTAAGTATTTACCTATAAAAGCTAGCTTAAGACTTAACTTGCAATATAACTACTTAAGTATCTATTGTGATTTCTCTACTGATATGGAGTTCAAGTTGTTATTAATCTAAATACATAGTCTTAAATTTCTATGTTGTGTGATTTTTGTGGTTTATGATTTGTGTGATGTGATTATGGTTGAGGACTACTAATTAGGACTCTACTAAATTTTAAGTTCTAAGTTAGTAATTTAATTCATACCTATGTGACTATAAGTTAAATATGATTAAGTAATCCATACCTCTTAGTCTTAAGGTGTTGGTTGGTGGTAGCATAGTAGAAGGGATGTGTTCGGACTAGGATACTAAACTTGGCATATTATTTGTAGGAGCTATGGATAGGACATGGATGTCTGCCAATCGAATGTCAAAAGAATATCGAGATGGAGTGAAAGACTTTGTTATGGTAGCAGTAGCCATCATTTTGTGTAAATAAAAAAAAAGATAGTTAAGAAATATTTAACAAGGAAGAGGAAAAGACCGACTTGATTTTGCATGGTATAGTAACTTATAACTTATTTTTAGTCTTTTATTGTTATTGATTTACAAACTTAATTAATGTTATTGTCACTGTTAGTAACATTTTTTTTACAGGTGAATAGCTTATAATAGTCGGAATAAAAAAGGAACACCTGGTGTGACTCTGATGCGAAAAAATTTCAAAGCTAAAAGTAGTGGAATTAAGTTGGAAGTAAGTACATGTTGCTATATTATAAATAAAAATTTTATATAGTTAAAAGGCTAAATGAAAACTAATTTATGTAAGTTGTGTTTTCAGGTTACATGGAATAATAGAGGGCAGCCAATTGGACGTAACAGCAGATACTTAAGTAGTTATATTGGTGTCACCGCTCGTCGGATAGTTCCAATTTATTTTGACCGTTGGAACGCGAAAGATGAAACCGTAAGACCTGCCTATGATGCTTATAAAAAAGATATTTGGGACGAAATTAGAGTAAGACGCTAACTTAAGCTAATTATTCTACATTAGCATTAAGTTAATCTATTTGTGTATATTTGGTAATGATCTCTATATTGTGGTGCAGTCAGCTTTTGAAATTGGCGATGAACATTACGATTATGTAATGACAGCAGCTGGAACTTGTCTTAGAGCATTTAGAACCAAGTTGACAACAGAGTATCTAAGAGGTGGTGATGGTAATGTTATTAGACAACGGCCGAGTAAATATTCTCATGTAATTGAGCAAGAGCATTGGGATATTTTTGTTGCTAGGCGTGAGACTGAAGAATTTCAGGTAATATTATAATTGAGCAAAAGCATTGGGATATTTTTGTTTTTCTCTGACACGAGATCCTTAGTTGCAATACTTTAGCAATGTTTTGCTGCTACATTGAGTTGTATGCTGAATTTGTGTGGTTTCTAAGAGAGAAAGACAATTTGTATGCTGCCAAATGATGTATTATCAAGCAAATGCCTAATTTCTTGTACATCTATATATACAGGTAGTTTGAGGGCTTCCTTTTTCGATGAAGTGGGTGGTTCTCATCAAGTGACAGGTTGCAGAAGAAAGTAGGGATAGAGTTTGACTATCTTTTGTAGTGGTCTTTGTGTTTTGTACTAAAATTTGTCATTGATTTTCTCATTAGAAGCTATGGCCAAAGTTTGACAATATCTCTTTTGTAGTGGTCTTTGTGTTTGTACTATTCAATTCGGATTTGTCTTGTAGTCGGATTGGTTTTATTTATGAAATGAATGTATTACAAGAGTTTTTATTTTATTAGAGCTTGTGTAGTACAACACTATTTTTTTTTAAATTTGATAATATATGTTTTGAAAGTATGTATATATATATATATATTGGTACTATATATTTTAAAAGTTCAAGAGCAAGTTGCCAAACAAAAAAAAATTGCAATTTATTGTTTAAAAAAAAAAGGTCAGGATTAGTAAAAAAAAAAAATCAATACAGGACATACAATAGCGTTTTTTACACGGGCGCTATTAAAAGTTAGTCCAAACAAGGAATTATAATAGCGTTTTTTAAATGCGGGCGCTATTATAGATTACATATAACATCGCTTTTACAAAAAGGCGCTATCGAAACCCATGTCAAAAAGCGTCTTTGGTCGTGCAGGCAGATACAACAGCGCTTTTTAGAAAAACCGATATTAAAAATACACATTTGATAGCGTTTTCAAACGCTATTATAGGCACCCAGACCTATAATAGCGGATACAGTGATAGCGTTTTTAAGCGATGTTAAAAGTTAAAAAAAATGCTATTAAACACCTATTTTTGTAGTAGTGAACCCTCGATGCGAGAGTAAAAATCCACAGGTCGTCCAGACGGAGCGCGTTTTGATAAAGATTTGATCTGATTGTCCTTGAAATAAGTCAGACTTAATGGAACAACTGTATGACTTGTTTTATCTTCTAGAGAAATTCTTAGGTGAGTCATCACCTAAGAATTAATGATTAGGCACAACCCTGAGAAATTCTTAGCTGAGTCTTCACCTAAGCATTAATGATTAGGCACAACCAATCATATAATTACAACTAATTATTAAATTAAATAATTACAAATAATTAATAGTGTAGTAATTAATAAAACCAAATCTCTTTAACCCAAAAAAAATAAAGGCTTAAATGCAGTTTTGCCCCCCCTGTTTTGATTAAATCGGAATTTTACCCCCCTTTTTAAAACGCGGACTTTTACCCCCCCCTGTTTTATAATTTTTTGGATTTTGCCCCCCTAAAATTCTGCTTCAAAGTAACAACTTCAAAGCTTCGCACACAACCCAATTTGGATCAATAATTCACCAAACGGATATCGAAATGACCGTAATCGAGTTATCTTTCCACAGAATCAAACCCCACTAAATTTGGAGTTACAATGAGAGATTAATTACCGTTTTAGTGAAGATATGTCCCCCAAAATTCTGCACAAAATCTGTTTTCGAGTCACAACTTCAAAGCTTCGCACACAACCCAATTTGGATCAATAATTCACCAAATGGATACCGAAATGACCATAATCGAGTTATATTTCCACAGGATTAAACCCCACTAAATTTGGAGTTACAAAGAGAGATTAATTACAGTTTTAGTGAATCTCTGTCCAATTACTAATTTTGCAGAAATCTACTTATGACCTTTAAATTCAACATCGTCTACCAAACACATCGTAACTCCAAATTTGACGAAATTTAAATGAAAACAAGGGTAATTTCGTTAGCTTTCCGGAAATGTAAATACTATTGAAAAATGAGCTACAGGGTGAGAGACATGACAAAAATACCAGTAGTAGTTCCATACATTAATTGATTTGGACAGACCTTCACTAAAATGATAATTAATCTCTCTCTGTAACTCCAAATTTTGTGGAGTTTGATTCTGTGGAAAACTAACTCGATTTCGGTCACTTAGGTACCAGTTTGGTGAATTATGGATCCAAATGGAATTCTGTGCGAAGTTTTAAAGTTGTGACTCGAAAGCAGATTTTGTGCAGAATATTTGGGGGACATACCTTCACTAAAACGGTAATTAATCTCTCTTTGTAACTCCAAATTTAGTGGGGTTTGATTCTGTGGAAAGATAACTCGATTACGGTCATTTTGATATCCATTTGGTGAATTATTGATTCAAATTGAGTTGTGTGCGAAGCTTTGAAGTTGTGACTCGAAAGCAGATTTTGTGCAGAATTTTGGGGGACATACCTTCATTAAAACAGTAATTAATCTCTCTTTGTAACTCCAAATTTAGTGGGGTTTGATTCTGTGGAAAGATAACTCGATTACGGTCATTTCGATATCTGTTTGGTGAATTATTGATTCAAATTGAGTTTTGTGCGAAGTTTTGAAGTTGTGACTTGAAAGCAGAAATTTAGGGGGGGCAAAATCCAAAAAATTATAAAATAGGGGGGGTAAAAGTCCGCGTTTTAAAACAGGGGGGGTAAAATTCCGATTTAATCAAAATAGGGGGGGCAAAACTGCATTTAAGCCAAAAATAAATTAACAAAACCAAATCTCTATAAATAAGGAAAGAAAAAAAAAACATACATGTGCACTTTATAATTTATTTTCACACGCTATTTTTTTTTTCATACTAAGCTTTCTTTTGTTTTTTTCATTTATTTTTTTACTAATTGAAGCTTGTATTTATATTAGTAATAAGCTACTAATTCAATTCAAAGTTGTTGGTTGACGCTACCCATTCGAGAAGACGGGGTAATTCGGAGTTTAGTTTAATTGTTAACGACATTATTCTTCTTATGTCATCTTCTTATGTAAACTTTGAGGTTAAGTTTGTTAGGAGACAAACAAATTTGGTTGCTCATATTCTTGCTAGGCGGCCAATGTTTGAGCTAGTTTCCATAGATTTGAGATTATTCCTTTATGTATTGAACATTTATTAGTTAATGATATGAATTAAGTTTATTTGGTTAAAAAAAAAAAGCTACTAATTCAATTAGTTTATATTTTATTATTTTTTTTCTCTCATTTTATTCCTGTTACTTACTTGAAAATAATTTTTTGTCAGACTTTATTTATTATTTATATTGTGCCTGACTATACTCTAAATTGTCCGAGCATAATTCCATTGAGAACTAAAATGTTAATACTAAATAAAGGGAATGTGAGATTGAATTGGACATGTACTTGAATCTCAGAAAACTTTGTTTGATTTCCACGAAAGGCAAAATCTCTACTCTATCAGAGAGGGGTAGAGAAGATCGTGAGAGGTGGCAGCATTGTGATTACCTACTAAATACGTAGAAAAAAGGTCTGAAGTGTTAGACTATACTCCCTCCGATCTCATATAAGCAAATTTTTATTTTTTTAGATTCATGTATCTGAGCGAGTACGTGCTTTCACCGTCATTATTGCTACAATCTAAAATAGTATCTTCTCCGATGACATAAAGTGTAAACATGCATGTACTTTAAAAAAAACGTGTAAACCATCAAATGTTAAAGTAACCGAGTCGTGCAATTTAGACAATAGGGTTTATCGTATACTTTATTATTTTCCTTGAACAAATGAATTGATTTGTCTACTTTTGTGTCAAATCTAAATGAGGTGTAAAAGCGATTTGTATTAAATGAACATCAACTTTATCAAATTAGTGGAGTGGAATTAGTGGAGTGGAGTAACGTTGAAGTGTATGTGAGAATTGTTGTACATAAATCATTGTATCATCAAGATGATTGTTGTACAGAAATCGTGGAGTATAAATGTGTCGAGAATATTATTTTGAAAATTTTAGATTTAAATATATTTTATATTTATATTTCAAATAAAATAATATTAGGGTTTAAGATTTATATTTTCAGTTCAAAATATTTAGGATTTGTTTAGAATTTATAGGATTAGTTTGTTATTTAAAATATATGTTTATTTTTATGTAACTCTATATATAGAGCCTTATGGTTATGATTATATATGAGAAAGAAAAATAAAAACATGAGTGTATTCTCCATGTAACAATATATTTTATTCTTCGTATAAACACAAAAATATATCTCACTAAATTACCCAATACAAAAATTCAAAAATGTTGAGAAATACTTGTATGGATCATTAATATTTGGTCAACTCACATAATTGAGAAAAAAGCACAAAGAAAAAATAATTAAATAATATGTATGTTTTGTTATACGTGTTAGAATAAATAGAACCAAGACCAGTATTTCTCCGAAATGTTTGGGGTTCTATTCTGTAATCATGAAGCAAGAATTAATTTGATTTTGTTTTCTAACATGTAGGGTAAAAGTAACTGAGTGGTGCAATATAGTGTAAACCATGATGGCTGTGTTTGGTAACACAAATAAGTTAGTTTATAACTTATTATATGAGCTTATAAACTTGTTTCAAAAAATTAGAGGTGTTTGGTAACAAACTTTTTTTACTAGCTTATAACTTTTCTTCATATGCTAAGTAGCGTTTGAGCTTATAGCTTATAGCTTTTTACACTTTATTTTATTTTTACACTTTAAATTTAATAACTACCAACTCTAAAAAAAATTTACACATATCAATTATGTCATTTTATATTTATCAATCACTTTAAAATCTAATTTTACCAAACACTTTAATTTTAATTAGCTAGCTTTTCAGCTATCAGCTATAAGCTAGCTTATCAGCAATCAGCTAGTTTATAACTTATTTTTACCAAACAGATGTGAAATTAATTTGATTTTAATTTTAATTTTATATTTAAAATAAGAAATATTTATAAAAAATTGATATAATAAAAAGGAAAATCAACAACATAAATTTGGTTTATTGTCTTGATTATATGCTTTTTTAATACGAACATATGATTTTGCTTGTCTTATTTGTTTGAACTCCAATACAACAAATATATTTTCCCTTCCAGCATCACAAACACAATACTTGCATCTACAGCGCAACTACTAGGACATAGAAAACTGCAAAATTTACGGTGTATACAAAAATTGTTAGCAATCAAATGAATATAGTTAAAAAAATTATTAACTAATTAATTATTGAAGTAAGAAAATATATAGTTATAAAAAAATGGAAAAAATATCAAAATTATTAAGGGCATGAATATCAATCAAATCTTTATAAATAATGTTGTCAAAATCTCGTGTTAATACATAAGATTGTTATAAGAAAAAGTTAAATGTAAATAAGAGGTCATTATAGTATTATGTACCTGCTAACCTTTGAACCATATTTGAAACTTTGCCACATTGACTACCACCAATACATACATATAGTCTATCAATCTGTTAAAAAAACCTTAGGTAAGCAATTCTCCAAGGTCTCCAAAGCAATATTGGACCCATAATTAAGCCCCAAAAACATGTGAAATAGCCTATAGTCCCAAGCTCGTATATGTAAAATCCTTCATAAAAAATTGAATTGTCATTTTTACCTAATCCTTTAGGCTTTACTGCTATTGTCACATCTTCAGAACATATTTTTTCTAAAGTTGATTTCTGGAAAACTTGATGGATCTAAAGTTTGCATCCATCTTTTGGTAGGAATTCTTCCATAGAGAGAGTTGTTTGATAAATCTAACACCTTAAGGCGGTTATTTTTGGAAAGAGTAGAAGGAATTATTTCGGAGAAATGGTTTATTGACAAGTCAAAGATATCAAGCGAAACTAAATTTTCCATTTCAAATGGAATTTCTCCACTCAAATTGTTGCATGATAAATTCAAAGAAACGAATCCAATCAAATGCCCTACCTCTTTTGGTATTTCACCTATTAAGTTATTACTTGAAAGATCAATATTCTTAAGAATCCTCTCTAGAAGGTTGAACCCACGCCCCACAATCCACATACCTTTCAAATATAAAATTACGTTAAAACACATAGTCAATGATCAAATTAGGACCATACACTTCAAAGTAGGTTGCATTGAAACCAATATATGAGACTTTTTTTTTTTTTCCACGATGGAGTAAAATTTCTTAAGCACTTTGAAATTCCTTCTGATAAGTTATTTCTGGAAAGGTCCAAAAGTTGAATGAAGATTTACAAAGGTAATGGTGTCTTGTGGACTATAAAGCAAATTAAGTCAAAGAGATCACATAAATATAGGTATCATGGACACTATTTACTTTCTAATTTTTTTAAAATATATTTTAAATGTTTTTTCTTTATTTTTTTACTAATGTTTTTATCTTTATTAAAATACGTTTTGTGATAAAATATGAATAGAAAATTGTTTAGGATAAGTAAGAAAATTGTTTACGACCAAACTCATACTCTCAACAAATAATAAAAAAAATTAGATGTAATTGTAGAAATTAATTTCTCAAGTTTTATGAAACTAATGCATTTTTTACATCCAATTGTAGAGAATAATCATCTGAGTCTTATCATGTGACCAAAATTAAATGGGTTACAAATTTTCTACGAGAATATTAACACTAATGCATGACCAAATTACAAATCGAGCTCATAACATTGGTTAAACTAAACTACACTTATGTCATCTCATCTAAATATTATTGGGTACTAAAATAATAGTAAGATTTTTTTTTTGGGTAGTAAGATTTTTTTACACTAAAGTTCTCTTTAGCCTTAATTTTTAGATTATCTAAATCATTAACCAATAAAGTCCGACATAATTTTATTTGGGAATCACTAATCGAACACAATGAACAATTTATTGATCCTATTAACTATATAACTCAATTAACGGGTTAAATTTACATGAGTTTTTTTTTTTTTTTTTACAACTTTACAAGAGATAATTTCAAAAAAAAAAAAAAAACTTTACAAGAGATAATGGGATGGGATATGAATAAATAAGCCACTAAATTTGATGATGAGGGATTTGAATAATATGTTAGCCTGAATTCAATCATCAACTTCATTGTAAAACAGATAAAGAGATATGAATAAATAGAATGAGAAGATTATTTATTAAAAATAAAATAAAAGATTGAACTATATTATCAAAAAAATAAATAAAATATTTACCTATATTATCAATAAAATAAACAGATTCCACTGCTATACATATTTATTAAAAATAAAATAAAAGATTGACCGATATTATCAAAAAAATAAATAAAAGATTGATCTATATTATCAAAAAAATAAAATAAACAGATTCCACTGCTATACATATTTATTCAAAATAAAAATAAAAATATTGACCTATATTATAAAAAAAAAAAGATTGACCTATAAAATAAATTTATTTATTCAATAAAAAATTACTATACATATTTTCAAGAAAACTTAATACTCCATCCGTCTCAAAATAATTGTCACAATTTGACCGTGTGCACTATTCATATAACTTACTTTGACCACATTTTTTTACTAATGTATAAAGATAAATATTAGCATATGAGATATTGTTAGATTTGTCTCGATTGTTGGGTTTTTGAGATTGGCTAAAATTTTGCAAAAGCCAACCAGCCAGATGCTGGATCGCGATGCTGTAGCATTATAGTACAGCATACTGAAGCTCTGTTTTCGTGCAGAATTTTTATTTCAAATCTGAGTCAAGATTTGCTTCAATTATATATTCAGGCACGTGCGTCTGGGCAAAACGAGCCTTGCTCAGCAAGTTTTATTGAAGTCGGTTGAAGGAATGTTATTTAAAACAAAAATATAATTATATTATATTTTTAGCGTTTTTTTTGTTTGGTACAACATGAATTATATTTCTGGAAATAATTTAGGGTTGGCCACAATTCCTACAGCTGTATTTGTCTGAAGACCTAACTTGGACATCAAGACAATTGAAGACTATAAATATGTGAAGCCTCAAGCTATTCAACTCATGTATTCTAAACCGTGTTCTTTACAAAGTGTGAGTTTTTAGGGTTTAGAGTTTGTGTCTTTTGTCAGCCTTTCTTGTGTCAATTTGATGCAAGTTTAGGACTGTGTTTTGGTTGTTAATTGTAAGCTACTCATAAGCTTTGAAGCACGGAGTTAGTGTGTGTGATTCACTCATAAGCTTTTAAGCAAGAGTGTGGTCTAGTTTCTAGGAGAGTGTCTCCATCTTGATTATTATTATTGACAGCAACATGGTACGTGTTGTTAGAGGGAATTTGGGACGGGGTCTCATTATCTAAGAGGTTCTTAGATAGGATTGCACGGGTAGTGTCTAGGTGATAAGTCAAGTACCGGGTGTTGGTCGAGGGCTTTGAACTAGAGCTATTATAGTGGATTCATTCCTGGATTGGTATCCCCCAGAGTAGGTGACGTTGCACTGAACTGGGTTAACAACTATCTGTCTTATTTATTATTCTGCAATTTATTTATTTATTTCCTGTGTTCTGCGACTGTCTTGCTGCAACGTATGCTATAGCATCTTGTGCAGCATTGTGTTCACTGCGTGCCAGATTTCAATTGGCATCAGAGCAGGCACCCTTTCTGGTTATAGGGTGAGCTCCAGGGAGAATGTCTGGCAACATGGACAAAGAAGGAGGGCTTGTAAGCAGACCACCGCTTCTCGTTGGTGTCTCCAACTATGATTATTGGAAATCACGCATGATTGCTTTCCTAAAATCTATGGATAGCAAAACTTGGAAAGCTGTTCTGAAAGGATGGGACCCCCCTGTGGTCATGGACAAAGATGGAAAGCCAACACTTGAACTAAAAGCTGAGGAGGACTGGTCTAAAGAAGAAGATGAGCTTGCTTTGGGAAACTCAAAAGCATTATATGCATTATACAATGGGGTAGACAAACACATCTTCAAGCTGATCAAAAAATGTGTCTCAGCAAAGGAAGCTTGGAAGATTCTTGAAACTGTTCATGAAGGTACTCCTCAGGTAAAGATGTCTAAATTACAGATCCTTACTACTCAGTTTGAAAATTTACGTATGAAGGATGAGGAAACTATCCAAGATTTTCATATGACTATTCTAGATTATGATAATCAATTTGATTCTTTGGGGGAGAAAATTCCCGAAGAAAAGTTAGTAAGAAAAATGCTCAGATCTCTTCCAAAGAAATTTAATATGAAAGTCACAGCTATGGAAGAAGCCAAAAACATATCTCAGATGAAGCTGGATGAACTGGTTGGATCACTCCAAACTTATGAAAGTGCTGCAAATGGAAGAAGTGAAAAGAAAAATAAGAGCATTGCTTTTTCATCCAAAAATGATGAAGAAGATCTGGAGGAGGATGAAGAATCTAATGAAAGTATCTATGAAGCTATGGAGTTGCTGGGAAAACAGTTCAACAAAGTTCTAAAACAAATGGACAAAAGACCCAGACCAAATTCTAAGAATGATGCTCCAGGCACTATGCGCAGCATTGTGAATCAAGGAAAACTTAAGAGTCATGAAAAGTCAAGCTTAAACAAGAATATTCAATGTCATGAATGCGAGGGATATGGTCACATCAGACCTGAATGTCCAACATATCAGAAAAGAACGAAGAAAGGACTAACTGTCAGTTGGTCTGATGATGATGACTCAGAAGATGATACAGCATCTGTGACTGCCAAACATATCTCAGTCTTAACAGGTACTATTACATCTGATACAGAATCTTGTGATGGAGAGGTAACCTACGAAGAACTTGCTGATTCTTACAGAGAACTCTGCCTCAAGAGTGGAGAAATATGCAGAGTCATTGAGAAACAAAAGGTAACCATCAATCAATTGAAGGCAGAAAAATTTGAAAATATTTCAAAGATGGATGAGCTCCAGAAGAAGGTAAATTATCTATCCTCTGATCTTGATGAAGCTAAGGAAGTCATTGAAAAATTAAATGCTGACATTTGGCGTTTGAGAAAATTCTCTGACATGCTGTATAAAGATGATGATCATCTTGATAAACTTCATAAAGCTGATGGTCAACTAGAAGAAATCTTAGAGAAAAATGTTTTAAAGCCTAAAAATATTGGGCTTAGTTATGAGAATGTCAACAAACACAAAGGTTACAGCTCAGATCTCATGTACATGCATCCAAAAGAAACTCATAAGCGAAAGATGCCTCAACAGATGCTACAGCATCATAACCAGCATCCCTTGTCAAAGAACAAAAGAAAACATCATTCTTGGATATGTCACTACTGTGGTAGAAAAGGGCATATAAGACATTTTTGTTACAAATTGTTTGGATACCCTAACAGGCATCATCAGCCTAAACCAGTTTCCACAACTGTCTCCACTCAACAAGAATGGAAACCTAAAGGTAAGAATGTGAAGACCAGTGATGGTACTCAACTTGAGAAGAAGATTACTGCTCTGGTTGCTCACACATCACTTAGAGCTTCATCAAGGGAAGACTGGTATTTCGATAGTGGTTGTTCAAGACACATGACCGGAATTGGAAAATTTCTTGTTGATTTAAAGTCTTACTCAACTAGTTTTGTAACTTGTGGTAATGGTACTAAAGGAGAAATTGTTGGTATAGGGGAGCTCAACAGTAATAGCTTGCCTAAACTAAGCAATGTGTTGTTAGTAAAAGGATTGACTGCAAATTTAATAAGCATCAGTCAATTATGCGACCAAGGGATGAAGGTAAACTTCACCAAGTCTGAATGTTTGGTTACAAATGATGAGGGTGAAATTTTGATGAGGGGCGTCAGATCAAAAGACAACTGCTACTTATGGGTTCCCCAAGAAGAGGCAAATGTGTCGACATGCTTAATCACGAAAGAAGATGAAATAAAATTGTGGCACCAAAAACTTGGTCATCTCAACCTAAGAAGCATGAAGAAAGCTATACCTGAAGAAGCCATCAAGGGCTTGCCAAATCTCAAGATCGAAGAAGGAAGCATTTGTGGTGAATGTCAAATTGGAAAACAAACCAAGAAGCCACATCCAAAGCTGCAGCATCTTACCACTACCAGAGTTCTTGAGCTTCTACACATGGATTTGATGGAACCTATGCAAACTGAAACCTTAGGAGGAAAAAGGTATGCCTATGTTGTTGTAAATGATTTCTCTAGATATACCTGGATAAATTTTATTGGAAAGAAATCAGAGACCTTTGACGTATTCAAAGATCTATGTATTCTACTTCAAAGAGAGAAAAACAATGTTGTGTTAAGGATCAGAAGTGATCATGGAAAGGAGTTTGAAAACTCTAGATTCTCTGACTTTTGTGCCTCTGAAGGCATCATCCATGAATTTTCATCTCTCATTACACCACAACAAAATGGTGTAGTAGAAAGAAAGAATAGAATTATACAAGAGTCTGCAAGAGTAATGTTACATGCAAAGAAACTCTCTCATGGTTTTTGGGCAGAAGCTATGAACACTGCTTGTCATATTCATAATCGTGTCACCTTGAGATCTGGAACTACATCTACTCTGTATAAATTGTGGAAAGGTAGAAAACTTACTGTTAAGTACTTTCATGTGTTTGGAAGTAAATGTTATATCTTGTCTGATAGAGAACCAAGAACTAAAATGGATCCTAAAAGTGATGAAGGCATATTCTTGGGATACTCAACAAATAGCAGAACCTACAGAGTATATAACTACAGAACCAAAACCATGATGGAATCTATAAATGTAGTAATAGATGATATTTCAAGTGAAGTTGTGAAAGATGATAAAGAAGATGCTACAGCATCTATCCCAGGTAGTATAGATTCTGAAACTATTGAGGAATTCAAGAATGATACAGAGATTACTACACTTGAACCAATCTTTTCTACTTCAAAGAAAGGGTCATCCATTCGTACTCAAAAGAATCATCCTACAGATCTGATTATTGGTAATCCTAATCATGGAATTACTACTAGAAGGACACTTGACTTAGTTGCTAATGCTTGTTTTGTTTCTATGTTTGAACCCAAAAAGGTGATGGAAGCCCTCACTGATGAGTTTTGGATAAATGCTATGCAAGAAGAGCTAAATCAGTTCAAGAAGAATGAAGTTTGGGACTTAGTTCCTAGACCAGAAAATACTAATGTGATTGGTACCAAGTGGGTCTACAAGAACAAGTCTATGCTAGAGGGGTATTGTGATGCTGATTGGGCAGGTTGTGCAGATGATAGAAAAGGCACCTCAGGAGCTTGTTTCTTTTTAGGCAACAATCTTATATCTTGGTTCAGCAAGAAACAAAATTGTGTATCTTTATCTACAGCTGAATCAGAGTACATAGCTGCTGGTAGTAGCTGCTCCCAGCTATTATGGATGAAACAAATGTTGTTGGAGTACAATGTGGTACAAGATGCTATGGCATTGTACTGTGATAACCTTAGTGCAATCAATATTTCAAAGAATCCTATCCAACATAGTAGGACGAAGCATATTGATATTAGGCACCATTTTATCGAAGATCTAGTTGAAGAAGGTATTGTGACTCTTGAGCATATTTCAACTGAAGAACAATTGGCTGATATTTTTACTAAGGCTCTAGATGCAGTCCAATTTGAAAAATTGCGAGGCAAACTTGGGATTTGCCTATCTGAAGAGTTATAGCAATTATTGCAAGAGTGGCGTGCAGTTTTCTCTTCAACTCATTTAGTAATGCACGCTGTTATGGGTAATGTTGAAACATCTGAAGATTTGCTAAGAATTGTGTGTTTGTTGATGATAAGGATGTTTCTTGTGGTGAGAAAGTATTTGTCAGAGAAAGTTATGTGGTGTTCTCCCCTGCTGTGTTTAACATTTGTTGGTAATGATATTAGCGCTCCAACTGAGGTCAAAGATGACTTTGTGTTGGAACATGTCAAGAAGAGTGTTCCTGAGAAAGATGCTGCACATGATGCTACAACATCTGCAGCACGGGAAAATTTGGATAACATCGTGATACCCGAGTCTCCAGATGATGTTATTGTTCCTGACAAAGAAAAGGGTTCTGAAGCAACTACTACTGATAATGTTTTTGTTCATGATATCTATGTGATCCCTTATGTTGAGGATAGTGGTAAAACTATGTTTGTTCCTTTGAATGTTGATGAATCTGCTGAGAAAGATTCAAATGTTATTTATGTGGACAATCTCAACCTTACTGAGAGGACTCCTGCTTCTAGTACTAGGAGGTTAAGGAGCAATGCTGGTAAAGGTGTAGCTGGTTCTAATGTTCCTGTCAAGACTGCCAAGGAAAAGAAAATCTATGGTCTTAAAAGACAGTGGAGTAAGATTACTAGGCCCTCTGAGCCAAAGAAGAAGCTTTTGAGGAGGAAGACTATTTCCTCTAGTGATTCAGAGTTTGAGGAAGACAAACATGCTACTGCATCGCCTGCAGCATCCTCAAAGAAGTCTGTGAAGAAAAAGAGGATCCCTCAAGATGTATCCCCTGTACCCATTGAAAACATTTCCTTTCATCGTTTTGAAAATGTTGACAGGTGGAAATTTGTGATAAAAAGAAGGCTTGCTGTGGAAAGGAATTTAAGTGAAGTTTTTTTTACAATGCCAAAAGCTTGTTGATTTGATTAATGCAGCTGGATTGATGAAAACTGCAACTGGGCTCCAACTACTCATTCCAATACTGTGGCTACAGGTTTGGCTCGGTTTATAAATGTTGTAGGGACCAGATCACCTCTTGACTTTGGTTTTCATATTCTTGATGAAACTGTTCTGCATGGTAAGTCATGTGCTGTGAAAATGTCTATAGTTTTCGCTACACTGATGTGTGATTTTATTCTAGCTCAACATCCTGGCATTTGTACTGAGGCTGGTGTTTCTAGTAAGAGAGGTTGTGATTTGTCCCTTGATTTTAGACTGTTTGAGGGTACACATGCTGCAGACTGTGCTGCATCATCTGTCAATCAGTCAACTGATGTTTTGCCTAGGAAGCAAATGATTGTTGACCTCAAGGTGTTTTTTTCAATGTCAATCCTGGTGTTCTTAATGATATTGCAGGTGGTGATACTGAGGTAGAGGAGGAGGACTCTGACGCAAGTCCTTCTATGTGACCTGCTTATGCTTTATTTGCATGTCCTTTTCGATTTTAATTTGTGGGCTACGCCCTGATGCTCTCTAGTTTGTAACATGTACAATCCATGTATTTTGGCTCCGATAATCCAGGTTTTCTATGCCCTGATGGTCTGTAATGTGCACTTTATGAGTTCTTATGCTCTGATTCTCTCTGCACTCTATGTTTCTCTATGATCTGGTAACTCTGTGGAAGTTCTGCTCCTACTCTGTGATACTGACTTTATTTGTCAGAATTTATGGCTAAAAAGGGGGAGTAATATATGTTGTGCATGGTGTGATGAAGAATGCTATAGCATCTAGTATAGCATGTTGTTTTATTGCATATGTTGAGGGGGAGTGAAGTTTATGCATGTTTTGAGGAGGAGTGAATTTACGCATGTATTGAGGGGGAGTAGAATTTATTTTTCTACTACTTATGATATGCATGTCTGAAGTATTTATATAGGAATTTATTTTTCCTATTCTCTGTGGCGTTGCTTAAATTTTAAGGAGTTTATTTCTCCGATCTTGAATCCACTATGTGAGAGTTTATTTCTCTCTATCTGTACTTTGAGGCTAGATGTGTTATGTTCCGCTGTTGCATGCCTCTGATGCTTACGTGCTAGCTATCCTTTCATCTGATGAACTTTTTACTTTCTTTCTTAGTTGTGTGCTTATGTTGACTCGAAGGAAAGTTTAAATAGCTTAGCATTGTTCTACTTTCTTTCCTAGTTGTGTGCTTATGTTGACTCGAAGGAAAGTATAGACTGTATCTCTCTATGCACTGGCCTAAGGTTGTTTTAGCCAAAATTTGCCAAAGGGGGAGATTGTTGGGTTTTTGAGATTGGCTAAAATTTTGCAAAAGCCAACCAGCCAGATGCTGGATCGCGATGCTGTAGCATTATAGTACAGCATACTGAAGCTCTGTTTTCGTGCAGAATTTTTATTTCAAATCTGAGTCAAGATTTGCTTCAATTATATATTCAGGCACGTGCGTCTGGGCAAAACGAGCCTTGCTCAGCAAGTTTTATTGAAGTCGGTTGAAGGAATGTTATTTAAAACAAAAATATAATTATATTATATTTTTAGCGTTTTTTTTGTTTGGTACAACATGAATTATATTTCTGGAAATAATTTAGGGTTGGCCACAATTCCTACAGCTGTATTTGTCTGAAGACCTAACTTGGACATCAAGACAATTGAAGACTATAAATATGTGAAGCCTCAAGCTATTCAACTCATGTATTCTAAACCGTGTTCTTTACAAAGTGTGAGTTTTTAGGGTTTAGAGTTTGTGTCTTTTGTCAGCCTTTCTTGTGTCAATTTGATGCAAGTTTAGGACTGTGTTTTGGTTGTTAATTGTAAGCTACTCCTAAGCTTTGAAGCACGGAGTTAGTGTGTGTGATTCACTCATAAGCTTTTAAGCAAGAGTGTGGTCTAGTTTCTAGGAGAGTGTCTCCATCTTGATTATTATTATTGACAGCAACATGGTACGTGTTGTTAGAGGGAATTTGGGACGGGGTCTCATTATCTAAGAGGTTCTTAGATAGGATTGCACGGGTAGTGTCTAGGTGATAAGTCAAGTACCGGGTGTTGGTCGAGGGCTTTGAACTAGAGCTATTATAGTGGATTCATTCCTGGATTGGTATCCCCCAGAGTAGGTGACGTTGCACTGAACTGGGTTAACAACTATCTGTCTTATTTATTATTCTGCAATTTATTTATTTATTTCCTGTGTTCTGCGACTGTCTTGCTGCAACGTATGCTATAGCATCTTGTGCAGCATTGTGTTCACTGCGTGCCAGATTTCATCGATGAATACTATCAAAATATCAATTTTTCACAATTTTTAATAATACACAACAACAAAAGATATTCATGATTAAAATTGTGCATCGTCAAATGTACAGTGGTAAAATGTGACAATTATTTTGAGACGGAGGGAGTACCTATTTAGGGTCTTTTTTTTGGTACATATTTAGGGGGTTTTTTCTAATCAACCATTTCATAAATTGAGGGTATTTACCCATCAACCAATGAGATTAAACTATATGCAAGTTCACATGTGCAAATTCAAAAGTTTGTTATAAACTTCTTGTGGGTACCACATATAAATCTACTCATGTGACTTGTTTTTATTGGTTGATAGATACATATCATCAAATTATGAAAGGTTAGAGTTAGCCTCATCTTATTTAGGAGGATAACTTATTTTCGCCAAAAAGAAAAACTTGACCAATAAAATAAAAACCAAAAAATGAAGGGCAAAAATAAAGACTAAAGCTATAAGAAACGGAAAAAATCTATAATATGTAAAAAGTCAGACCTATTTATCTTTCTCTTTCTTCAAAAATATTGGCCTCTCAGCAACTCTACTATCTCCTTCATTTGACAATCAATGTCATTATTTCATTTACTTCTTATTAAAATGTCCAGTTTTTTCTCCCTTATTCTCACCGCAAAATTTAAGCTAAAATAAAGTCCCTTATTTTGAATTTCTTTTTTCAATTTTGAATCCCCCTCACAGTGTGTTATCCTCCTTTCTCAAATCACCTCCTTCTCTCGCCATCTTGACATTGAGACCTATTTTTCAAGGTCTGGTCTGGTGTACACATGGCATAAGGAAATTAATTCTCTTCTATGAATGATTTCACATTAAATTCTCATATGCAAATTTATTAAATGGTTGATCAATGTATAGTTGCGACCAAATTTTTCCTCTTCATGATTATATTTATCACATTAATTACATTAATTATTTGACCTTCATTTTTTTTTGTTTTTTGTAACCGGGATAATTTTTTAGCAACTTGAGGGGTACCAATCATTATAGCGTTTTTTTGCATTCACATAAATAAAGGGGATTTTTCTTTTTTTTACACTATAAATAAAGGCATTTTTTTATAAACAAAATAAAGGATAAACGGATGTTAAAAAATTTTTTAAGCAAAAGGGAAGTTAAAACTTAAAACCATGTATAACGAAAAAAAACTTAAAACCTTGTATATATTATAATTATAAAAGAAATTATAATAAAAGAAATAAAACGAATATGTCAAATTCATTGTGAATAAGTAATAAGTAATTAGCCTTTATTAGTTTATTACCATTTATCTCTTACCATTGACATGTGATATGATCCACAAATCACAATTAATTAAATATTAAATAGTTAATTTTTTTATTGTGTTGTTTCCATTATGTCTCTATTAACCTTATTTTGCTATAAATATAGCTTCTAATCTAATCGTAAGCATTTGTTGCAAAATATTGATCTTGCTTTAACCAATTTCATTTTTTCTTGTTCACAAATTTCATTTTTTTTCTTTCTTTTTAATTCTATCTATATTTATTTTTTGCGTATTGATTCTTTGTTTTGAGCTTGTTTGTTTATTTGATATTTTATTAGAATTTTCAAAGTTGCAGGTTAAAATCGGCCAACATGACACAATGAAAGATCTATCATAGGGTAAGTGGTGATAGTTTAGTGTCAATTATTAAGATTATTATATGCATCGGTCATTAAGATCATCACACATGAAATAAACGGTGGTGATAGTTTAGTGTCAATAAGTGGTGATAGTTTTAATCCTTCTAAGAGAAATACCCATGAACTTTTCTTCATTCAAGGATCCCAGGACCACTTGCTCAAGCTAAATGCTTTATGATATATATGTTCCTATAAGTTCAATATTTTCTCTATCAGTGTGTAATCTTCATTTTCAAAGGATTGTTTTAAAAATAATCACCAACGATTTTGACTTTCTCTTTCTTTAAAGAGAAATTTATATTTTCATATAAAAAACTTATGACTAAATTAAGAGAATTTATAAACGGCAATGTAAATTTATAAAATAGCCGTTCAAATAAGGTACTAATTTTAATTTATGAATATATATGTGTAATTTTTTATTTATTTAAAATATAATGACATTGATTGTTAAGGTACTAATTTTAATTTTTAATTCTATTTTATATGCAGATTTGTTTGGTAGAATGTTGACGGTCTCATCTAAGGCACGAGTTCAAGACATTGAATAGTAGTCCTTTGCTTTATTTAGTTGCGTTTGTCTTTTCAATTTGCTACTTATACATTTTAGAGATTTATGTTCGGCTGTTTCAATGTAATGTAACTTGATTAATGATGTAGACATATATATAACTTTTATTTAATTTCAATGCTTTTGTCGAATACATTATTTATGAGAATTTTTTATGGCATAAGGTATATATGCTAAAATCGGAACACACACACCATCCAATAAGGCCATATAATAGAAAACTAAAAGAAAAGGATCCCATCATAGTACACCGTGTTCCTGGAGCTAAACAACAATAACCCCAAATCTCCTAAAAACTCAAAATTAGAAAATTATGTCGTGCAATTAAATAATTGAAGACTATTAATGTGTACGATTAAATAATAAAAAATTATGTCCGCAATTTGTGACTAATTTTTTGGGTCATGTTAACCTTAGAGTACATGTTAAGAATTCAAAGATCAAAATATTCTCTTAACGTTTGTGCATTTCATTTATGAAAATTTAAAAGTTGAATTAATTGCATGAATTTTAATAAAATAATTTTTATTTAAATCATTAACACGTGTTATTACACTAATTTCAAGGGAACAAGTTATAGGGTGCGTTTGATCTGCTAAAAAACAAGGGACTGGACAAGACAACTCCTGCTGTACTGTGTTTGATTTTAAAACTGTTACTGGTACTGGACAAACTGGGGGCCAAGAGACAGAACAAAACTTGGAATTCTTGTCCCCCACAGAACCACGGGACAACTTTTTGTCCTCAGCACAAGTTGTCTAAAATACCAAAATAACCTTTTGTCCACTAAACATCGTACAACACAAATTTTGTTCAATACCTTAAACGTTTGTCTTGTGCTGTTCTGTCTTGTACTGTCCTGTACTGTTCTGTCCAGTATTTATATTTTGCAGATCAAACGGACCCATAGCCTTTTACTATTTTTTTTCATAGTTATTTCACTTTAGATATTATGGAATTAATTTAACCTTTTTGTTTGCTCAGGGGGATTTATTTTAAGACATTTATTCGGGATTTTAAACTTTCATTCATATATTCATACATTGGCCTATTTTTTATGGGGCTGGTGTTAATTTTTTTGTTATTTATATATGACATTTTATGTTGTTGTTGATTTATATGAGTACTATATATTTATATTCATATATTAATACAAAAAAATTCATATATTAATAAGAGAATCTATTTTTATTTTATAATTTACGTGAGAATTTTGTATTTATAATTTATATGGCATGTATTTTTCCACATGTATTATTTTGGGGCTATATTTATCTAGCAGTCGAACTCTAAATTATCAGAGAATTCTTCCATGAAAACAAGAGGATTAATACAAAAAAAAAATATTATTATAAGGATTATACTTTTATTCATATATTAACACAAAAACATATTTTTTTATATGTCTAGCCCTACCTTGATGACTAGATGCTATTAATTTATATATAAAAAAAAACAACATATTTTTTTATAATTTATACGAGGTTCTATATTTATTTTATTTGGAGGATATTGATGTGAAAATTAACTAATATAATATATATTAAGATAATATTTTTAATATATTTTTGTTTCATATTTATTTTATTATGGATATTATGAGATCAATTTAACTTTTATTTGTTTGTTTGGGAGGCTTTTTTTAAAAGTTAAGAGACATACTTTATTTTTTTTAATTTATATGAAACCTACTCTTTTCTGTTTTTCTTTATTTTGTGATTTACACGGGAACTATATTTATATATTAGTACCGAATACTATTTTATTTTATTTTTGACAAATACAGGATCCTACTTTTTTTTATGTTATAATTTTTTATTATTTTTATTTGAAAATTATAAAAATTTTAACATTAAAATATTATCTTTTGTAGTCTCATTTTACCGTGGTTGGCAGAGTCCGGATACTAGTAAATAAAAAGACAGAGCTATAAGAAACGGAAAACCCAAAAATAAATAAAAAGATTGAGCTATTAATTAATGACAAATACTATACTATTTTCCAACGATACTTTCACTCACTCAAACTCAACTCGAACATAATATAGATTTTGCTTCCATACGGCAACATTCTGTCTCTGTTTCTGTCTCTGTACTATCTTCAATCCGACAGACACCATGGTTAGTGTTTTTTTCTTCTTTATTTTTTATTTTTTGTATAGTTGAATAGTTTAATTTGAGTTTCTGCATGTCAAAGTGTAATTATAGATTGTAGTTTTACTTTTTGTTGATTATATAGCTGAATTTTAAGAATCTTGTTTTTTTTTTGTTGATAAATATGTTTTTTGTTGTTGTTTGTAATTGGGGTGTTTTGGCAATATGAATGAATTCTGAATTAGGGTAAGTAATTATGAGTGAATTTTGGTAAAAAAAAAATGCTTTTTTTGAATTGGGGTTTTGGGAAAAAGGTTGAATTTGATTATTTGAAGAAAAGGGTGAATAATGCATGAACGGGTTTGGGAAGGGGTGAAAAAAGTTTTGAGAATCTTGTTTTGTTTTTTTTGTTATTTAAATATATGCTTTTTTCAAATTGGGGGGTTTTGGGAATATGTTTAATATGAATGAATTGTGGATTAGGGTAAATTAACATGAATGATTTAGAGGTTTTGTAAAGGGTTTGAAGAATCGGTGTAATTGAGACGGGAAAATAGATTCTAGGGACGAAACCGATAGAATCAAGTCTCAAAGTAGGAATTCTAACAAATTGAATAAAATTCGGTACAAATGAGATTATGCAAACATAAATGAGAGAATTTTGAGAGAATAAGATAATTGTTCATTGATTGATTTTCAAAGTGAGGCACAATGCCTTTAAATACAACCCTAAAGGATAAAAATGTAAAATGACATAAAATAAACTATTAATCTAATATTATTTCCTGTTACAATATCCTCCCCTTCAAACATCCTTGTCCTCAAGGATGAACAATCCCAAGTGCCATGTTTATGAGGCAAATCTTTCCATTTGATTAGAATTTTAGCATCTCGAACATTCCCCCAGTTGATCATCTTTCTGTGAAAAATAGCCACACAAGTAAACCGGTAAAAAACTAGCTGAGACTGCCTTGGTGAATAGTGTGCAGCAACCACAAATATAGGTGTTGTGAATAGCTTCAGAGCAAGATGCCAATAAACAGAAAACACCATTCTTTTTCCATTAGCCAAGGTAGTATATGTTGGATGACAATTGCAACAGCATACATTAAGAAGAGAGCATTGTTGGAAGCTTGTTATCTGATTAATCACATGTAAGTTCAATATGTGGTTTACCAATAAACCAAGAACAAATGCAACCAACTCTCCAACCTTTACAAAACCAATTTTAGAACTACACCTCATGCTTACATAACACTTTATAGCTAAAAGGTAAATTCCAGATGTTAATTTGAACACATTTCCATGAATTGAGTAGTTCATCATCTTCCAAACAATGTCCAAAGAAATCAAGACATACACCAATTCTATTTCAGCAAGATTAGAATACTCAATTTTGTAACTCATCAGAGCAAAATAAGAAACCAAGGAAACACAATTCAGTAGAGCTATCTCAACTATGATGGCACCATGAGTTTTATTAGAGTCTTCCAAAACCAATATGTCCCTGGCAGTAAAAACTAGATTGAAAGTATGTAGTCTATTGGTTAAATCTTGGCTAGTCAAACTCCCATCATCAACTATTAGGCACTCAACACTAGAAACATATAACATATATGGGAAGTAGAAACAAACTATGCTACATTTTTGCAACAAGAGTAGAAAAAGCAAGTCAACTACATGTATTGCTTCCATTAGCAGGGTTAACGTGATGTTATCTTCATCCACAAGGAGTGAATAAATTTGTTCACTCGAGTTTCTCAATTTCCGACAACAAGAGAATGAAAAGAGAATTGTGAATGACAAACCTTTCATCTCCAGAAGAAACGTTTGCACTTCCCTTTGACACATTTAATTGACAACCATAAATCTATTTTGGAAACTGATAATCCTCGGTACCCATGGCCATCCCGAAGCTGGTCCAGTAGGCTGCTCTACCATTGGTGATTCAACTGTTGCTGTAGCTTTTTGTGATTGAATCCAAGAAAAACCACGTGCATTAGACTTCGGAACTATCGCTCCACCAGGATCGAAATATCTATATCTGTTGAAATCTTTTAGCCGTCGCACCATAACTTGAACAAATGCTGTTTTAGTTGCTTGTTGTTGGTTCTGCGATGTGGGTTTCAACCTCTTTATGGGCATTTGATCAAACACTTGGAGGGTAGGTTGTAGCAAACTATAGGCATCAATACTTGGGTTTGCAGTGAAACCCTCCTTGAGTGACTGCGTCAGAACAATATTACGACCATTTAAGAAAGAGGAGTTGTGTTCAATATTCTTAATCTCCACGTTGGTCTCGAAATTTGAATCTGCGACTACTTCTTGTTCAACACGTGTCTTCTTTGTGTCGTCCTTGTCAGACAACATCAAATTAGAGAATTCTGGAGTTGAATTTGTGAGGGATGGAGATTTTGGTGGAATTGTTGTGGTTGAACTAGGGGTTTTCTGAATTTGCTCTGGTTCATGAACATTTGTGTTGTGATTGAATGTGTCTATACCTTGTGGTTTAGGAAGAAGTATGGTTGGGGTTGCAGTGTGGCAGTCAAGCTTCAATTCAGGAGCTTCATCTTTGTGTACCACGCCATCAAATTTACTGAAATCAATCTGTTGCTGCGTGAAACTTTCACATTTGTTTTCAACTTCTTCTTCATCCATCATTACTATCTGAATACTTTTATGATGCCACAATTGATGTTCAAAATTAAAAGGTTTATCACATATGAAACATAAACCCATTTCCATCTTGTCTTCCACATCAAGTGCATTCAAAACTTTCACCAATTTGTGTTTGGCAGTCATGATGCGCGCGCCAAATTGAAGGCTCTAGATACCAATTGTAACGGGTAAATAGATTCTAGGGATGAAACCGATAGAATCGAGTCTCAAAGTAGGAATTCTAATGAATTGAATAGAATTCGGTACAAATGAGATTATGTAAACATAAATGAGAGAGTTTTGATTTTTGAGAGAAGAAGATAATTGTTCATTCATTGATTGATTTTCAAAGTGAGGCACAATGCCTTTAAATACAACCCTAAAGGATAAAAATGTAAAATGACATAAAATAAACTATTAATCTAATATTATTTCCTGTTACAGTAATTTTAGATTTTTATAAGCCTGTAAATTGCGATGCTGCAAAGGGGGTTTGAAGAATTGTCTAAGATGGGGTTTTGGAGTGCATGAGATGAATGTTGGTTGTTGAATTATTGAAATTTTTTTGTAGATTTGAAAATATTGTTGTGTTCAATTTTATAGTTTACTCAATTCTGTGTAATGGAAGAAAATTTTAGTAAGTTGGTGTGTATAGTAGAAGTCTTGAAAGTTTTAACGTTGACGAAAATTGCTTTGTTTGAAACAAGTTGACTTTGTCTCTTTGTACTGTGAAGTTTTGTTGAAATTTTGCAAAATCTAAATGACAATATCATAAATATCACAATATGTGAATGAAGATGCTTGTAGTAAATTAGTAAATGTCGAAATGCTAGATTCTTTGTTGGGACTTGTGATCGTAGTGAAAATATTCCTGCATATCTAGTTGAATCTGAATGTGAATGCTTCTCAAAATCAAAACTAGGACTAGTCTGGAATTGGAGGTTAATTTCAATGTGGTTTGAGTAGTTTAGTTTGTTTATGAATGGTAGAATCATTTAAATGATTTAGTGTAGGGGTGTACGTGGGCCGGATTGGGTTGGGTTTGACCAAAACCAAAACCCAAACCACATATGGTACTCCGGGTTGGGTTTACTAAAATAACCACCCGTTATAACATTGGGCCGGGTTGGGTAAATCTACTAATTTTTGGGTTGGATTGAGTTGGGTTGTGGGTTACCCAAATTATTTTTCTATTTTTTTATATTAAATATCTAAATGTTGAATCATAATATTTTTTCATAAAAAATAACTCAAATCAATATATTTTCTTGAAAAATAGGGTAACTTTTTTTCACTATAAAAAATAATCATCCATTTTTTTGTGTAAATCTACTAATTTACGGGTTGGATAGCGTGTTATCCAAATGATTTTTTTGCTTTTTTTAATATCAAATGATTAAATCATTAATCACTATATTTGTTTATGAAAGTTATTCAATTTTTTAAAATTTTAAAAAAATAATGCGAAAAATTATTATATTTGTTCATAAAAATTATTCAATCTTTTTATATTTTCGTAAAAAATAGTATAACTTATTTTCAATATAAAAATATTTAATAATCAAATGAAAAAATCTTTAGTATTTTCATAAAAAAATTTCAAAAAACATAGCACTAGTGGGTTAGTGAGTTTTTTGGGTTGGGTCCGGTTTTACCCGAAACCCGATTTTTTTAATGGGTTTTTCATTTTTGAAATCCATATTCACCCACTTGCCCGACCCAACCCACTTTTTGGGTTGGATTGGGTGAGTTTGACCGGGTTGACCGGGTTTGCCCAACCCATGTACACCCCTAATTTAGTGTTTGAACCTTAATGCAAGAGAGTGGAGGTAGTTGTTTCTGAATGTTGTCACGACTCACGATATAATTCTATGCACTGTCATGAATCAATTCTTTCAAATGCTTAAGTTGTTAGGTGAATGACATGATTGGTTTTATATCTAACACATTTCTTCGTGTTTAAATGCTTATTTGCAGAATGGAAATTGTCAGAACAATTATAGTGGTGGTTGGAATGATGCGCCATTCAATGGTTTCAATCAAGGACAGTTTAACTATAATTGCCATCAAACACCGACACAATATGCCGATAACATGAACTTACCACAACAAACACCGGCACACTATGTTGATTACAAGCAGTTGCCACATCAAATGTCGACACAATATATTGATAACATGCAGTTACCGCACCAAATGCCGATGACATATGTTGATAACAGGAAAATACCACATCAGACGCCGATGCAAAATGTTGATAACAGACAGTTACCACATCAGATGCCGATGCAAAATGTTGATAACAAGCAATTACCACATCAGATGCAGATGCAAAATTTTGATAACAGCCAGTTACTACATCAGATGCCATCGCATATGCAAATACAGTATGTTGATAACAGGCAGTTACAACATCAGGCGCCGATGCAAAATGTTGATAACAGACAGTTACCACATCAGATGGTAATACAAAATTTTGATAACAGCCACTTACTACATCAAACGCCGACGCAAATGCAATACGTTGATAATAGGCAGTTACCATATCAGACGCCGATGCAAAATTTTGATAACACTCAGTTACTACATCAGACACCAGCGCAACATGCAGATAACAGGCCGTTACCACCACATCAAATGCCGGCGCAACATGTAGATAAGAGGTCGTTACCACCACATCAAATGCCGGTGCAACATATAGATAACAGGCCGTTACCACCACATCAAATGGCAGAGCAACATGTCGATAACAGGCAGGTTCCACATCAAATGCCGACGCAACATGTTGATAACAGCCAGTTACCACATCATATGCCGATGCAAAATTATGATAACACACTGTTACTACATCAGACGCCGGCGCAGATGCACTATGTTGTTAACATGCAATTATCACCTCAGATGCCGACACAACATGTAGATAATAGGCCGTTACCACCACATCAAATGCCGGAGCAACATGTAGATAACAGGTCGTTACCACCACATCAAATGTCGGCGCAACATATAGATAACAGGCCGTTACCACCACATCAAATGCCGGAGCAACGTGTCGATAACAGGCAGGTTCCACATCAAATGCCGATGCAACATGTTGATAACAGCCAGTTACCATATCATATGCCGATGCAAAATTTTGATAACAGACAGTTACTACATCAGACGCCGGCGCAGATGCAATATGTTGATAACATGCAGTTATCACCTCAGATGCCGACACAGCATGTAGATAACAGGCCGTTACCACCACATCAAATGCTGGCGCAACATGTAGATAACAGGCCGTTACCACCACATCAAATGCCGGCGCAACATATAGATAGCAGGCCGTTACCACCACATCAAATGCCGGAGCAACATGTCGATAACAGGCAGGTTCCACATCAAATGCCGACGCAACATTTTGATAACAGCCAGTTACCGCATCAAATGCCGGCGCAACAAGTAGATAACAGGCCGTTACCACCACATCAAATGCCGGCGCAACATGTAGATAACAGGCCGTTACCACCACATCAAATGCCGGAGCAACATGTCGATAACAGGCAGGTTCCACATCAAATGCCGACGCAACATGTTGATAACAAGCAGTTACCGCATCAAATGCGGGCGCACTTTGCTGTTAACAGAGACTTACCACAACAAACACCTGAAGACCATGCTGATAAGAAGTGCTTACCTCCACTTGTACACTGTGATATTTGTGATATTACGATGATTCCCGAGTGTTTGAAAGAGCATGATAATGGAAGGAGACATCAAAGATTGTTATTAGAACTACGTCAAATGCCAGAAGGCTCTGCTGATAAAAAGTGCTTACCACAACAAATGCCAAAAGTCACTGCTAATAAAAAGCCCTTACCACATGAAAATCGGGAATGCTATGATGATGGATTGTGCTTAACCCCACTACCACCACTTGCACACTGTGAAATTTGTGATATTACAATGATTCCCATGTGTCTGGAACAACATTATAATGGAAAGAAACATAAAAAAGTGTTATTAGAACTACGCAAGCAATCAACAACACATAAAACTTCAAATGAAGAAGAGAGTAGACATATTCAAGATTCTCAAATTAATCCAGTAGTGCAACCAAGGAAAGTTCCAAAATTTACAAGGAATCACATCCGTGCAATGGTTTCCAAGGGCAAGAAATTTCTAGCTGAAAGGTCTAAAAGGAAAGTCAGGGATAACATGAATGCAAAGGATCGTGGCTTCAAGCGCAAGATTGGAGGACCAACAGGAAGTAAGTACATGAAAATGAATAATGGGAAAAGAAGGCGCGTGAAATCATCAAACCCTGAGGTCAATGCTCTGTCAAATTCAGTCGAATCTCTAGTCGAATTACCTGAATTAACACCATCATCAGGATGTGTCGCTTCTCTTAAAACGGCACCAATCCCCGCTGAAGAAACTAGTTTTGAGCTACGGTCACAACATGTCTCAGCCTCACTGTCTCAAGAGTCCAAAGGCAAAGAACATCACAAGTTTCAAAATACTGTGGAAAAGATTGATCAGCCACAATCAACTCCGGTTGAGTTGAGTGCCTCAACAGGGTCTAATAAGATAGAATTTATGAGCAATGATTTTGCAGCAATAGCACCACTACAAGTCCCTGCAACTTCTCAGGTATTCACACCACCAGCGGTGGGATCAAGTTTTAAACCCAAAAATCATATTGATTCAGAGAGAGAAGTAACAGAAGCCAAAGAACATCGTGAGATTCAGAATCGTGCTTTGGAAAGAAGTGATCAGCCAGACACAATCTCAATGGAGTTCAATGCCCCTACTGGTTCTGATATTAATACCTTGATGGAAGATTCATGTTCTGATTCTGGTGCAGTAGTAATAGCGCTACCTCAGTCTCCTATTGCTTCTCAGGTATCCACACCAGTAGCAGTTCATAATGAGATTCAGAATCATATTGTTGATTCAAATGATCAGCAGCATTTAGTATCAATGGAGTTGCAAGACCCTGCTGGTTCTATAACTAACAATCAAACCGAAGTTTTGAATTCTGATTCTACCGCGATTGAAGTAGTTATAGAACCACTTGCATCCGCACCGCCAGATGCATCACGTTCATGTTTTGAAGCCCCAACTGAACATGGTCTACCTACTGAAATTGAACCTGAAGTATCGGAATCCGTAGCATATTTTGACAGCCAACATCCTACCGAGGAAACAAATATTGAACTGCTACCATCACTCTCGATGGAGATTGATGCTCTTTCAGAGGTCAGTGCTGAAACTGAAACTGAAATGGAAGACGGAAGTTCTCAAGTGGAAGTGGATGTTGTCGCTACTGAGTCAGAAACAACTAAGTTGCCTCAGGTATTTCTCATATTCTGGTTTCCATTGGAAGTATCAAATAATACAACTTTTATGAATCATTGCAGTAAAACTTTGCCTACTTGTTGCAGGTATCTGTTTGTCTTACATGTGGTGATGAAGGCTTTGAAGAGGCAATAGTATATTGCAACAAATGTCAAGATTGTGCACGGCATAGGTACTTTTTACTTACACTTTCCATATACTATCATTACATGTACATGTAGCATATTTTAATCATTTTACTTTGCTGCACATGCAAGATACCACCACTTATAACCCATTTGGGGTTGGTCTAGTGGTGTTGGCTTGGGTCCTTGGAGTATGCTTCTCTCAAGGTCTCATGTTCGATTCCCCCTGGTGCCAATTTCGGTGAGCTAAGTCCATACAGAGCAAAAAAAAAACTCTGGCTTTAAATGGGCCCCCCGCAAGTGAGCGGTGGGATTGGTCCCCTTGGATTAGTCGGTGCTAAGGCCGGATACCAAGTTTAAAAAAAAAAAAGATACAACCACTTATATTTCTATCCAGAGATGTGACTCCAAAGAATATTGAAATGAACACATTGCTTCACATCACATCAATACCCTGAACCTCTTTTATTTTTCATCTTAATTGTTAGATAAAGCAGAATTTATATTTTAGTAAAGATGGATGGTAGCAGACACATCTATTGTCTGTATCATTTGCCAATGTTTCTAATGCATCTATTCTATAAGAAAAAATAACTGTGTGAATACCACCGTTCTATATTCATTTTTTGTATAGTTGGTAAAAACTCATTACTCATTTGTATTAATAATACCATGAACTTCCATCTATTTTTTTTGAACAAGCCATGAACTTCCATCTTTGATGCACTGATATGTGAAATTTGGTCTCGCATCATATCTGATATGCCATCCATCGATATGTATTGCGCTGTGTCGGATGCCTTTTTTAAAAATCACTATTCTGTTCCATTTCTGCATCATAAACGTAGAGATTTGTGCATGCTATTTTATTTTTCCCATCATATGTTTCTAAATATTAATCTTTTGCATTTCACATTCTTGAATGCCATTTGGCCTTATAGATTTCAACGTCAACTTTTCAGGTATTGTTTAGATGGGCCTGTGGTTTTTACAGACGAGGTTATTTGGTTTTGTGAGGATTGTGAACAAGAGGTAGTAGACGCGGATTATCCCGATGAAGACACTACAAATTCAGAAAAAGGCGAGGTTGATTCTATTATTGAGGACTGTGTGACTGTTGTTGATCCACAGCCTGTTGCCGATCCAATCTGGAGGTAAGAAATTAATTTTTTGTAACTTCTGTTGCCGTCTTTCGGTATTCAAATGAATTTTTTGTAACTGCTACGGCGAAAGCATTGTCTGAAGTTGAATTTTGTGCATAATAGGGGAAGTTTACAGGTTTTCCATAAAAGCGACGATAAAACCACTAGACTAATGGGCCATTTGTCCACTTTAGCATGCCTTAAAGTTATTGAGGAGACAAGACATCTCCCTAATGTGCTTAATGCAGACTTGCTTCAAAGATCAGCTGTGTGGCCTGCAAGTTTCGCAAAATTTGGAACAAATAATCAGAGCATTGGCCTTTATTTCTTTCCTCAGAATGAAAGGTAACAAGTTTAAGAATATGTTTGATTTGATAATTTTTTTTTTAAAGAAAAATCTTGTTTATAGAATTAAGCTATACGGACAGTTATGTCAATTATTAACGCGTTAACTGTTTTTTATAAATATATTTGAAAATAAGAAACAATGTAGAAATAAGATATTTTTATAAAAGTTAAATTAAAAAAATATAATTTTTTTTACCAAATCATATAGCTCTGATATGATTACTCCATGCTCATATATGATATTGTGTTTATTAAAACAATATTTTGTTTACTAGTATTGAATTAAATGTTAATGTCTTCTCACAGGTTTGAGAGATATTATGATCAACTAGTTGATGAAATGATTTCCCTTGACCTTGCCATACGAGCTAGGGTTGAAAAAGCTGAGCTGTTAATTTTTCCTTCTACAATGCTCCCAAGCCAATATAAGAGTGAGTTACATTACATTTTATTTTTTTGACAGAAACATAATTAACTCATTTCATTCATAACTACAATATGACATATGATGGTGAATTTGGAAACTATCATACAACAATGATGCCCTTGTTCGAGGCATATAACACAAGCGCTTATCATGATAAGCGTTTATGTATAGGCTTATATAAGCTATTTTTATAGCAAGGATAAGATAAAAGTAAAAAAATACTTTTTTATATATGCTACAAGCCATTTTTAGAAGCTATATTGGAGAACTTATGAAAATAAGTTGAAAAAAACTTATGATAATTGTTATAGGCTGTTTTCATAAGTTCTCACGGTCTCACAAATCTTATGTGAGTAGATAAACTCAAATAAGACAATCCAAGCGGACCCAAAGGGTTACTTGTATTAAATTTAGAAAAAAACTTATTGTTGGTTATTTGTGTCTAAATATTTGAGCTACTCAATTTGCAGGATTTCAATCAAAGTATTACTTGTGGGGAGTATTTAAAAGAAAACAAGCAGCAAGCACGATCAAAGATTCATGATACTGGTTCTGGAAATGTTGCCGGTGTCTTAACATGACATTAGTCTTTTGAATAGTTTGAGTGTACTAGTGATGTTCTTTGTAATGTGTACCTAACCATAGTTTATTTATATGCTTGTTAACAGTTTTACTTAGATGTTTTCTCTTCGGGACCCCGTGTTTCTTTTATACCCCTTGCATTTGTACTAAAAAAAATTCGGTTTCTGCGAACCGAAGTTTTTATCAAGGGCAAAATTGGAATATTGGGGGTATAAAAGAAACACGGGGGGCCCGAAGAGAAAACATCTTTTACTTATCATATCAAGACCAATTTAACCATGATATCCTTTTAAAGTCAGGCCAACATTTGACCATCCTGAATGGTTTAGGCCCCAATTAACATTAGCGCCACTTAGCGCAATTAGACAGTGATCAGATAAACATCTATCGAACGTCAACTGTGAGAAATCAGACCAAGATGCCAACAACAATGCTAGTAATAAAAATATATCCAACCTTCTCATTGACGATCCATCTGATCTCGACCATGTGAAGCGATCACCAACTAATGGTAGATTGACAAACTCTGCATCTTCGATGAATATTTGCAAAACTTTTGTTGAATTTCACATCATTAGAGTCCCCATAAATATTTGCACAAAAACTCACTTCCAGTTTAGTTTCATGACAAACATTAGGACTTTTCCCTGTCATCAAAGCTTTTGCTTATTTTTTTGTTCTCTTTTACCATGCGTTTGATCCCCTAAAAAACAGGGGACTGGATCAGACAACTTTTGTTGTATCTTGTTTGATTTGAAACTGTTTATTGGACTGTAGCAAGGGACAAGACAATAACACGAATTTTTGTCCCTCACTGAACCACATGACAAATTTTTGTCCACAATACAACTATAAAAAATACGAACATACTCATTTTATTTTTGAATATAAAAATATTATCGCCCTATCGTTCTTCGGAACAGTTTTGTCTTGTCCTCTATTATCTTGTTTTGTCCTGTACAGTTCTATCCGGTCATTGCTGTTTTACGAATCAAACGCACCCCTAATATTATAACAATGGGTCCCCTTTTGACAAATGATCTTCTTGACAACTCATTCACACTTTTTGACAATATACACCAACTAAAAATTGTCACTCGCTACTTAGAGTGCGAAAAGTACTGCTCGCATCCTAGAAAGCGAGAGGGTTAGTTTGGTCATTTCAGGAAAAGGATATCCAAGGCGTGCGAAAAGATGGATTCTAAACATATTATCACATGTTCAACACCAACTTTTTTTTTGTCGTGGAAAAAGAGGACAAAGCCCAACCAACTAACCAACGTTTGATTCAGATCCCCTTCTACACTAATTGTAACTATTGGATCTCTGTTGTTGTTTTTTTATCCGGACTAATTTATTTTTCTTTATAATCTCAACCATTAGATTAAGGTAGAAGAAATGGTAGAACACATTAAGACAGAAGGGGATACAAACTCACAAACGTTTCACTGTTTTATTTTTGTTTATTTTATTTATTTATTATTAGTTTTTGTTTTATTATAAAGGTTTTTATTTTTTGTTAAAGATATAGTTAGTTAGTAATTAGGAGATTAGTTAGTAGTTTGTTGATCCCTATATATAGGCTTTGATGTAACATTTTACACTTACTTTTCTCATTAGTAATATTTTTCCTCGGTCAATATTACACACTTTTGAGCTATTCTCTTCTTTTCCAATGAATGTCGTGTTTCTTAACATTTTTAAAGTGAGTAGATATGCATCGTCGGTGTAAATTAATTTTATACTAAAAATTCAATTACATGATTTATTATTTTATATCGTATCATTTAAGTGGGACAATTATTTGATTGACTAGGATGATACGATAGAATATAATTTATCGGGAGGGGGCGGGAATCACTTAATGTCAGAACTGACTCCCGAATCAGATTCAACTGGTGGTGAAAGCCAAAAAAATAAAATAATTAGTTGATTGGTAAAATTATTTTACACAATTTGTAAAAAAAAAATTATTCGTTTTTTTCGGATTTTTTTAAGTGTAGAAGCTAAATTTTAAAATACACTGTTGCAATTATATGATCAATGTAAAATTATTTTATATCTTTAATGGAAAGATTGAGAATATTATACTCCAAATCAACAATGTCAAATATTACAAAAAATAATATCTTTAATGCATATGCAATTTTCCTTTTAAATGGAGTACTAATAAATATCCTTAATTACAAAAAATAAAAAAGAATAATTTTTTTAGTCAAACCCTTTCAGTAATGAATGAGTTACCCTCTTAAATTATTGTGTTACCCTCTTTTCTTCTACAACACTCTCACTCTTCATTCTCATCCTTCTTCTTCCAGAAACATACCCTTCGATTCAACACAATGGTTAGTGTTTGTTTCTTTTTTTTGTTTTTTATTTTTTGAAATTTGCCTACCAATGTTTTTTTTTGGTAAATAACGTACGAACAATGAATGAGTTTGTCAACAACATAGTACTAAGGGTCTGTTTGGTTCAAAAGAGTGGGAGGGGAGGGGAGAGATTTTTATAGAGGGGAGGGGAGGGAAGGGGAGGGGAGGGTAAACTTTTAATTACAAGTGTGTTTGGTTCAAAAGAGGGAAGGGGAGGGGAGATGAGGGATTTTAATTATAAACATGTTTGGTTCACGAGAGGAGGGGAGGTATTTTAAAACTAATTTACCTATTTATCCTTATAAACAACATTAAAGAGTCTACAAATCAAACCATATATTCACAACGATTTCTCAAATTTTATGATACATCTAACAAAAGGCTATATAAAATTTTAAAATATTTATAAATACATTAAAATAATTTATTCCTAATTATTAACATAAGTGGCAACTGTACAAAAAAAAATAGTAAAATATAACCGCAAATAATACCAGGAATTTTAAGAATGTTTTTCCTTTTGTCTATTTTCTGTTAACTTTTTTTAAGTTAATTTTGGTAAAAACATGTTTTTTTTTTTTTGTGAATTCTGAATTAGGGTAAATGATGTATGTACTGTATCATGAATCAATTGTTTCGAATGCTTAAGATGTTAACTAAAAGACATGATTGGTTTTATATCTTACACACTGCTTCATGTTTGAATGATTTTTTTTTTTTTTTTTTTTTTTGCAGAATGGAAATTTTCGAAACAGTTATAGAGGTGGTTGGAATGGTACACCATTTGACAATTTCAGGCGGGAACAGTTTAACTACAATTACCAAATTCCTCATGATTGGCGTTTCTACTATGCTCATGATATGCACTTAACATATCAGACGCCGGCACACTACTATCCTGATATGAGGCCTTTACCGTATCAAGTGCCGGCACACTATGCTGGTAACAGTCACTTAACACATCAAAGGCCGCAACACTATGCTGATAAAAGGCACTTATCAAAGCAAAATCCGAAACACTCTGCTGATAAAAAGCCTCTGCCACAACAAACGCCCGAAGACTTTGCTGATAAAACGCTCTCACTGCATAAAAAGCCGGAAGACTTTGCTGATAAAAGGAACTTACCGCATCAAAAGCCAGAAGACTATACTGATAACAAGTGCTTACCGCAACTATGTGAGCAATCAACGAAGCTTAAAACTTCAAAAGAACATCATGTGATTCAGAATTGTGCTTTGAAAAGAAATGATCAGCCGAACTCAAACTCAATGGACTTGCATTCCCTCGCTGGTTCTAATACTAGTGCCTTGACTAAAGATACATGTTCCGGTTCTGATGCAATAGGAATAGCACCCCCACAAGGTCCTGTGACTTCTCAAATTAACTCACAGACCAAAGTAAAAGAAGGGAAACAACATCATGAGGAGGTTCAGAATGGTGGTGTCAAAGACTGTGCTGCTAAAAAGTGCTTACCACGTCAAATGCCAAAACCAACTATTCCTTCTGATAAGAAGTGCTTACCACCTCAAATGCCAAAACCAACTATTCCTTCTGATAAAAAGTGCTCACTACGCTGTGAATTTTGTCATGTTACGATTTCTCCCAATTATTTTGAACAGCATAATAATGGAAGGAAACATCGAAGAAACTTAAAATCAAAGGAATGTAAAATTTCAAAAGGAGAAGTGAGTAGACATATTCAAAATTCTCAGATGAATCCGGTCTTTCAACCTAAGGAAGTTCCAAAATCTATGAACGATGGGCGCCCTGTTGAAAATATGAGTCAATTCAGGTGCAAGGAAGTTCCAGCTGAAGGATGTAAGAAACTCGAGGATCACGCTGTTGCAAAGGATCAAATGCCAAAACTGACTATTCCTTCTGATAAGAAGTGCTTACCACATCAAATGCCAAAACCAACTATTCCTTCTGATAAGAAGTGCTTACCACCTCAAATGCCAAAACCAACTAATCCTTCTAAGAAGAAGCGCAAGAAGCGTGCACCACTCTGTGAAATTTGTCATGTTAGGGTTCCTACCAAGGATATCGAACTGCATAATAATGGAAAGAAACATCGAAGAAACTTAAAATCAAAGGAATGTAAAATTTCAAAAGGAAAAGTGAGTGGACTTGCTCAAAATTCTCAGATGAATGCAGTAGTTCAACCTAAGGAAGTTCCAAAATCTATGAAAGTTGGGCGCCCTGTTGAAAATATGAGTCAGTTCAGGTGCAAGGAAGTTCCAGCTGAAGGATCTAAAAGGAAACTCGGGGATCAGACTGTTGCAAAGGATCACGGTTTCAAGGTAAAGAAATTGAAAAATGAGTCTCCTAGTTTCATGAACAAGAAAGTTCCAGCCGAAAAAAGGAAAGTCAGTGATAACACTGATGCAAAGGATCATGATTCCAACCCTGAGATTGGAGAAACATCAGGAGCTAAGTACATGAAGATGAATAGTGGGATAAGAAGGCCCGTGGAATCATTAAAATCTGAGTCTCCACATGTTTCAGCCTCACTGTCTAAAGAGTCCAAAGGCAAAGAACATCAGAAGTTTCAAAAAACCGTGGAAAAGAATGATCAGCCACAATCAACTCCGGTTGAGTTGAATGCCTCAGAAGGCTCTAATAGGAAAGAATCTACGAGTTGTGATTTTGCTGCAATACCACTACCACAAGTACCTATGAATTGTCCGGTATTCACACCATCACCAGCAGTGGAATCAAGTATTGAACCCTCAATTCAAACTGATTCACAGGTCGAAGTAGAAGAAGGCAAAGAACATCACGGCGTTCAGAATTGTGGTGTCGAAACAAATGATCAGCCACAGTCAATCACAATGGAGCTTCATGCCAATGGAGGATCTGATATTAATACCTTGATCAAAGAAGATACATGTTCTGATTCTGGTGCAATAGTAATAATTCCATCACAATCGCCTATTGCTTCTCAGGTGGCCACACCAGTAGCAGCAGTTGAATCAAGTTATGAACCCGAAAGTCCACAAGTTAAACAGACAGAAATGTCAGACGACAAAGTTCATAATGAGATTCAGGATCATACTGTTGATTCAAATGATCAGCAACAATCAATCTCAATGGAGTTGGACGACCCTGCTGGTTGTATGACTAACACTCAAACAGAAGTTGTGAATTCTGATTCAGCAGTAACAGGAATAGTTATAGACCCACTTGCATATGCACTGCCAGATGCAGTATGGTCAGGTTTTGAACCCCTAACTGATACTGAAATAGAACCTCAAGTATCGGAAGCCGTAGTATATAATGAGAGCCACCAACCTATCGACGAAATAGATATTGAACTGCCACCATCAGTTTCAATGGAGATTGATGCCGCTTCAGAGGTTAAAAGACTTATTTATAAATATATTTAGTGATTTTTTAAAGAAGAGGAAATCATCAAAAGATAAAAAAAAATTAAAAAAAGAGAAAAGAGAAAAGAGAAAATAAGAAAATAAAAGTAAACACAACAAATATTGATATAAATTATGTGAATTTGATTCAATTTAAATCAACTTGATATAATTTGATTTTTTTTTTTTTTTTTTTTTTTTTTTTTTTATTAAAAAGTTGATGGTTTATAAGTACCACCAACTTATTTACAAAGAAAATACTACAATTGCTGCTGCCAAGGATCGAACCCCTGACCAACAGCCTACACCCGCTCAGTCAGCAAATGCCAACTGAGCTACAATGTCTTTCTATTCTAAAATAATAATTGTAAATTCCTTTTTTTAACAATAGAAAAGAAATTCTTTTATATTATAATTAAGATCTTCAAGAGTGTCTTATATTTTTTTTTATATTACCAATTTTTAACAAGTAAATAATATAATTCTTAAATAATATATTGTGGTCGTATCGTATCGAGAATTTTAAAAAATTTCCCGTATCGCCGTTTCGGCATCGTGTCACGTATCCAAGCTTCATAGACTGAAATCCTAATGTCAACCAGAAATTGACCGAATTATTGGCCAGATCGGAATTGACGCAGTTCGACACCGACAATTATTCTCATCCTCTTAGTGTTTAATATCAAATCACCGCTACGATATCATATAAAAACAGCGAAATCGCGTTTTGAGGCACTAAACACGTGTTTGCCTTTGCCCACCGCCAAAACAAACAGACGCGTAGTAATTTGAAAAGCAATTTTAGCAAACGCATAAGCTAAGAATTCTTGCGTCAACTAAACTCACGTCTAGATGTTAGAATTGATTCTACATAAAAATGCCAAACCAATATTTCAACAAGTCTAACTTACGTGAGCTTTTTGCAGTTTAATAATTTTGCACAGTTTAGAACTTTTGCTCATGTACTTAAACTCATTTCCAAATTATGAGTTTGGTGCGGTTTTGGATCTCAGCCGTCTGATCAAGATCGGACATCTGAGATCATTTGATGTTAAAAGTTATTTTCTGACAAAAGCTAATTCATACCATTTCATTATATAAAAGTTGTTCAATACAAATGGGAGAATGGGTTAGAAGGGGTTTAATGGGTTAGAAGGGTATAATTAGGATTCAGGGGTGGCAAAACGGGTTAGACCCGACGGGCCGGCCGTTTAACCCGCCATTTTTGGCGGGCCGGGCATGGGGTATAATAGATAGAAGGGGTTGAGAAGCTAGAAGGGGGTGCGAAGCTAGAAGGGGTATCGCAGTAGAAGGGGTTTTAAATCTAGAAGGTTTAAACTCATTTCCAAATTATGAGTTTGGTGGTTTTAAATCTAGAAGGGGTCTCCCGTTAAACTCATTTTCAAATTATCTCTCGCCCACCAAACTTCCTCTTCCTCTTTAAAATCCTTTCTCTTCAATCACACCTCATTTCAATCTCGAAGAACCACATCACACAATGAACACCAGCCAGTTCAACGGTAACGCAAGCGGCATGCCTTCTCAGACCACTCAGGGCGCCGACGACTCTCCCTCAAAGGTAATCTTTCCATTTTCTTCTTAATAATCACATAACTCGCAGCCTATTAGATTACTTTTCAAAAGATGTATGTGATTTCGAAGAAAAATAAGGCTTAATTTAGTAAATTTATTCATGTTTCATCTTAAATCAAGAAAATTAATTACACTTAACTAAATTTCTTAAACACAGCATAAGTATTTTTTTTTTCCTTATAAATGTGACCGGAGGGAGTAATTCGCAACGCCAATTAAATGTTTTCATAGTTTGCATAGTTTAGTTTGCACAATTGGTAAATTTATATGTTTTGGGTTTTGATATTTTCTGGTTAATTTATATGTTTAGGGTTTTGATGTGAAAATTCATTGGTTCAATGTGTTTCATGTACTTCTTTTCTTCAAATGTTCATCTAGATTTTAATTTTACCTGTTGCGGCCCGTTGCGATCAAAACGTCGTTGCGTTGCAGAAAAACGCCGCTGCGTTGCAGTTTCGTTGCGGCATCGCGTGTGATTTAAGTTCACACCACAATTGCGGTTGCGATGCCTACCGCATCTGCAATATTGCGGCCACATCAGGTGATGCGGTCCGCAATTTAAATTCTTGGTTATATGTCGATTATGTTAATTCTGTTATTGGTTAGTTAGCAAGACTTTTTTCTAGAATTAAGGTTCTTCAAGTTTGTTATAATTATGTTAATTATGTTTGTATAATTGGAAGATTGTTTGATTTGATCTTTCTTTTCTAGGGTCAAAAACCAAAAAAGAAAGCACAGGAAATTAAGCTCACAACAAGCTTAAAAACGATCGCAAGCCTCGAGTTATCCGATGATAAAAAGCTAATTATGGAAAAATCTATTTTTTACAAACTTTTACAGGTGAAAAGTAATAGAGAGAGCTCTGCAACTCTCATATCAGGGTTATGCAATCTATATAACCCTGTGAGTAAAAAATTTGTTATGAACCATAATGCCTCACTCTCTTTCTGCGTAAGAGAGGTAGCTGATGTCCTACGTATAGAAAATACCGGGACCGATTACTTTTTTCCTAAAGAAAAGTCAAGACATGCCGAATTTCTGCAAGAAGTTCGAAATATTGCTAATTTGCACGGTAAGCTATTCACGACAGCAAATCTCAAATCAAAATTGAAAGACATGCTTGTTAATGATGATGAAAGTAGGCTGTGTTTTAGAAAACTTTTATCGTTTTTTATAGTTGATCAATTCTTAGTATGCTCGGGCGACCCCAAGAAGCCCGCTGGTAAGTCATGGGGGCCAGTTCAAGATATAGATGCGTTTGATAAAATCAATTGGGCACAAATTGTCTTTGAACATACTTGTGATTCTATAACACGTCTGAAAAATTTGATGTGTAGTCAACCGACTAAGCAACATTATTTTGCAGGGTTTGCTCCGATTCTGGAGGTATGTTTTGTCCAACTACTTTCACAATTTTAATAATTTCATTTTGGATTATTTTAACAATTTTCTTATATTATGTTAGACAATTGTGTATCAAAGAATCCCGACAATACGGCCACAAGAACTGAATAATTTTTCTGATTTGCCCATCGAGAAGTACGGTCCTCAAAGAAAGGACCTTCGACCAATATTGGTTAACCTTACTGCCAAGGAGGTACACTTGTATAATTTTTGCGTGTGTGTGTGGTTGTTGTCATTAATTATTTAAAGTACATTCATTTATTCAATTTGTTTGTCTTTTTATTTTTTCAGATAGAGCCATGTCAGTGGTGTGCAGATGAAGTACCCGCTGATATGTCGGGGGAGAATGTATATGATCAGCCTTCATCCGATGCTAGCTCTAGCCTTTCAATTCCTGCTAATGTGGCAGATGACATTTTGGCTTCCAAGGCAGGGGATGTTTTAGCTTCCTCTTTGATATCTCTGTCCATCGGTGATGTGGCGGAGGATGTTGTTGAACCTGGTTCTGTGAAGGAGAATGTTGTTGAGCGAACTGCTATGGTGGAGGTTGATGTTGACCATACTGCTGAGTATGATGTGGCGGGGGACGTTTTAGCTTCCTCTTTGATATCTCCGTCCATTGGTGATGCATCTGCTGTGCCTCCACATCAACCTAAGGATGGTGAGGTGGCGGAGCAAGCTGAAGTGGAGATGGATGTTCTCGCTGATGAGTTGGGGATAATTCAGTTGCCTCAGGTGTCTGTTTGTCTTACATGTGGTGATGAAGGCTTTGAAGAGGCAATATTATATTGCTACAAATGTAAAGGTTATGCCATCCATAGGTACTTGTTACTTGCTCTTTTCTTTGCTGCAAATTTATGATGCCATTTTATGAAGTTGTAGTTTCACGATCGTAAATACATTTTGACCTTATACACCTCAATGTGTCATTTTCAGGTATTGTTTAGACGGGCCTGTGATTTTTACAGACGAAGTTATTTGGTTTTGTGTGGATTGTGAAGAAGCGGTAATAGACACAGATTATCCTGATCAAGTCACTTCAGATTCAGAAAAAGGTGAAGTTGATTGCAGCGACAGATGTGTGACGGTTGTTGATCCACAACCTATTGCTGATCCAACCTGGAGGTAAGAAACTTGTTTTGTAACTTCTGTTACCGACTTTTCGGTATTCAATGAATTCAATGAATTTTTTGTAGCTTTAGGTCGAAAGCGTTGTCTGAATTTGAATTTTGTGGATAATAGGGGAAGTTTGCAGGTTTGCCACAAAAGCGATGATAAAATCACTAGACTAATGGCCCATTTGTCCACTTTAGCATGCCCTAAAGTTCTTGAGGAGACAAGACATTTCCCTAACGTGCTTTATGGAAACTTGCTTCAAAGATCAGCTGTGTGGCCCGCAAGCTTCACGAAATTTGGAACAAATAATCTGAGCATTGACCTTTATTTATTTCCTCAGAATGAAAGGTGAATTTTGCACAAACTTTTGAACATGTTTGATTTGATAAAAGTTTTGTTTTTATTTCTTGTTTATAGAAATTTTACTTTTATATTCATTTTCAAGTATTTGTATAATTAAGACATCAAAAACAATATTTTTATGCACCGTCAGTGTGAACTAGATCCATACTGACATTCGATAATAATTCTCTATTTTGCCTCATCAATCCACTTTTGTAACTGTTTTTTAAAATTGATGGATGTCAGTGTAAAATTAAGTTACACTGACAGTTATGTTATGTCCACTATATGATAGCCTCTATATGATATATCCATGCTCATATTTAAACTGAGTATTGAATTTAATATTATGTTTTTTTACAGCGCTGAGAGATATTATGACCAACTAGTTGATGAAATTATTTCCAACGACCTTGCCATAAGTGCTCGGCTTGAAAATTCTGAGCTTTTAATTTTTGCTTCTACAATGCTTCCAAGCCAATATAAGAGTGAGTTACATTACATTACATATATATACTGTTTCTTCATTTAAACTTTGTTGTTGGTTAATTGTGTCTAAATTTGAGTTACTAATTTTGCAGGATTTCAATCAAAGTATTACTTGTGGGGAATATTTAAAAGAAAACAAGCAGCAAGCACCATCAAAGATTCATGATTCTGGTTCTGTAAATGATGCTAGTGTCTTAACATGACATTAGTCTTTTGAGATATTCTTACTTAGTGGTGTTCTTTGTAATGTGTTATCTAACGAGGATGGGCTCAAACACAAAAGAGAAGGGCAAACTTTAAAATGTTAAATCTTTGCATATTGCATCTGTTCTGGTTTTTGCATTGTAATAAGGTCGGTATAAGAATTGCAGCGATGTTCCAAAAGCGCGGTGGTTGGGAAGCGGGAAGTGTTATAGGATTGATTCACAGTTGCAGAATGTTGTGTGTGCTGTTTTCTTGTCAAGTATCGTCGTAGTGGTTGTATCTCATAATGCCTTGTCCAGAAGTCTCGGGTCTGAAGCTAGTTATGCTTCTCGCGCCCTTGATTTGTTAGTGGCATTGGCGAGAGATCCCATTGCCGGCGCGTAGTTGGTTCGAAAGTGGTGTGTTCTCGTTTCAGGCTGCGTGTAAATGGGTGCTTTAGTATCTGCTTGGCTGCTTCGCAAGTAGTGTTCAAATCGTTTGCGACACGGCAAGGGATCCCAATGTGCTGCATAGAGTGGATGGGTTCACTGAGTGCTCTGCTTCAGGGCCTTCTGGTGTGGAGCTGTTTGTCATTTTTTCATATGCAGGCATGGCTAATTGGTGTGCAGCTACTGTCTAATGAGTCTTAATATAATAGTGTTGCTTCATACCTTCTGTGTAATTGTACTGGTGTGGTGCATATAGCTTTTTGTGTCATGAGCTTCAATGAAATTATTAAAACTTGTGGTGCATATAGCTTTATCAATGAATTAATTAAAACTTGTCAATGAAGTCTGCATCTTCAATGAAATTATTAAAACTTGTCATTTTCTCTTCAATAAAATTATTTAAAAGAAAACAAGCAGCAAGCACCATCAAACAAGGTTGTTAGAATAGAGTATTTACGTCAACTCATTTAGTTTAGGTGGAATCGAAACGTAAACTCAACTCATAAACTCGTAGAGTTTATGTCACATATATCTCTGATATTAAGAATTTTATTTTTAGTCTAGAAATTTAAGTGTGATGAATATTAATTAAAGAAAATATAAAAAAAAATTAATATATTATTTATTTTCAATTAAAAAATCTATTTTAAATATTAGATAATTCACATTCAATTGATTTTCTCTAATTCTCATGAATTAATTATGACTATAGTCATGCATTTCAATATTAAATATTGTTGGTGTTGTTTGAAAATATACATGTCGAAAAGTCCTGATTTTCTCAACAAAAAGCACTAACAACTATATACCCATCAATATATCTTGTAAAGAATAATATCTCTCTTTATTTTTTTCATGTATTAAATATGTCTCTTTAAATCATGCATGTGTCATGTAAGAATGACTATTATATATATGATAGAAATATAAAGTGATTGTATTGTAAATTTTAACTCCTGTTATTTTATTTTTACGAAACCCCTATTACATTTATGTATCCATTATTTATTAAATAACTTATTATATTTAGATTGCATAAAATTTTGTACTCTCCCTCCGTCGCTAATTATAAGCAACCTTTCAAGTAAAAAATTTGTCCCTAAATATAAGTCCCTTTTCGATTTCCTAGACACATTTATTATTACTTTTCCAAACATAACCCTACTTTACATTGAAATACATAAAATTAACTACAAACACATCTTTTTACAAAGGACAATATAGTAATTGTAATACCCAAAAAGTACACATTTATTACACTACGAACTTTTCTTAATAAGCGTGAAAAATTGCAAATGAGGCTTATATTAAGGGACAAAGGGAGTAATATTCTATTATTTTATCAAAATATAGTTACTGATCTAACATGTTGATCATAGTAGGTTGATGGTCAGCAATTCGTCGTCAAGCAAGCAGTTGATCCACCCGGGGGGGTGTTGTATATGCAGACGCTCCGATGTTTAAGTCAGTAAAGAGCTCAAGAGATACAAGAGAGAAAAAGAATAGAATGAATAGAATATCCGGCTCTCCTATGTAGGAGAGCTTATATAGTTACCCCCAACGCTGAACCAAAGGTCACCTTAATGGGCTGTGTGGAGCATGCCCATTAAGAGCGACTGCCAGGACTTGTCCTTAGATCATGGGGAGAGAGGTTACTTGCTCCTATCATGGTGACCGTTCCACGATGCAAGGATAGTGGATATACTCTAAAGAGCATGTGTCCTTAAGAGGAGGAGCACGTGTTATGCCAACGTGTCGGGGAGGCCATATTTTGTTGGGCCGTCCTCTTGTGATCCGAGCAGGAGTAGATTTGGGCCAGCCCTTGGTCCAATCCAGAACAATTAATTATATGTTTCGTGTGTCATATGTTTTCATCTATTCTTTTGTATTTTTTTCAATTTCTTATTTTGGCACACATGCATAAAAATAAGGCATATTGTTGAAAACACACGAGTACTCAAAATTCTTATTTTTCTAACGAATGTACTCCCTCCATTCCCTGGGAAAATTCACATTTAGAATAATTTATGTATTATTAATATATTATATACATTAATGGTTATTCATTGAACCTTATAAGAAAGAAACGGATGAAGTATATTATTATAAAAAGTATGTGTCAAAAATTGTTACTCCTCTAATTATTAACATGTATTATTATTAAAAAATGTCTTTTGAGATTTTGAATCATTAGGTAAAAACATGCGAATTTAAATGATTTTACTATAGGTGAAAACATGTGAGTTTAGATGATTTTCCTGATTTTACACAGAGTGAAATCATTTAAACTCGTTTTGACTTGTAATTTCATTCAAAACTTGTTTAGCTTTGATTTAACACGCAAGTCATGCATAAAAACATAGAATCGATAGAGTTTGTGTTTTAAAACGAGATTTTAACGACCTTGCCGTCAAAGATTCATGATGCTGGTTATGGAAATGTTGTTAGTGTTTTAACATGACATTATTCTTTTGAATAGTTTGAGGACTAGTGGTGTTCTTTGTTTCAATGCATAGTTAGTAGTAATATGTACCTAACCATAGTTTATTATGCATCCTAAGAGTTTTAGGAGTTTATAGAAACAGATTAAGTTAGTCAGAGAGAAAGCTAGTTTGATTTTGAAAAGTTTACAAATATTGACTTAGGTAGTTTGAAATGAGTGAGCCGTAACTATTTTGTATAATAACTCTATTAATGTCTATGATGATATGATCATGTTATTTATCAATGTAATTTTTGAGCAAATTTTGTTTGATATGGTTAGGTTGTTATTTGAGCTAGAGTCAATTTTGTTTAAAAATTCCATTGATACTCGCTCCGTTCTCAAATATAAGTAAAGATTCTCATTTTAGGTTCATTATATGATTGATGTATTTGGTAAAAAAATATAGATTAGATACATCAATTGTTTGGTAAACTTGAAAAAATAAATCTTTGCTTATATTTGAAACCGAAGTGAGTAACTTATAAGGCGAGGACGTATTTTTTACTAACCTTGGCTTAATGTCCTTTCCTCAAAGTGAGGAGTGGACTCGGTCCCTGCTAATAGAAAATTGGTGAACAAGTTAGGTGATTAGTTTGTACAAATTTATGGTCCTTTAATCTCATGGAATCACTTAACTCACATAACCATGCTAGAATGAAAGGCATCTTTTGTAAAAAGAAAAAGAAAAGAAATAAAAGGCATATTCTTTGTACTTTCATTATCAAGATTCAAAATGTCAGTACAAGATAAAAAAGATTGTAATATATTGAGTAATTGTTTGTTTGTACATATTGTGAATCCATGACATCATGGACAATCACAATCAAATGTGGCCGAAATCACAATCGTGTTGCAGTTATGTCGATGTCAAAGGCCAAGTAGCCACATACTAGTCGTTGACCTTTTTTAGAAGCGAGCAACTTTTTTAGTATTAACCCTCTGGTTCTCAAAGAAAGGGGCTCTGATAATTTATAGTTCGGTCCACATTCTATAAACCACACATGATTCCAGAAGTGTACTTCCGGACGGAAAAAAAAACTGTGTTTTTGTCCAGTTATATACGTATCTTCAGCAATCTTCATTAGATAAGCATTGGTACAATTTCACTTTTCATCCAATTTGGTAATGCAGCCACAAAAGATGAACATGTAAGAGGACTGTTATTTATTGCTGAAGTGTAACATTATTATACTTTGATTTGATTCAAAGAGTTTAGATCATGATAAATAGATAGAAATAAATTATACACTTTAGATCATCTACAATAATCATTCTCCACTACTGAAAATGAGACCAATATTCCTTAACAAGTTGTCCAAACAATGATTTTTCTCTCTTCATTAACTTCATTGGCTCATCATACTCAACCAATTTTCCTGTAAAATAATCAAATTAATCTTCACATTATTATATTTATAATTACTCAAGAACACATATGAAAATGTTCGTACTGTTTAATTACTAATCCAATGATTTACTCGACATTCAATATGAACGTACCGTCGCTTATCGAAAGAACCATATTGCAATTCATCACAGTCGGTATCCTGTGTGCTACTGTGATCACTGTACAATCAGCAAACTCTTTTCTAATGGTATTCTGAAGAATCAAATCAGTTGCATTATCGATTGACGCAGTTGCTTCGTCAAGCACCAATATCTTACTTCGCCTCAAAAGAGCACGCCCTAAACAGAATAGTTGCCTTTGTCCAATGCTCCAGTTTGATCCATCTTCGACAACTGTATAACATTTTAATCGATTCTCAGTAGATGTTCTTGCAGAAACTTAAGTAGCTTTACTGAAACGTTGAACAAGACAGCGTAACTGAGGAATCTAAGCCGCCTTTATCTTTGACAGACTCTCGCAACTGACACTTTTGAAGAACCTTCACATGCAAGCAACTATTAATCCATATTTGCTATGATAAAATAAGTTAAATTTTTTTATAAATTAAATATAATTAGTAATTACCTCCCATATTTCTTGATCAGAATGTTGAGATAAAGGGTCTAAGTTATATCTAACTGTCCCAATGAAAAGGGTAGGATCCTGAGGTATAATACCAAAACTTGACCTCAAATCATTAAGGCCAATAGACGAGATGTCTATGCCATCAACTATAATTTTGCCACCCGCCGGCTCCACAAGACGAAACAAAGCACCTATCAGAGTGGATTTTCCGCTGCCTGTTCTACCAACAATACCAATCTTGTGCCCTCCTTCAAATGTGCAAGTGATACCGTGAAGTACAAGTGGTTCTTTCGGCCTGTATCGTATCTGACATTGTATAAAAACAAACAAATTATTTGGTTTTTTTATCTAACATTTTAAATGTAATAACGAAACGTATAAAATACTAATGAATACCTGTAAATCGCGTATTTCTACTTTGCCTACAACTGGCCAATTAACTGGAGGACAATTTCCTTCTTGATCCTCATTTGGTATATGAGTATACTGGTTTATCCTTTCTACAGATACTATATAATTTGCCATAATGCATTGGCTTTGAATTGAATATACTAAAGAACCATTTAGAGAAAGGCCATAAGAAAGAGCCATACCGATAAATCCTGAAATAATCGAGGCTGGAAATAAGAAACTTGCATAACAAAGATAACACTGTTAGAGATGAAAACATATAGTTTTCATGATAATTAGAAAACTCAAACAATGATGTCTCACCAGATGTTAAGGTCCCAAATGGAAGCATAGCAATGCAAAGTGCCGCAGAGGTAAGAACAACGGCATACACTGTTTCTACACGTTGGATAAACCACTCATTTGAGGCAAAACTGTGAAACAAAGCACTGGCATTGACATCAATTAGATTAAAATTGTTTTCGCAAAAACGATCTTCCTGCTCAAAAGCCCTTATTGTCATAGCTCCAGCAAAAGTTTCAGCTACATGATTAGCTACAGAGGATTTTGTTGTTCCATTCATCCGCATAAGTTGTTTTGCACAGGCATAGTAGTGTCTCTAGTAAAAAAAAATCATATGAAAGTTGATAAAAAAGAAGATACCCTTTTGCATTGCGAAAAGAAGATACTACTAAGATCTAGAGCAAATGGTTGGTGCGTAGCGGGTGTGAGTATTGTAAACTTTGAAATACCAGTTCGATTCCTAATCATAAAGAAAATAAAATAAAATTAGAGAAAAGTGAATTACCTGTAACTTTACAATAACATAAGCCATTGGTATAGTGACAAACAAGACTTGCCAAGTGAAGGATGTTAAAACTATAAGATCCATGTAACAACTTATAGTTGATCCGACGACATAAGTGAGGTTAAATGAGATATCAAGATCCACAATGCTTAAATCAGATGAAACCTAAATAAAGAAACAAGTTAAATTATAGACAAAACACTAATTCATCGATTATATTTAGGGTAACCAAGTGGTTAGCGAGCTCTAGTTAAAGACGAAATCATTCAGGAGAATCCGAGTTCGAATCTTGACTACAATCATTAGCCAGACTTTACATACCTCCCGACTGAACTCCGATTACTAGGAGCCATCCTCTTAGGAATCGAAGTGTTGAAGAATAAAATGTACCAGAAATGCTTTTAAAAAAAAAAGATTTTTAACATAAGATTGAAAAAGTGTTTAATATGCTTACCCTACTAAGTATCCTTCCCAAAGGTGTAGAGTCATAAAAAGACATCGGTGCTCGAAAAAGAGAGTTCATTAGCTGTGAGAATATATGTTTTGATGATTGAAAACCCAATAGAGCAGCAAGAAGACTTCTGATTATCATGAAAAAATTAGAGGTAACTCCAATCAACAAGTAAACTACAACCAATTGTAATGTGTTGACTTGAGGATCGTCAACACGGGAAGCCATCCACGAGTTTTGCAATATCTGACAAATCACAAACATCAGGTGAGAAAGAGAACCGAGAAAGAAGTATAGATAGCCTCTTTTTTGATTGAGATATTGTAAGTAAGGCTTCAACCCTGCGTCTCCTCGTTCCCTCTCTTCTTGCATAATTAATTGATCTCCGTTTAAAGCTTTAAACGGCTTCTCCGTAAAAGTTTTCTGAATCTCTCTATCAGAACTTGAATGTCTTTGCGATGAAGTAACATCTACAAGTCGACCAGAACCAGCAGTCTCTTTGTGAGCATTGACAAGGTCCGTAAATTCTCGGCTAGAGGTCAGTAGATCATGGTAAGGAGCAGCTTGCAGGATTTGTCCATTTGACATCAACTGTAAAGAATTGTCCATCAATCAAAGTTACATAAAGATAACTTCAAATTTGTTAAATATTTACAATTATTAGTTTCATGTAGAAGAATGATTAAATAAAAAGGAAAAAAACTATTGCCTTAAGATAAAAGTAACTACCAAAACAGAATCAAATGCAGGGAGAAAGTCAACTTGATGAGTCACAAGAAGGACTGTCTTTCCGGCAAGTCCTTCCAATACGTATTCCTATAAAGTTTCAAAGCAATCTTTCAGTAAAAAATGATTCTTAAGATATAACTGATGTTTTCGAAGAAAGGAAAAAGTCGTTACATTGAATAAATTAGTGGCAGTGTGCGCGTCAACAGCACTGAATGGATCATCCAAGAGATATATATCGGCATTCTGATAAAAAGCTCGAGCAAGTTGAATTCGCTGCTTTTGACCCCCGCTTAGATTTACACCTCTCTCTCCTATCTCGGTTAGATTACCATATGGAAACAACTCAAGGTCCTTCATCAGTGAAGACCTATGAAGTGTTTCTTGATACCTTTGAACATCCATAGCTGATCCAAACAAAATATTTTCTTGTATTGTTCCTGTTTGTATCCATGCTGTTTGAGAAACATAAGCAAACGTGCCATAAACTTCGATCTGTAAATTACAAAAGCGAATATGATATCTAGGTTTGTGAGTGTTCTCCATAAGTATAAAAGGTAAAAAAAAAACTTACATTTCCGTTAGTATTAGGAATTTCTCCGAGAATTGCTGCTAAGAGAGTTGATTTACCTGAGCCAACTTCACCACAAATGGCTATCTTTTGTCCAACACTAGCCTTTAAATCTATGTTACTTATTGTCGGCTTCAATATATTATATTCCCATGAAAAGTCCGCAGATTTGATTAAAATTGAGCCCTTTAACTTCTCATCGAAGCAACTCTTACTAAAATTTGAACTCTGCAGCTCAGGCGCGTCAAGGAATCTCACAATCCGAGAAAATGCAATATTTGCTTGAATGATCACTCCAATAACATCTGGAATGGTTGAAATCGGATCTTGCAAAAGGAGTATTGTTGCAACAAAGGTGAAAATATTATTTGCATGTAAAGGAACTTTCAAAAAGTAACATGCCCCGAATGTTGCAGCAGAGATGAAAAACGGCGAAAACCAAAACAAAATGACATTGTATGCTTTTTGTAGTAACACTGAAGATAACCATTTGAGTTCAACGTATCTTAAGCCTTCGATAGCATTTTTAAAATGCATTTCCCATGCATATAACTTCAACACTTTAACATTCACTAGAGCTTCGGAACTAGCCTTCAACCTTTCATCTTGCGCCACAAGAAGATTGCTTAGAAACTTATGTTGTAACTTTGCCAATGGAGTATTTAAAATCACAGTCAAAACTATCACTACAAATGATGCAATTGTCGCGAGCCCAACTGCACGAAAAATAATTACTAATGCGATACATAGTTGGAGGGTTGTTGTCCATGTATGGTGAAACCAAAATGGAAATTCTCCAATTCTATAAGCATCCACATTCACATAATTCATTATCTCACCACCGGAGTGAACCGATCTAGCAGCATTGGATAACCTCATTTGTTTCTTATAAACGGCTGCAATGAGTAATGATTTAATTTTCATACCAATAAGTCTAGTGCGAAAATACCACTGCCTTTGGGATAGAGATTCTAAAATCTTCGTAAACAAAAGCGAGATGGCTAATACATAACTTTCATATTTCGAACTTTTATTACCCTCGGCCACCAAAATAAAGGCATTCAAAATCACAGGACAAGAAGAGATTGCGAGTACCTTGAGTAATGCAAAGAATGCCGATATCAAAATCTCTCTACGATGGCACAAGATTATTGTCCATAAAACCAATGACCGTGATGATTTGTCCTGCTGCTTCTGTCTATTCAGTTGATCTATAAACAATGCATAACATTTTTCTGTTCGGTCAGACTCTCGCAACTTTGGCATATCTTCGTCCTGAAGTGTTTTCTCTTGACCCGTTTTCATCAACGGATTCAACCACCAAAATGACATCAAACTAAAGAATCCAACTTTGGCAAATGGGGTTACATGATTAACATGGTCAACTTCATTTAGCTGGTAATTTAAAGGGGTATATAAACTTTCATCAATTTCCATGTAAGTTTCTTCATATTTTCTTGCTTTGTATGTGCAAAAAATCAGCAAAAATGCTCCGAAAAAAGATAAAACATCTAATGCTACCTTAATGCAAAATTCTCTTACTATAAATGCATAAGGTAACGAAAAAACACAGAAAATACCCGAAACAAAGAATATAAGAAAAGAACACAGCCACAACCATGCTTTTGGAAGTTGTTTTAGTACAAGACTTGTAGTCGAAGTAACTAAAATCCATGTGAATCCATGAAGAAGTTCTAAAAGCACAAATTAAGAGGAAAAACAATCAGATTTTTTCTTAACTTTTCTTCTAAAATCCAAATTCCTAAGCACAAATGCAACAAACCAATGCAGCCATTGGTTATGGAAGAAACTAGCTGCAACTTTGAATGTCCTTCCTCTCTTATGAAACCGCAAAATTGTCCCGACAAGGACTTGTTCTTGATCAAAACAGCTGATAGCATGATCAACAACAACAAATCAAAGCAAATTATCATCAAATTGTTGGTGCATGATGAAGGATTCTTCAGAACCTCGAAATCGAAATGGATCAAAGGGTTTCTTCCACAAATCATGTTCCAAAAGTCCTCCATTTTATCTTGTCAAACTCTGTAAGAAAATCATTTCTTTATGGTAAAATCTGTCTTTAAACATGTAACATACTAAACCAACATCCATCAATATAAAGCTTTATGAATCATTTAACTTTAAGAAATACACACTAAAACAAATATGCCAAGTGCACCATTGAACATTAATTGAAGAAAAAAACACAACAAGCGTATTTTTTGAGTACGTAGACAGAGTGACAAACACCACCTGAAAACTCACACATATACAAAGGAAAGATTATGAGTTTGAACTCCGGTAACAACATAATATAAAATGTCAAGCATCACAATCTCTTCATTTTTAGTTGAGCCAGGTCTTACGAACAAACATACCAAATATTTAACACTACAAGAATAATAATATGAAAAAATGAGATGATAAAAATAGTAACAATGCATGCAACAAAAGAAGAGGAAAAAAACATAGAAAATTTAAATGGATTTCCAGTAACTTACTTGTTATTGATACTTTGAAGTGTGTGCTTATGAACGAGACAACAATCTGTGTATATGTAATGTAAGTGAAAACGTGTCTTTGTTGTCATGTGGGAACATATACATTAAAGCTATCAATAAATTGTTTTGGTGGATTTTTTAATGACATGTGCTAAACCATATATCCTTATCCTTATATGGTAGTACATATTTTAATAAACTCATTGACTTTGGACAATTTTTTTTTATATAATAATAACCATGTGAATATCTTTGATTAAATCACTATTTTTAATGAAAATTCTAAATGAACATTTAAAATCTTAATTTTGAACACATCGAACTTGGTTATTTTGTTAATTTGTAAGGACAAATTTTACAGTAAATAATATAATTTAGAGACTAATTTAAAGGTAAATTAGGTAGTACAAGTTAACAGAAGGATTAAGGCATTAAGCATCAGTGTAATTCAAAATTAAGATAATTTTGTTTGTTTGCAAATTTCATGAAAGTAAATATACAATATTTTTGTCAAGTAGTCTGATGGACAGAATTCCACTTTCTAATTGTGACACTTGACACACATACTATTTTTTAGGTTACCAACTGTCTAATTCCCTTCCGATCATAGTTCTGGGGATCGAACCGTGGTGCATCCTATCAAATTCAGCGTCAATCACCACTAAACCAACTAATGATTATTAATTGATAACAGAACCATGACAACACCTCTCACATAATTGCCGGTTGTCGCGTTATTAATGAATTCAACACCTCTCACATAATTGACACCAGAACCATGACAATCCCTCTTTCTCCGAGATTTCCTGTTTGTGGGAATTTGCCACAGTTTCCACGGTAATCAATTTTAGTTATTAGATTCAAATTGGACGGTCCAGATTAAATATATATAAAGTTACAACAATAAATTAATCTTGTTCGTTGATTCAGATGGGACGGTCCACAATAAGGCATTTCATTAATAATAATAGAGGCAATATAAATAGGAATTACATCAAGTATTGCGAGAAGCATGAGATAGAGCTGCTCGTGCAAGAGCATGAGCGCTTCCGTTTGCTTGTCGCATAGCAAAGACAACTACGTAGTCTAAAAAATTTGAGAGAAAAGTACGACACTTATTAATGATAGAACCATACTCCGATCTATTTGGTTTGTGACGTTTTACATCCTCCACAACCATTTTACAATCCATCTTAACAATCACTTTGTCATAGCCTAACATTGCAATCCATTCGAGGTCTTGAAGTAAACCCCAAGCTTCTGCTTCAGCTGGTGTAAGAACAACATTATGGTAACATGAAAAAGCTTTTAGAAATTCACCTTTTTCGTTACGCAGACACGCTCCCTTTCTCTTCCGGTGTAAATACTGCAACATCAATGTTACATTTACAAACGATGTCGTTGGTGGTTTCCATGATGCTGGCTGCATACGGTTACTGTGATCAGTGTTGTTGCGCTGTCCATGATGCAGGCTGCATCCTCAACAAACTATAATATAAACCTTAGACAAAATTATTCTTGACTGGTCCTTAGATATCTTAACAGATATTTTCTATTCTAACAATGTGTCTCAAAGATCCTTCCTCATGCGCCTTGTGCAGGACCCTATTTCAACCATCGCAAATGTTATTAGCGTGATCATTCAAGCCAATACATGAAAAAATGTGAGATGATGAACTGCATAATTTGTTTCCACCATGCAGATTAAAGAAATGCACATTTGAAGGAGGGCACGAGATAGATTGGTATCTTTGGTAGAACAAGGGGAAAATCAACTCGATCTGATTGGTGTTTTGCTTCTTCTTGTCAAGCCAATAGGAGGAAAAAATTTAGTTGATGGAATAGACAAAATTCGAGATATTTATAGGGATGAAAAATTTATTTAACCATTTATTCAACTATATCTAGACTTCACTATTCTTACGTCAAACAGAATTTTTCCCAAGCCATTAGGTTTGGTCTGATGGTGAGGAATTTGAGTAGTATGCTATAGGTTCCGGGTTTGATCCCCGATTCATTGTAAAGCGAAAAAAAAAAAAGAGAATTTTTCCCAAAACATTGATGCATTGCAAGACATTAAAAGGAGGGAATTCTCTTTGACGTTCATTGTCATTTTGTGTGACTTTAACATCATTTGATTGTAGTTTAACTCTTGGCAATACCACTACTTTAGGGTGCGTTTTATCTGCTAAAAAACAGGGGATTGGACAACTTTTTTGTATCTTGTTTGATTTGAAACTGGTTATGAGACCAGACAAATTAGGTAGCAAGGGACATGACAAAAACAAGATTTGTTTTCCCTCACTAAACCACATGACAACTTTTTGTCCGTAATACAACTATAAAAAATACGAAATACCCATTTTATTTTCGAATATAAAGATATTATCGTCCTATATCTCTACGGTACAGTTTTATCATGTCCTGTATTATCTTGTTATGTCCTGTATTATTTTATTCTGTCATGTTCTGTCCAGTCCTTACTATTTTACGAATCAAACATTCCTTTAGTATCATTTAGTGTGAGATCCAACATGGGTCTTTGTGCACGACTATTTTTATTTATTTATTTATTTAAAAAAATTGCAAAACCAAAAGGTACACATATTTTACAATTTGTTCTGTTAAGAAATATCAAATTTAATATTAAATTCTTAAAATCTTAGATATCGATTGAGGTGAAATATATTTTATAAAGCATTGTAAAAAATTTAATCTGACTTAGCAAGTAGTGTTTGTTCTTTGGAAAATTTGGCGCCATGTTTTCGGATTTGGTGGGTCATATTCAAGTATAGCATTTTCGTTGAAAGAGTCATCTTCATCGTTTCGTGAGAGATTAGGTTTTCTGACTCTCTTAATGTTATCTAATTGATCTTGGATATCTTGAATGTACACCATTGTTATGGAAATTTGATTTTTGATATGAAGAGATTATTGCTAAAGAATTGGAATGTGTATTTGCCATATTTTTCGGCGAAGAAAATCTAGAGACTAATTTTTAGCTAAGAAAATGAGGTGACACTTGCTGCAATAATCTCCTTTGTTGATAAAAATAGCATATATATATATATATATATATATATATATATATATATATATATATATATATATATATATATATATATATATATATATATATATACGCCTTAAATACATCGCTTTTTAGTTACCATGTTATAGGTTTGAAATTTTCACCACCGTTAAATGATGACTATTCTTTATCTGAGGATTACATAAGGTGAATTCTTTCCCTTTCAACTGAATTTTCTTCATGCACAAATCAGGGATTGAATCCATGACTACTTATTTAAAAAGTTCAAATATTTTACCACTTAAATAAATTCATTGCTGATTTACAATTAAAAAATGAATGGTGCTGTTCCACACAAAAAAAATGATAGTGCGTACAAAATTTAAATAATGAGTACCCTTTGTGTCATCTTAAGAAAAAGTAGAAAATGACAACAGATTTTGTCGTAGAATCTTAATGCAAGAAACAGGAAACAGACAAATATAACATATAAACAACATTAAAAGGATGTTTGAACAATATAACATATATTTTGTGTATTTCAGTTCAAGCTAGGTTATAAATATAATAAAAAAAAACACAAAGTCGTCGTCCGATCTAACAATTTCAACATTCATAAAAGGGTGACAGCCAAATAGATTAGTGAAAATTAACCATCAACAATGGATATTTTGCACCTATCAATCAATCTATCATCTACAAAGTACATACACATATTCTGAATACAATATCAACGTTGACATGCCGATACCGATAATAATTTGAAAAAAATGAAATAATTAAATGTAATCATGTGTATGTAGGTATCAGACATTGCCGTATCAAACATTGCCACATATCAGACATTAAACATTTAAACACATATTTGATCAGAGATGTCAGTGCTACAGAGTCTATCACGTAATAACAAATAAAAATATCAATCAAACTTTAAGTAAATTATTAATATGAGCATGGTTAAATGAATGATGCTCTTTTCACTAGCTTCCAAGCACTTTCATTTTCACCACTTTCAACAAAAGTAGAAGAAAAGTACTAATATCCAACTTTATAGTATTATTTTCTAAGAAGCTGAAAACACAAATTTGATTGGTAAAGCAACAGTACAAGTCCTACCTATCATTCTTCATTCATATTCATTTCACATTACATATCCATTCTTGTAGTTTTTTCCCTACTGTTTTGAGGTCACTACACTGATTTTTAAGAATATTCTGTACTATTATGCAAAGTTTTCAAACTTGACTGAAAAGCTGAAAACCGATCTTGTTGGATAGATTGAAAGGTTTTCTAATATTTATGATCGGACGGCTATGATCGATTATAGCATCCTGCTGTAACTGCGTTTAATCCTTATCCTTACTTACATAAGCAAAATGCTGTTTGCAAAACTTTTTCACTGTAGTAGATACACATGAAACCTTCCACAAACTAAAAACTGTTCTCTTTGCAACTTTATCAGTGTAGCAGAACAAACTGTTCACATTCTAAGGTATACTATTTGTTTTAGAATTTTTGTGTTCTTATGAAAATCAACATAGTGGTGTTTTTTGATACTATTAAACATATGATGATTTTTTAGCTTACTCTCTACTTACCGTATAACTCAAGCTTTGACAAGAAGAATTGTTCCTTTCAGAACATTTTTGCCTATGGCAGTTTCAATCATTTGAATAAGTTAAATTTTACCACAAGAGGTTGTTTTAATATTTCAAGCATTGAAGATTTTGTTTCCATTTATGTTACAGGTTTTGAAAAGCAAAGAAAATTTAAAAAGAAGATGAAGGATTTTCGGAGCCTAATTGGCGGGGACTCTAGCTGTTCTGAGACTAGAGGAAATCCTTTCTGTTATGATTTCAAGAGTTTGAAAGATCCTTCTTCATGCAATAACTATTTCTTGGTAATTTTCTTTGATTTGTTCTTGCTGATTATGCTGTCATTCACGATGTTCCTGAAGTCTTCCTTGAGACCCTTTTGGAGTCAAGTAAGATATTCAAACTTGCAGCTAGTTTCTGCTATAGCCAATGGCTCTCTTGGTTTGTTGCATTTATGCTTAGGAATTTGGGTTTTAGAGGAGACATTAAGGAAAACTCACAAAACATTTCCTCTTAATTTGTGGTTGGTAGAATTCTTTCATGGACTCACATGGTTGTTAGTAGGTTTAACTATAAGTCTTCGGAAAAAACAACTTCGAAGAGCATGGTTGTGGCTATTTTCTATTCTCGCATTCTTTGCTTCTGGTATATTATGTGTTTTATCCATGTCTTATGCAATTGAAAGAAGAGACTTGTCCCTCAAGGAAGCTTTAGATGTTATAACTTTTCCGGGATCAACTTTGCTTTTGTTATGTACTTACAAAGTATGTAAACGTGAAGATTGCGATGCAGACCGAGAAACTTCTGAAAGGCTTTATGTTCCCTTAAATAGCGACTTCGATGATGTTTCTCAATGTCATGTCACGCCATTTGCCAAAGCTGGATTCTTTAGTAAGATATCATTTTGGTGGTTGAATCCATTGATTAAAAAGGGACAAGAAAAAACACTTCAAGATGAGGATATCCCGAAGTTAGGAGAGTGTGAACGAGCAGAAAGTTGTTATTTGTCATTTGTAGAACAATTAAGGATACAAAGAGAAAAAGAATCATCATCACATTCATCGGTATTGTGGACGATCATAATGTGCCACCGAAGAGAGATTTTGATAACAGGATTCTTTGCTTTGCTCAAGATACTTGCTATATCTTGCGGCCCTCTACTTCTGAATGCTTTTATATTGGTTTCTGAGGGTAATGAAAGTTTCAAATATGAAGGTTATATATTGGCTATATCACTCTTCTTCATAAAGATCATAGAATCCTTAGCACAAAGACAATGGTATTTTCGCAGTAGAATTGTTGGGATGAAAGTTAGGTCACTACTTACGGCAAACATTTATAAAAAAACATTAACGCTATCCAATTCTGCTAGATTGATTCACTCTGGTGGTGAGATAATGAATTATATAACCGTGGATGCATATAGAATTGGAGAATTTCCATTCTGGTTTCACCAAACATGGACAACGATCCTCCAACTGTGTATTGCGTTAGTAATTCTTTTCCGAGCAATTGGACTAGCAACAATAGCTTCAATGGTTGTGATAGTTCTCACAGTGCTTTGCAACACTCCACTAGCAAAGTTACAACACAAGTTTCAGAGCGAACTTATGGTGGCACAAGATGAGAGATTGAAGGCGAGTTCTGAGGCTCTTGTGAATATGAAAGTGCTAAAGTTATATGCATGGGAAAACCATTTTAAAAATGCTATAGAAAAGTTAAGAAATGCGGAACTCAAATTGATATCTGCAGTGCAATTAAGTAAGGCGTACCTTCTCTTTCTCTTTTGGACCTCGCCGGTGTTGGTGTCTGCTGCTTCTTTTCTAGCATGTTACTTCCTTAAAGTTCCTTTGCATGCAAGTAATGTTTTCACTTTTGTAGCAACTCTACGCCTAGTTCAAGAGCCAATTACAGGTATCCCGGATGTAATTACGGTGATCATTCAAGCAAAAGTTGCATTTGCTCGGATTAGTAATTTCCTTGAGGCACCAGAACTACAGAATGCAAATTTAAAGAACAGGCGCTTTAATGACAACCACAAAGGCTCAGTTTTAATAAAATCAGCCGACTTTTCATGGGAAGGTAATGTATCAAAGCCAACACTAAGAAACATAAATTTGGACATTAGACGCGGACAAAAGGTGGCTATTTGTGGAGAAGTTGGCTCCGGAAAATCAACACTTTTAGCAACAATTCTAGGAGAAGTTCCTAATACAAAGGGAACTGTAAGTTTTTATTTCCTTTATATTCATATAATACACTTGTAATTCATGTGATACTCTAATTGGTTATAGCTTCAATGATATTCCTATTTTTCTTTCAGAAATTTGAACTTATTACAATAAGTCTTATCATATACCAGAATGTCTTATCATATAAATTCAGCTTGCTGAAGTGAGTTTTACCTGTCCATGATTACAGATTGGTGTATATGGGAAGTTTGCATATGTTTCTCAAACTGCATGGATCCAAACCGGTACAATACGAGAAAATATTTTGTTTGGATCTGAGTTGGATGATCAAAGATATCAAGAAACACTTCAAAGATCTTCATTGGTAACGGACCTTGAGTTGCTTCCATATGGTGACCTCACTGAAATAGGCGAGAGAGGAGTTAATTTAAGTGGAGGTCAGAAGCAGCGAATTCAACTAGCTCGAGCTCTTTATGAGAATGCTGATATATATCTCTTGGATGATCCATTCAGTGCCGTTGATGCACATACTGCAAAAAGTTTATTTAATGTAATGATATTTTTTCTTTACATTCTACATGTACATGTCAACTGCGCCATCTTTTTACTGAAAGATTGCTTTGAAGCTTAACAGGAATATATCATGGACGGACTCAAAGGAAAAACTGTCTTACTCGTGACTCATCAAGTTGACTTCCTCCCAGCATTTGATACTGTTTTGGTAACTACTAATTACATTCATCTCAAAGCAATGATTATGTCATCGTTCATCTTGTTGTCAGTGTTTGACTATTTTATTTTCTTTACAGTTGATGTCAGACGGGGTAATCCTACAAGCCGATCCATATAACCAGCTATTAACCACAAGCCGAGAATTCCAAGATCTTGTCAATGCTCACAAGGAGACTGCTGGTTCAAACCAGCCTGTGAATTTTACTTTTACACAAACTTCTAAAAAGGTTACACAAACTTTCGTGGAAAAGCAGATTATAGAAACAAATGGAAATCAATTAATTAAGCAAGAAGAAAGAGAGAAAGGAGACACAGGATTGAAGCCTTACTTACAATATATGAATCAGATGAAAGGCTATATATTCTTCATTGTGGCTTCACTTGGTCACCTTATTTTTGTGGTTTGTCAGATATTGCAAAACTCATGGATGGCTGCTAATGTTGACAATCCCCGCATCAGCACGTTGCAGTTGATTTTAGTTTACTTCCTACTTGGAGTTTCATCAGCATTTTTCATGTTAACCAGAAGTCTCTTTGTAGTTGCTTTGGGTCTTCAATCTTCAAAGTACTTATTTTTACAGTTGATGAACTCTCTCTTTCGAGCACCGATGTCTTTTTATGACTCTACACCATTGGGAAGGATACTTAGTAGGGTAAGAATAATACACAATTTAACTGTTAAATGCAATAGCAAAAATAATAATTTAACTGTTATTTTCTTGATTAGGTTTCATCTGATCTGAGCATTATGGATGTTGACGTCCCATTTAGCCTCACATTTGTGGTGGGAGCAACTATGAATGTTTGTTCTAGTCTCGGAGTTTTAGCAGTTGTCACTTGGCAAGTATTGATTGTGGCTATACCAATGGTTTGTGTTACAATTCGCTTGCAGGTAATAGTGAACTTGTTCTTCTTTGAATAACACTGACAAAACTCATAACTTCAAGAGAAAGCAAATATCGATAAAACATATGTTTTTGTGTTTTAAGCAGAGATACTACTTTGCCTCAGCAAAAGAAGTGATGCGGATGAATGGCACAACAAAATCCTACTTAGCTAATCACATAGCTGAAACTGTTGCCGGATCTGTGACAATAAGGGCTTTTGAGGAGGAAGATCGTTTTTTTGAGAAGAATCTTGATCTAATCAACATTAATGCTAGTGCATTTTTTCATAATTTTGCCTCAAATGAGTGGTTGATCCTACGGTTGGAAACAATAAGTGCAGGTCTTCTTGCCTCAGCAGCGCTATGCATGGTCATACTTCCAACAGGGACTTTCACCTCTGGTGAGAATTCGGTTATTTTCTTCTATCTTCAAACAATATAATTAACTCTCCTTATGAAAATTACTAAATTTCAATATCCTTCATTCTAGGATTCATTGGTATGGCTCTATCTTATGGCCTTACACTAAATTCTTCCTTAGTATTTTCAATTCAAAGTCAATGCACTATTGCAAGTCAGATAATATCAGTAGAGAGGCTAAATCAATATATGCATATACAAAGTGAGGCCGAAGAAATAGTCGAAGTAAATCGTCCTCCTCTGAATTGGCCAGTTGCAGGCAAAGTAGAAATACAAGACTTGAAGGTAATTGGTACTTTATTTAAAAAATTTGAAGCATAATGTTCAGAAAAAATAGGAGTTGAAATGAAGTGCATAATCTGTTCTTTCCTACCATTTTAGATACGATACAGGCCCGATGGACCACTTGTTCTTCATGGAATCACATGCATATTTGAAGCAACTCACAAGATTGGTATCGTTGGCAGAACAGGCAGTGGGAAATCCACTCTTATTAGCGCTTTATTTCGTCTTGTGGAACCGGAAGGAGGAAAAATTGTAGTTGATGGAATAGACATCTCATCTATTGGCCTTCATGATTTGAGGTCACGATTTGGGATTATACCTCAAGATCCTACCCTTTTTCACGGGACAGTAAGATATAACTTAGACCCTTTATCTCAACACACTGATAAAGAGATATGGGAGGTAAGATATACTACATTCTATTTAACTTTGCTTTGGATAGAATTGTGGAATAATTCTTATACAATATGAAGGTTCTCGGAAAGTGTCAATTGCGAGAAGTTGTCCAAGAGAAAGACGAGGGCTTAAACTCGTCAGGTACGTACACTTTCATGTTTAATTGTTAGACTTATGCTGGAAGCACTTATTTGATACTGCCATTTAGTTTTTAAGTGTATTAACTATTGAAATTCTATTTATACCACTATTTTAATAGGACTAGAGAGTGTAATTAGTAATGATTAGTGAAAAATTGTTGAGCAGTTGTTGAAGATGGATCAAACTGGAGCATGGGACAAAGGCAGTTATTCTGTTTGGGGCGTGCTCTTTTGCGAAGAAGTAGGATATTGGTGTTGGACGAAGCAACTGCTTCAATTGACAATTCAACTGATATGATTCTACAGAAAACCATTAGAACCGAGTTTGCGGATTGTACAGTGATCACAGTAGCACACAGGATACCGACCGTGATGGATTGCACTATGGTTCTTGCAATCAGTGATGGTAAGTGTTTTCTTTTTTCCAGTTTTATTGTTCTTAATCTTATTTAACAAACACTTTCCAGTTTAATCCATAACTCCATAGCAGTTTTGTCAATGGTCGTTAGTGGAATATGGTGGAAGCCTAAAAATCTGGTATATAAACACGCCATTGCAGCCTATGGCACTGCCACGGTGGGCATCCGCCACACCATTCCACCATGGCTGCCATTTGACAACACTGTTCCATAGGGATTATTTCACATTTATGACAAACACCAAACATAAATGATAACCTGTTGTTGTGAATTTGAACCGAAAACCACACCAATAACCAATAGTAGAACTAACTATCTATAGTGTGTGGGACAAATGGATTGAAGCAACCAAATCAAACATGGATGGGCAATTTAAACAAACATGCTAAAACTACCGAAAACGATAAAGAACACGATAATTTGTTTACCCAATTCGGTTAAAACCAACCTACTCTGGGGGAGAGAGAGCTCTCCGTTCCACTATCAATAGAATATTTGATTACAATGAGATTCACCAGAAGAGTTATAAGATTTAGAGTTTTTCCTAAACCTACCATTTTCCCGAATCTCTCCCCGTGACCAAGAGATTCAATCAATAAGTGTTTACAAGATGAAAGAACGAGTTCCCAACCCTAGAGATTACCCAAGAGAAACCCTCTTAACCCTAGCCTTGATGTTGGTGAAAAATCCCTTTTCAAAACCCTCATTTTCTCTCTCATCCGCTCCCTCTCATTTTGCTGCAAAATGAACACAGCAGCATATATATGCAGATCTGCACACCATGCGCCATTGGCAGCAGCTGAAGCTGCTTCTGCGCCTCATGCGCAAAAAACATGCGCCTCATGCGCAAATGGCAGCAGCAACCATACCTTCTGTTTTCTGCATCATTCGATTTCCAAGGCAAATTCCAACACATGTAAAATGTGGGGTGTACTTGATTTTAAGACATGAAATCAGAAAATAGAAAAGTTAAGAACATGCTTAATAACTTACTTGATTTCTTCAAAGAAAGGAAAGCCTCTAACTATATTTCCAGGAAAATTGGCGGAGTATGACGAGCCAATGAGCTTAATGAAGAGAGAAGAATCGTTGTTCGGGAAGCTTGTCAAGGAATACTGGTCTCATTTTCAGTCTGCAGAATCGCATTAATGTTCACAATGATTTTTTATTCCAGCACTATTGTACTTGCAATAAGTCAAGAAATTGAGTAGATGTAAAATCTGTTCTGTTAGGAGACCTGTGAAATGGTTAAGGATTTAGCAGAATGTATGAACTTTATTGAAAGATTGTTGTTTTACAAAGTTTGAGTTCTTGATAATGAAATTGGACTATTATACTAACAATCTAACATAATCATAAGAGACGATATCACATCACAGTAAACAAGATTATTAGCATTAATCAGAGTCCTTTGACACCTTTTCTCAAGGAATCAAGAACCGAATTCATCGAGCAGTACACATATCTAGAAGCCAAATACGCCCACAAGTTAAATTACTCGTGAAACTACAAACGCTAGAGCTAATTCAATGCTGATTTGCTGCCTCATTCTCATCGAGCGTTCACAATCATTGGTGCAACTTGCAGCAGTTTTATAGTTCATATATCTTATATGGCCCTCATTTATTTTACATCAATGCTTATTACTTGACGACAAATTATAATTGAGATTTAACTAAACTTATTTTACCATATTTGTTAAAATCTCGTTTATCGAAAGGTTGCATAACTAAACTAGTTGATTCTCTTTCGCCTATCGGCCGGCTTTAAGCAACCTTCGCATTTCCTGCTGAGATCCTAAGTCTCCAGTATTAAGCTCGTGATCGTGAATTAAAATACTATGGATGATGGCCTCAGCAAATAAAAGCCAATATTACTCTCACAATACAACTGAGATTGAAGTACTTTAGTATTAAGGTTGGAACCTCAAGTTTAGGGTAACCTACTTAAGATTTACACCTACGAGTTTAGGTAGCCGTTGCAGTCCCCAAAACTCAGTTTGAACAAAAGCAACACGACACACTCTTTTCTTGAAAATTAAGTTTGGGCCTTTCCAACGGCTGCCCAAACATGCACGTCAATTATTCGTAAATGCGCATTAGCTTAACATCATCTAATCTTTTTTTGAAAACTTTGAATGCAGTTCTAGGACCGACTAATCCAAGAGGACCAACCCATCGCACACTTGCGGGGCCCATTTAAAGCAAGAGTTTTTTTTTTGTTTTGTATGGACCAGCTAGCCCACCGAAATTTGCACCAGCGGGAATCGAACCTGAAACCTTGAGAGGAGCATACTTCATGGACCCAATCCATTACAACTAGACCAATCCAAGTGGGTTAACAACTTAACATTATCTAATCTTACAAATGGGAGATCAGTTGAGTTATTACCAGTTTCTGTTATGCTATGAATCCATTTGAGTGGATAACAGATGATGGAATATAAACACTGGAAGGCCCAAATCCACAATATAAGCCTTTCACTGCGGCCTACAACAATGTCATGGGGTCATCCCACCACAAAATTCCTTCCAGCTGAATCTTTCTGAAGGGATGGTTCTTTCGAGGAGGTGGTAAGGGGTAGTGGTTCCCTTTTTTTTTTCTGAAAAGAAAGGTTATTTCTTTTTGTGAAAGATTTGGTGCTGATTTTTCTAACTAAATCAAGTCACAGACGGCGCCACTGAACTGGTTGCTCAGAAATGATGTGAGCTGGCAACGTCGACTTCTTAACGGCGACATCTCAGCTAGAGGTAGAGAATTGGTAGTGATGATGAGCTCGATGATTCTGACCTTTGTGTTGGAGGGGAAAGGGTACCTGCAATTCATGTTAGCACTCCGACGCTCAAGTCAGTAAATGAAAGATGTTTTAAAAGAGTGTAAATGGAGGCGTACCTAAGGATTGATGTATGATATTTATATGGGAGAATATTAGGGTTTACAATACCGTGGGGTCCCCCATGTGAAGTGGATCGGCCACTGATAACACATGTATTGTCCTTTCGTACGGGCACTTGAGGACGGTATTAGGCTCTTCACCTTTAGTTCGTGTTCGTTTGTATTCTTTCCGTGGTCATTCGCCACTGCATAGTTTTATCCCATTTTGGTAGGCCTTCTCGTAAGTTGGGCTTTTAGCCGATCCATAACAATATTCATGTTCGTAGCAGGGAACAATATATTATGGATACACGCAATGTACATCAAAGGCAAATGAATAAAGTAGTAGAATAACAAAATATCTAGCAGTCCAATTCTTAAATAGAATTAAAACTGGGAATCGAATGTCTTGGGTCATCAAGAGGGAACAGCCGGGGGATCATCCACATTTGGCATAAGAACAACTTCACAAGTGAGTTAGACACGACACTCTTACCCAAAATCTTAAGGTGTTAGGTTTATGAGTCATCTCACTTATAAAGAACACACAAAACCTTAAGGTTTTAGGTTTATGAGTCCTCTCACATATATAGTGTTCAACCTCTACTTTCTAAGCAATGTATGACTTAACTCACATTTGTCACAACAATTATATATGGAACTCGCGTTCTTTGGATTGTGAATGTGGTGCGGGTATGGTTGTTTTTTGTTGGATCTTTATCTATTTGATTGATTTTAACACTTTTTGGTATAGTTTGTTTTTACTGTATCTCGTTGATGTCCCTATAATATTTTGTATCTTTTGTTTTTATTTTTTAATCGAATCCAGGAATTGTAGATGGTTCACCATCTGCCTACTATTTGCTTAAAACAACACAAATAATATATAAATACAAAATTTATCTCTATTGATTTTTTTAACTAATATTTCCGAGGTACTATTTAGCATTACCTTGTTGTCATTAAATATATGACTGTTGTTGTCATGCATATCAATCATCATATACACCACCAACCATCTACATGTTCATGAATCCATTCTTCTTAATTCTTCATGCACTTAATATATATTTTAGAATTATACATATCATATCATCGTGATAATAAATATTACATACGTTAGTTAAAAATTTGTAATTTTCCATTTTTTCTAGATAAATTATAATTTTTGCAGTTGTCACTTTGAACATAAACATAAATTAATTATTTCTCTTATTATTTATCTTCGTATTTTCTTTTATACTCACTCTAGTCCTAATTATAAGAAAATATTCACTTTTTAATACATTTAAAATTTGATGTATCTAAAAAATAATATAACCTAAATACATCAAATTTTTAATATATCTAAAAAGTGAATCACTTCTTATAATTAGGACCGGAGCGAGTATTTACCTTTTATATTTACCGCTTTTTCCTTTCTTTCAAGTTTTTTCATATATGGCGTCCCCAACAAACCATTACTGAATTATTTGGATTTGCCTTCTTTTTTTTTTAATTTTTTTTTTTGCTACAAGGATTTGCTTTTTTTTTTTTTTATCTTATGCAAAATAAATAAACTACCATTATTAAATTGTTTAGATTAACTAATTTTTTTATCTTATGCAAATAAATAAACTTTTATGTATTAGTCATAAGCTTCTCAAGATAATTTATGTAAAAACAAGTTATGAAGATATAATTTTCGTTAGTAAAAACTTAAGAATTGTACATAACAACTTACATTTAATAACAACTAATTTTCATAAAATAAAAAATAAGTCAATTCAAGCAGACTTTAAAGCAAAAATCAAGTCTCTAACTATTTACATATATTGTTAATAAAATTAATAAGTCCTCATGAGCTTAACTCAATTGGTAGAGATATTGTATTATATATGCAGAGATTGAAGTTTAAACCCCAAACAAATCATTAAAAAGAGAATTTATATAGTCACTGAATTACTTGATTAAAAAAAATAAAAAAATAAAATAAATAATTAATAAAAAGTGGTAGATAATCTTTTACTCCCTATAAAGTCGAATCATGTCATGATAAGGCCCCAAATTTGGGAGACAATTCTCTCCATTGAAATATCGTTATCATTGCCTCAAAAGAATTGTTTAACATGATCCTATCTTTAAATATAAAAAATAAAAAATACAATTTATCTTTCAGTACCTACCAAAAAAATTTTATGGACAAGTTTTTACACTTAGATTATTTTAAGTTTAAATTTTCAATACTATTTTATATTTATCTCACACACGACTTTCTAAAATATGTTCAAAAATTGGTTAGAAAAATATGTTCAAGAAAACTACTTAAGTAGTTGATTCATGTATAATTAGGGATCTTATTGGAATAATTCAGCTAACAACTAACCGTTCAAGAGAATTTAAATTTAAATAGTTGGTTAGAATAATTTTTATTAGACTTTACTTAAATTCCGACTATTTTTTTTTTCAAAAAATTCCGACTATTTATAAATTATTATTTTCTTCGGTCCTTTTTATAAGAAATAATTTGAAAAAAAATTTCTTATATATAGGACCGGAGAGAGTAAACTCTAACAATAACAACATTTCAATCATACCTGTTGGGAGAAAAATAGAACCGTTAATTAGTTTTTTTTATTTTTTATGGAAGAAGTGTTAATTAGTTGGTTAATTTGAATTTTTTTAAAATATTTTAATATCTATGTTATGGAGACTCCTCCTCTAGTAAATTTTAAGTTTTTTTTTAATGATTTTTCCAAAATTTGAATGCCTAAGAACATTCATATAGTTGAGTAGATATTTTTCGTTATCGTACTCTTTTATTTTTATTTTTTTGAAAATGCCCCTGTTTTGTTTTTTATAAAAAGAATATATTTGTTTTCCGTCTTGCCCAGTGCCCACAATGGAAAGGAAATTGTGAAATGACTCATTAAACATATAAAATATCCATGATGCACTAATATTAATTAACAACCATACACTTTGTCAAAAAAAAAATTAACAACGATACACAAGATATGCAACTCACACACGACTCATAGTATTTGATTGCACCACCTCATAGTATTTGTCAATATCACATTTTTCATTTTATATAGACACACACATAGTCATGTTCATGGAAAGGTGATTGAAATTCAAAAGTATCTGTTACCAAAAAAAATAAATTCAAGAGAATCTGTTTCCACATTAAAAATTATCATAACATCACATTTTTTATTTTATTTTTATATTAGATCTAATCGATTTTTATGAAATTAATTGTACGTAAGCTAATAATCAGAGTCGTCCTAAATAGTTTAGAAGTTTTGATCAAATATTAAAAATAAATCTCTATTAAAAAAGAAGGACACAAACTTCAAAAGAGTAATGTTTTATTTATAATGTTAAATATTCTACAATGTATGAATCAAATCAAGGACGTTTTTTTATTCAACCGCTGGAACACTAATACAATTATTAACAATATATATATCCAAAGACGTTTTTTTATTCTTGAAAAAAAATTATAAAAAAAAAAAAAATCTTAATTATTAGAGAGATTTGATTGGTTAAAAAACTTTTTTTTTTATAAAAATGATTTAATAAAAACAAATCTTTTTTTGTAAAGATTACCTACATCACCTCCCCTCCCCTCCATCTACCTCGAACCAATCGGGCCCTTAAAGTTTTGGGTGAAAGGGTGGTATCAAAGTCACCGTTGTGGTTGTTCAAGGACCAATGTGTTGATCCAACCTCGTGGTGTCAAAAACTCAAAAGTCACTTTTGTTTGCTCAAAGCTCAATGTGTTGATCCAACCCAGTGAAACAATTTTCATTTTATAAGTCACTTTTGTAAAATTGAGTTAAACTCAACTCAAATTTCTAAAATGATATTAGAGTCAATTCAAGATCTATTGAATCACCTACTATCAAGTTATCGGGATCAATCATATCATGCTCCAAATGTCGAATCTTAACTTGAAACTATATTTATAAATACGATAATCTTCGCTTTACAAGTCTTAGATTTATGAGATTGAGTTAAAGACAACTTAAAAATTTTAACACATATATAATCATGCCATGAATAGCCATATCAAACCAATGTACTAATTAAAGGGCAAAATTCATGCCCACCGAACAAAAAAATCATGGGCCTCAATTACTATTACTTTTGTTATTTTAATAAGACATTTGATCTCACACACAACAAATACATGAACGAAAATCTACCATTTCATGGAAAACAATTCAGAATCATGGAGCAAAATTACAAACAATAAAAAATCTGATGGGGGAGACCATAGAATTTTTGTTTTTTATTTATATTAAAAGGCAAACTAATATATTTCTCAGATATTTTAGCCCTTTATATATATATATTCTATTTTAGCCCTTTATATTATTTTCCTTGGTAATTTAGTAGTCTCTCTCAAAGTTTTCCAAAATTTATATTGATGAACAATTATTGATGTGACATTTAAGTAACTCTTATAGCTAATACAACAATTTGTTTTACAATTAAACATTAAAACCCTAAAAAAAATTATATAAACCAATCATTACTAGGGACCACGGTTCTATCCCCCGCAACTGCGATCAAGAGGGTTGAAACCAAATGATATATATGCATAACTGACCTCCAAACCAGATTACAAAGTCCAATGGACTGGACACTTGTGTAGAAAAAAGAATCATAAGATTTCAAACTTTAATCAAAGGTCTTCTTCATTTGAGATATTAATTCTTCTTTTACTGACTATTTAATTTATTCAAGTTGCCAGTTTCCTTAATTAATTAATTAGATTCACCCTTTCACTCATCTTATTTAAGTAATCAAATAAAAAATTGACACTATATTAACCATTGTAAAAACAATCAAACACATGATTAACCATGTTCAAATTGTTACTATATTAACCATTGCAGGACTAAAACATATGTTTTTGAACAAGACTAAAACATATGATCTCTTGATTGTTTCATTCTCCACCATTAAAAATCATGCTTGCTTATATAATATGTAACTTGCCCTCATTAGGTGAAACATTTTCAATGCCCAAACAACAAAATGAAAACAAACATGGAGACATGTCCCTAAAGATTCTCCAATTCAACAATACTCAATTTTCACAGTTGTCACTAGGTAATTAAGCTTCCTTTTGTTGTTTTTAATAATATTGCTTTTTATTCTCAATGGTCTCTATTAATTATAATTTTTATTTTATCATAAGTACTAGAACAAGTATATACTTGAGTGAAGCCACTAGGTTTGGTCTAGTGGTGAGGGGTTTGGGTAGTATGTTATAGGTCCTGGGTTCGATCCCCAACTCATTGTAAACAAAAAAAAAGTATATATACTTGAGTGTGTATAAGATCAATGGGAGTATGGGACGTACCGTGGAAGCCCTAGTTACTGAGATTAAGCTTATTTGAGATACTATGTATTTATGTATATTTTTTGTAATTTCGTTTTGGTCTATATTTTCTTTGTTTGTATGTGATATGGACTATGTAGTTATTTCAATAGATTTATTCCAATATTGCTTTGAAAAAATAGTGTAAATTAACAAGTTATGTATACAATTATTCAACAAGTTAAAATATTTTGGGTAAAAATGTTTCTTAATAAACATTTTGGTATTTAATAAAAGCAAAAAATTGATATCTGCCAAAAATAAATCGAATGAAAAAAAAAAAACATCTACTGCGGAATTTCCTGCTGATTTAGTGTCTGTTTGATTTATTTTTTATTTTGACATTTAAACGTGCATCTGATCTATTTGACAATTGAAAATAATGAAATCTCTTATATTTAACAAAAAATAAGGTAATTTTTTTATCACAGTGTCAGACATTTACTTGAGATTAGAGTACAAGGATGTTGTCTTCTATTCTTTTTTTTTAAAAAGAATACAAGACAAAACATCTTGTACTCTTGCATTCTTTTAATAATTATGTTATGAAGATTTTTTTTTGGGAGGCTTCGAGTTTCATCTTTAATGATATTTTTGGAACTTACATATCTAAAAATATCTATGTATCTATGTTGTTTTTTTCCGTTTGTTAGGTGTTAACCCTCTTTTCTACGAAAAAAACAAGTCTAAAAGAATGGGTTTAATTATAATTTAAATCAGTGATATGCTCAAACAAACGGGTGGTTAAGTGTTAAGTGTTATTGGTAGTTAAGGTATGATAATATGAAATTAGAATACCTAAAATTATAATTATTATAATCATCGTTATTGAAATCGAAAATATTGAAATCACCGATATGTTAGATTAGGTCTTCCTGCTTTAGTATTTGGGGTTCTCAATGGAGAAAACATCAAATGAAAGTATTTCGACGTGATAGTAATTAAAGCGAATAATAGAGTCAATTTATTTATAAGATCGCAACCTTAGTGCTACTCATAATGTACCCTAGAGGTTGGACTTCCACTTTGTTCTACACAAATTAGAATTAGTGTCACGAAGCCTATTATTATTGATCATAATTATTGAGCCTAAACACCGTCAAATGGATCACACTAACATCAATCCGCTTTTATTACAACCAAAACCCATAATTAATTATAGCCCACAAAATATTAAATAATATCCTAACAGTTAATTATTTTCATTTGTTTTGATTGGGTGTCAAGGTTTTTCAAGACAAACCAAATTGCTTTAGCCTTTATTTTTATACAAAAAAATAATCATACAAAACTATTCACAGTTAAAGATTATCATTATAAATGTGTAACAACTTAATTTAAATTTTTTTTTTACTAACTTAATTTTAATTATATAGTCATCATATCATATATGTCATAAAAATTGGAGACAGGCTAAAAATGCACCTTAAGGACTCCTTATACTTTCAAATTTACATAGTAGGTAGTTAGTCATTATAAAATGCATGTATTTGATCATTTATCATCTTTTATTAATCAATATGAATTCTACTAATTTTTTCTCTCTATCAGACTTATTTTTCTATGACATGAATCTTCATCTCTTTGATCCTATGACTTGTAACATGGTATCAAAGCGATATCATGCTTAGGCCTACTAGGGGATTCGAGATTCTTGTTCGAATGAGTTAAACTTTAATAAAAGAGGTTTCATATTCGGTTTCTTCTTTTGTTACAGATTTTCATCAGTAAAAAGAAGCTAAAAAGAAGATGGAAGATTATTGGAACATGATTTGTGGAGACTATGGTTATGATTTCAAGTTTATAAAAGATCCTTCTTCATGCATTAACCATTTGTTGCTCATTTTCTTTGATTTGTTCATGTTAATGATGATGTTGTTCATCATCATGTTCCGAAAGTTTTCCTCGAGACCCATTTGCGGTCAAGTAAGATATTCAAACTTGCAGCTAGTTTCTGCCATAACCAATGGCTCTCTTGGACTGTTGCATTTATGCTTAGGAATTTGGGTTTTAGAGGAAACATTGAAGAAAACTCACAAAGCCTTTCCTCTTAACTGGTGGTTGCTAGAACTCTTTCATGGCCTCACTTGGTTGTTTGTAACTTGTGCTGCAAGTCTTCAGATAAAACAACTCTCAAAAGCATGGATATGGTTATTCTCCATTCTCATCAGTTTTGTTTCTGGTTTATTATGTGCTTTATCCATATCCTATACAATTGGTAGCAGAGAACTATCCCTTAAGGCAACTTTAGATATCATATCTTTTTTAGGAGCATCTTTGCTTCTGTTATGCACATACAAAACATGTAAAAGCGATGATGCTCGCAGAGACACATTCAATAGCCGGTTAACCCCATTTGCAAAAGCTGGATTCTTTAGTAAGATGTCATTTTGGTGGTTGAATCCATTGATGAAAAAGGGTCAAGAAAAAACACTTCAAGATGAGGATATCCCAAAGTTAAGAGCGTCCGAACGAGCAGAAAGTTGTTATTTGTCATTTGTAGAAAAATTAAACAGACAACGACAGAATGAACCGTCGTCGCATTCAACAATTTTTTGGACAATAGTTTCATGCCACCAGAGAGAGATTTTGATAACAGGATTGTTTGCTTTGCTCAAGGTACTTGCTATATCTTGCGGCCCTCTACTGCTAAATGCCTTTATATTGGTTTCTGAGGGTAATGAAAGTTTCAAACATGAAGGTTATGTATTGGCCATATCCCTCTTCTTCATAAAGATCGTAGAATCCTTAGCACAAAGACAATGGTATTTCCGCAGTAGAGTTGTTGGGATGAAAGTTAGATCACTACTTACCGCAAAAATTTATAAGAAAATATTAAGGCTATCCAATTCTGCTAGATTGATTCACTCTAGTGGCGAGATAATGAATTATATGACAGTGGATGCTTATAGAATTGGAGAATTTCCATTTTGGTTTCATAGGACTTGGACAACAATTCTCCAATTGTCTATTGCTTTAATAATTCTTTTCCGCGCAATTGGACTAGCAACACTAGCATCATTACCAGTGCTAGTTCTAACCGTGTTCTGCAATGCCCCACTGGCAAAGTTGCATCACAAGTTTCATAGCAAACTTATGGGGGCACAAGATGAGAGATTGAAGGCTAGTTCTGAGGCTCTAGTGAACATGAAAGTGCTAAAGCTATATGCATGGGAAACACACTTTAAAAACGCAATAGAAAAGTTAAGAAATGTGGAACTCAAATTGCTTTTTGCGGTGCTATTAAGAAAGACGTATGTTGTCTTTCTCTTTTGGACCTCACCAGTTATGGTATCTGCTGCTTCTTTCCTAGCATGTTACTTGCTGAAAATTCCTTTGCATGCAAGTAATGTTTTCACTTTCGTAGCAACTTTACGCGTTGTTCAAGAGCTAATTACAGGCATCCCGGATGTTATTGCGGTAATCATTCAAGCAAAAGTTTCATTTGCTCGGATTCGTAAGTTTCTTGAGACACCAGAACTGCGTAGTTCAAATTTCAATAATAGGGGCATCAATGACAACCTCAAAGGCTCAGTTTTAATAAAATCAGCCGACTTTTCATGGGAAGGTAATGAATCAAAGCCAACACTAAGAAACATCAATTTGGACGTTAAACACGGGCAAAAGGTGGCGATTTGTGGAGAAGTTGGCTCAGGAAAATCAACCCTCTTAGCAACAATTCTTGGAGAAGTTCCGAATACAAAGGGAACGGTAAGCTTTTGAATTACTTTTCCTTCAATTCAGTCGTAATATTGCTGGTGTCTGATTCTCTTTTCTGAACTGCAGATTGATGTTTATGGGAAGTTTGCATATGTTTCACAAACAGCGTGGATACAAACAGGTACAATACGGGGAAATATTTTGTTTGGATCTGAGTTCAATGATCAAAGATATCAAGAAACACTTCAAATGTCTTCACTGATAAAGGATCTTGAGTTGCTTCCCTGCGGTGACCTCACCGAAATAGGTGAGAGAGGAGTTAATTTAAGTGGAGGTCAAAAACAGCGAATTCAACTTGCTCGAGCTCTTTATGAGAATGCTGATTTATATCTCTTGGATGATCCATTTAGTGCTGTTGATGCACATACTGCAAAAAGTTTGTTTAATGTAATGTTAACTTTTCTTTACGATCTACATGTATACGCCAACTGTCATTTTTTACTGAAAAATGTCTTTGAAACTTCGCAGGATTACATCATGGAAGGACTCAAAGGGAAAACTGTCTTACTCGTGACTCATCAAGTTGACTTTCTCCCAGCATTTGATACTGTTTTGGTAATTTCATTCATTTTGTGTAACCACTTGACTATAATAGAGCTCTCATATTTGCAACACTTTGTTCTATACAACATACTAGGTTAAGGTTTTATAGTTGTCATAAATATTTCATTACAGTTAATGTCAGATGGTGTAATCCTACAAGCTGGTCCGTATCACCGCCTAATGACCGAAAGCAAAGAATTCCAAGACCTTGTCAATGCTCACAAGCTTACTGCGGGTTCAAACCAGCTCGTGAATCTTACTTTTTCTCAGGCTTCTAGAAATATTACTCAATCTTTTGTGAAAAAGCAGTGTGAAGAAACAAATGGAAATCAATTAATTAAGCAAGAAGAAAGAGAGATAGGAGACACAGGGTTCAAGCCTTACTTACAATATCTGAATAACACGAAAGGCTATATTTTCTTCTCCGTGGCTACATTCTGTCACATTGTTTTTGTGGTTTCTCAGATTTTGCAAAATACATGGATGGCTGCTAATGTCGACAATCCCCATGTCACCACGTTGCAATTGGTTTTTGTTTATTTCTGGATTGGAGCTTCTTCAATACTTTTCATGGTGATCAGAAGTCTTCTCGTAGTTTTGTTAGGTCTTCATTCTTCAAAATATTTATTTTTGCAATTGATGAACTCTCTCTTTCGAGCACCGATGTCTTTTTACGACTCTACGCCATTAGGAAGGATACTAAGTAGGGTAAGCTTATGAAACAATCATTTTCCTTGCTATGAAATGCAATAGAAAACAAAAAGATTCTAACCATTTTTTCCCTGTTTAGGTCTCATCTGATCTGAGCATTATGGATCTTGACATGCCATTTAGCCTCCTTTTTTCCGTCGGATCCGCTATAAGCTTTTATGCTTGTCTTATAGTTTTATCAGTCGTCACTTGGCAAGTGTTGATTATTGTTATACCATTGGTATATGCTACAATTCTATTACAGGTAATGCTAACTCTTCGATTTATTTTATCAAAAAGTTATAGCAAATACTTCAATTCAATTTTTCTGTCAAGCAGAAATACTACTTAGTCTCAGAAAAACAAATGATGCGGATGAGCGGCACAACAAAATCTTATTTAGCTAATCATGTAGCTGAAACTGTTGCTGGCGCCGTGACAATAAGGGCTTTTGAGGAAGAAGATCGTTTTTTTAAGAAGAATCTTGATCTAATTGATATGAATGCTAGTACATTTTTCCACTGTTTTGCCTCAAATGAATGGTTGACGCAACGACTTGAAACAATAAGCGCACTTGTTCTTTCCTCTGCAGCACTTTGCATGGTTATACTTCCACCAGGGACTTTCACCTCTGGTGAGAATTTCGTTATTTTAACCACTGAAATATCATTGTTCATAGCGTCAATCTTCTTGTGCAAATTACTAAATTTCAATATCTTTCATTGCAGGATTTATCGGTCTAGCTCTATCTTATGGCCTTTCATTAAACAATGCCTTAGTATTTTCAATTGGAATTCAATGCCGTCTCGCAGATAATATAATATCAGTAGAGAGGCTAAATCAATATATGCATATACAAAGTGAGGCAAAAGAAATAATAAAAGGTAATCGTCCTCCTTTGAATTGGCCAGTTGCAGGCAAAGTCGAAATAAATGACTTGAAGGTAATTCTTACTTATTTTCAAAATACGAAGCCTCATTTTCAGGTAAAATGGGAGTTGAAATACATAATTTTTTTGTTTACACAATGTCAGATACGATACAGACCCGATGGACCACTTGTACTACATGGAATCACATGCACATTTGAAGCTGGTCACAAGATTGGTATTGTTGGAAGAACGGGCTGTGGAAAGTCCACTCTTATTGGTGCTTTATTTCGTCTGGTGGAACCAGAAGGAGGAAAAGTTGTAGTTGACGGAATAGACATCTCGTCTATTGGTCTTCATGATTTGAGGTCACGTTTTGGGATTATACCTCAGGATCCTACTCTTTTTAATGGAACAGTGAGATTTAATATGGACCCTTTATCTCAACACACTGATCAAGAGATATGGGAGGTAAAATATTCAACATTCTATTATTTTGTTGCATTGCATAGCAAATGTGAACTAATAATTGGTCAATCTGAAGGTTCTCGGGAAATGCCAACTTCGAGAAGTTGTCCGAAAGAAAGAAGAGGGTTTAAACTCCTCAGGTACATTTTCAAGATTGATTGTTATAGCTATATGCTAGAAGCACTTCTTTCATACTACATTCGAATCTATTTATATGAGACATTTAGGTTATTTTTTTGTTCCTAATGTGAAAAATTTAGTATACATTTTAAGTCTATTAATTATTGAAATTTCATTTATACCCCTCTATTTTAATTTGAGCTATAACTTAACTAGAAATCATCTTCCCCGTGCAAATAAGCATTAACGATATTTTCGGTAAACATGTTGGTAATAACTCTTTTGAATGTGTTTTCTTGGTCTTGGTAACTTTGTTTTTATCTTATAGGACCGGAGATAATAGTTAGTATTGACTAACGAAAAATTGTTGTACAGTTGTTGACGATGGATCAAACTGGAGCATGGGACAAAGGCAGTTATTTTGTTTGGGGCGAGCTCTTTTAAGGAGAAGTAGGATATTGGTACTGGATGAAGCAACTGCATCAATCGATAACTCAACTGATTTGATTCTACAGAAAACCATTAGAACCGAGTTTGCGGCTTGTACAGTGATCACAGTAGCACACAGGATACCGACTGTGATGGATTGTACTATGGTTCTCTCAATCAGTGATGGTATGTTTCTTTTACTATCCCTCTATCTCATTTAACAAAAACTTTTAAGACTAATTCATAACTCGATAGACATTTTTTAATGTTGATGATAAATACTGTAATCTTTTATATAATTATGTGCACAAGTTAAGAGTGAAAACTTCAAACAATAGTTTAAATGATAGCATGTAAATTCATGAAAAAGAAAAGATTTAGAATATGTTTTCACTTACTTGTTTTCTTCAAAGAAAGGAAAGCCGCTAACTGTATTTTCAGGAAAATTGGTGGAGTATGATAAACCGATGAGCTTGATGAAGAGAGAAGAATCGTTGTTCAGGAAGCTTGTCAAAGAATACTGGTCTCATTTTCAGTCTGCAGAATCGCATTGATGTAAAATGTGTTCTATTCCGCGACCTGAGAGTAGAAAACCAAACCTGAACTTAGCTGATCAACTGGAAAACAATTTGAGTAAACCAAACCGAACTGTCTCTACTTCACTCCAAAACGGACCAAACTGAATTTACAGTTCGGTGCACGACAGTTCAAGTTTCTCAACTGAACCAAACTGAATTGTACCATCTGTAGAATGATGTATGAACTTTATTGAAAGAATCTTGTGTGTTTTACAAAGCTTGGGTTCTTGCTAATGAAATTGAACTATAATCTTGAGAAATATAAGGATTTACACTTGCTAATCCACTTTGTTTTTTAAAAATATGATCCACTGAAAAAGCAGAAATGAGAGTAAGCACTTAGCAGGTTCATGTGTGGAGCTTCATGTTTTGGTTAAACTACTTACGATTTACACTCATGTGTGGTAGTCGTCGGGATATCCTAAATTCAATTTGCACCACAACTTGTTGGTGCAAATTGAAATTGAGGCCCTCCCAGCGGCCGCACAAACACAAATATGTTGCTCATTGCCTCATTCGCTAAACATCGTATATTCTTACAATTTTGAGTGATCAGTTAGAGTCCATTCGAGCAGTGTTGTTGTTGGAGGATTGTGGAAGACCAAATATACAATGCAGCCTATGGCGCTTCAATGGTAGACAGGAAATTCAGAATCCTTGGTTGCCGCAGTGGTCGCTACAATGCAACACCCACTCTCCACTTCCTCTCACGCACATATTCTCAAACATCTTATAAGCAATCTTTTTATTTGAAGAAATTGGTATTAGCTTTGACATAAACAAGCTCTTGCTCTATTCCATTAGATTCATTGTGTTATGGAGAGATTAATTGTGTTAATTTCTATTTATTTCCTCTTAGTTATTTTTCTTGCTCTATTCCATCGAATTTTATAATCCAAACTATACCTGTAAATAGAACAAGAGTTCTATTATAATAAATAAATTGGAAAATCATTAAATTATCATGAAACACATTTGTTATTATTAATGTTGAAATATCTATCTAAAATGTCAATTTAAAATAGTAATACAAAATTATCAATGTAAATGTCAACTTACAATAGTAAATCTAAGTTATGTTATTCATAGATTTAGTAGTATAAATACTATCCTTTGGATCATGAGGAATTTCGCTACCTTAGGACCGTTATAGTTACGGCCGCCGTTCACCGGGGCTTCGGTCGCCAGCTTCCCTGTCATCAGGTCACCAACTTCCTTAACCTTCCAGCATTGGGCTAGCGTCAGCCCCCATACATGGTCTTACGACTTTGCGGAGACCTGTGTTTTTGGTAAACAGTCGCCCGGGCCTCGTGACTGCGACCTCCTTAGGCAACGTTTTTAGTGGTTCTGACAACAATTTTCAACGGTTGTCAGAGGCAATAAATGGTGTAGTGTATGTGTGCCTAAATGTATTTTATTTGGGTTTGTGCCCATCTAAGAGTTCCTCTAGCTGATGATGATGATGTTGGTCTACAACAAAGGAAATCATTTGATTTGATGTGTAAAGAAATGGGAGGCAGAACTAACTTGAGATATACTCGCCTTGATCGCTCCTCTATTTATAATATATATTTATAGTATTATAACTAGATTAATAAATTGTATCATTAAAGAATACTTAAATATCTGATTTTCTTAACAGTTAGCACGACGGAAGTGATTTACCACCACTAGGTATATATCATCTATCTTTATTACTTTAATCTTATGATGATTATTATTCGCCTCGGTTATAAAAAACTGACAATTTGTCAAGTGATTTATAACTAGAATGACTATTATTATTATCACTATTTTACCCACTTATTATAGAAAACTGACATCTTGCCAAGTGCTCTATAATAAGCGTGAGTGTTATTATTTAAATTTTGTGTGGAGGTCTAAAATCCTCATAATATCACAAAAGATTATTTTTTATTATTAATACTAATTTTTATACTTAATGGAGGTGTTCAAAACTAGAGCTGTCAAAGGGGCCGGGGGCCAGGTCATATAAAGGGTTCGGCCCGGTCTAGCCCGTTAAACTTCATGGCCCGATCTGATAAGCAAAAACCTACATGGTTCGATGGGCCGACCACTAGTAGAAAAAAGCTTTTTTACATCTGGCGAAAACCACTTTTTACATCTGAACAATTTCAGATGTAGGCGCACAAGACTTAGTAAGTATACACGTTTTACATCTGGCGTAGTCAGATGTAAAAAAACACTTTTTACCTCTGACCAAGGCGAAAATCAAATATTATTTTTTTAAAATTAAATTGGACTTTTTACATCTGACCAAGTCCACCAGATGTGAAATCTTAACTTTTTTTTTTGTTAAAAACCTGCGTTTTTTTTTTTATATATTTTAAATCTTTTTTTTTATTAAAAAAATCTAACCCACAATGCCAACAATATAACATAACTTGCATCAAGAACATAATACTAAAATTCAACATCCATAGCCAAATTCAACATATATATATATATAGTAATAATATCATTAAAGTACAACCACATTGTAATCCAAAATACAAAACATCATAATAATTAATACTAATCCATCCAAAGTACAAATTAAAACATCATCATAACTAGTCAATTGTAACTTCACACAAACCTAACTAGCTCCTAATCTTTCTCGTCGGCATCATCATAATCTACCTCAGGATTATATAGTTCAAGAAAACAAGTTGCCCAGCGGTCTCGCAAATCATACAGCTCATCCTCTGTTAATGCCGTGGGATCATTGAACACCTACAATATGTAAATAACTTAATTCATATGTAAACTACAATATGTTAATTAATGTATGGTAAATGAATCAGCATAGCCATTTAGTGAACCAGCATAGCACAAAAATTGTGAACGCTATAGCACAAAAATTGTGAACCAGCATAGCACAAAAATACACCAGCTGCTGGAGCCAAAAAAGGTGCCCAAATAGAAATGCACAGCAGGAAAAAAACAAGCACAGCAGCAAAACAACAAGCACAACAATGACCAGCAACCAAAATAGAAATGCACAGCAACCTATATATCATCATTCATTCACTACTAAGTATACAAATGTCTTCCTATCATCATTCATTCACTATACTAAAGTATACAACTGTCATTAACTACTTAGCTAAATGCACTAAACTATGAGTCTCATAGAAAAATACAAATTCATTACATAGAAAAATACTCACAGTCATGATGTCGCCAGCATACATAGCCAAAGGATCATTTTTCTTTTCACCTGCAAATGTCAAAGACAATGAAACAATTACTACTACAGGTAGTAACATGCAATAATGCAAAAGGAAAGATATGCAGATGCTTACAAATTTTATAAGCAACTGAAGGAAGGTGCAGGGGAAATCAAGATATCATATTGATCCAATGTCTCCTTAATGCTATTCCTTATAATGGTTCTCACCTGTAAACATACAACACACATAAAACGTCTTCTTGTAGATCCCAAACCTCTAAACAAAAAATGAAATTCAGATTATTGATAAGATAACCTACGAAAAGAAGCAAGAGTCTAACTATCACAACAATATCTATGTAACATTATATTCTAAGAGACACAAAAAGAACAAGAGTGGATGTATATTGTGTAAGGATGAAATCTTGAAACATTATAAATTTCTCTAAGCATTTGTGTATTTATCTGAGTCCTGTGATACTGAATTCATCGTCATTGGTTGAAGACTGAAGACTCGAGAGGTAGATCAGATACACCAAGAAATACATAAAATAAAGTTAGCAGTACCTATTGTAAAGTTAGCAGTACCCATCAAAATTCCCATTTTCACCTGAAATGTATTAAACATAGAAAAGTCGTGCTTCAAGTAAGCATTTAGAATGTCCACCAAAAAGAACTGAAAAAGCTAAGTCGTGCTTCTGTTTTAATTTATTTTCTTTTTCCCCTCTATACAAATTAAATCCAACCAATATATACAAATTTCTTAACACAAATCACAAAACCTATATACCAGTTTTCAGAAAATAGATAGTCATCACTCTCTTATTACTTTGCAGACCACAAAATATACAAATTTTGCAGTCTCCGCAGCAACATCGCGCAACAACATTGACAGTGTGACCGCGACTGTCTTATGAATTGACTAATATTCACTTACTAATCACAATGAGAAATAGTTATACATGTTGCAATGAAAACTAACCTCATCAGTCTCTAGGCCAGTTGGGTGATTGGTTGCTTCAACAAGAAACTTCTCAGCTCCATCTTCAAATCTATATATGGAAGAAAAAAAAAATGGTATTGTATTAGTTATAAAAGTCTTTAATTTGGAGAAACTGAAAAGGTATTAACCACATCAAATACAAAGACTAAACTGCTAGCTCGTTCTTCCGATCTATGGAGAAAAAAAAAGAATATTATGTTTCCAATTTAGTCTATCATCACAATTTTTTGCATAAAAAGTATTAAACACAACACATACACAAGTGTATCCAACACTCAATTTGCAATAAACTCCTATCATAATATTAATTTATCAATCTCAAGTGTGAGACAAAAATTAAAAAGGTGCAATCCCTAACGACACACTATGTCTTTGTACTAGTTCATGACAACGAGAGCACAAAGGAAAAGGAAAATTAATGTAACTTCAAGCTAGGAAATCCTTAATGTCTTTCTACTAGTTCATGACATCCTTTAATTTATTATAGTTTGAAACAATGAGACAACAAACAAAGGAACTGTCAAGAACATAATACAAAACTGACAAGACAAATATGGAGATAAACCAGAAAGTGCAGTTGGTTTACAAGGGTTATTGCGATATGGAGATAAACCATAATAATATCTCAACCTTTTAGTTAAGAATCCATTTGTACTTCCCATCGATACTTCCATAGCAACACTTTCTCCACACTTACACCAATTAACTTCAGGAACCTTGGCTCCACTCCTAGTTTCAAAAATAAATCACATCAACAGATATGCATATACCCACATGATTAAGACATTGTTTATTTGGATATAAACAGCTTCATAAAGCACTCATCATATAAGCTATTTCTATCATAAAAGATAAAATAAACTCAAACCAAAAATAATTATATAACTTCAATACTAGACAAAAAAATCATATAATTATGAAAAAAATCACTATCATATAATTTACCTTCATAATTTCCACTATACCAGACAAAAAATCACTTGAAACTTTAAATGAAATAAAACTAAGAAAACATAAACAGATCTGACAGAGTTCCAAACTAAGAACATAATTTTAAGAATAAAAATTGAGAAATAGAATCAGTACCTGTTTGCGTTTTCAGTCGGAGAGCTTCGATTCGTGACGAGAGAGAGCTTCAATTCGTGTATACGTACAGAAAAAGAAATTGATGAATATACAGAAAAGGAAAATATTTAAAAAGGAATAAAAAAGAAAGAAGAGTACCTGAATCGATGAAGGTTTGACAATAGTGAAAGAGAAAGACAAGCTTCGATTCGTGAGAGCAAAGGCTTCGATTCGTTTCAATTTGTTTCAATTCGTGAGAGCGGAGAGAGGCTTCGATTTGGAGTTAGGGTTCAAGTGAGAAGCTTCGATTTGACGAGTGAGAGAGACAGAGGACGACTGCGAGTGATAAGGCGGTGGTGGTGAGTTGTTTTGAGGTTGCTGAGGGTTCAATCGATGGTGGTGGTGGACGACTGCGAGGGTTTGTTCATGGCTGAAGGTTGTTCATCGAGACTCGAGAGAGAGATTGCGTTGATTTGTTTTATTTTTTTGTATCAGATTGCGTTTTTGTTTAGTCTATATCTAAATTCACTTATTGGTTCCAATAATTTTTTTTTTTTTTTATTCAACCTGACTTTTTACTTCTGTGGGTAAATATGGCCAGATATATATATATATTTTAGATAATTTTCGCCATAATTACAGGATTGCCACCGCGTTCACTTATGTTTCTGGTACATTGACACCAGATGTAAAAAGTCTTGTCTATATATTTTTTACTTCTGTGGGTATTGAAATCAGATGAAAAGACTACTCCATATAGCTTTTCACATCTGACATATGTTCCTCAGATGTAAAATGTTTATGTAATATGTCATTTTTCTACTAGTGGACCCACTAATTTTCATTATATTTTTTTTAAAAAAAAGAAAAAGAAAAACACATTTAACTTAATTTATGTTATATTTCTCAACTAAATATCCAAGAAGATAATTCGTATCCTATATTTTCTCTCACGATCTCCCAAACAACAATATCTTCCTCTTTATTTATATCTATATCTATACTATATATAAAGAGAATACACGAGTTTTGGTGTGGATTTTTCATAATACCAACAATATCCTTAGTTTTTTTAGTAGCAACAAAAATCTTTTATTAACAAACTCACTATAACATAAGACATATCTTTTTTTTTTTTACATAAGTTAGACACAAACGTGTCTGCCTGGCCCGCTAGTCCTCATAAAAAACAAACAAATCTCTAGACATAAGTTTTTTGTTAATAAAAGATTTTTGCTGCTAAAAAAAAATCTGTCTTATGTTATATTGTGAGTTTGTTAATAAAAGATTTTTGTTACTAAAAAAAAGGTATTGTTGGTATTATCAAAAGTCCGCACCAAAAAAATGTATCCTCTTTATATTATATATAGATATAGATTATTATTATTATTTCCACCTCGTATCTCGGTATAAAATCTACTTCTAACATAATAAAATTAATTACTACCAAATTTATTAATTTATCCTTAGTAGGTTTAACCATATTCCAAGTTTTATATTCTTCATTGTAATTTAACTAAAAACAATATAAAAAGAATATAAAATAAATACAATAAAAAGATGATATGCTTAAAATAATCATATTTCAAGTTTTATATCCTTCATTGTAATTTGACTAAAAAAATTTTTAAAAAAAATATAGAAAGAATATAAGATAAATACAATAAAAGTATGATAGTCTTAAAAATAGGAATAAAATATATTATAGATAGGAACAAAACAGAAATAATAACAATAAAACGATAAAAATAATAAAAAAAGATTATATATGAATATATACATAAAAATAAAAACAAAATATAACAATAAAAAAATTATAGAATTTTTTAAAATATTTTTTAAATTCTTTGAGGGGCCGGCCCAAAAGCCAGTGAGGCCGGCCCATGACGTCCCATGAAAAAGTCTGATCCGCTTAGCTCAGCCCGATATGGGCCGACCCCTTTTTTTGAAGCCCGCCCGTGTAAAAGTATAGGATTAATGGGCCGACCCAATAGTCCGACCTATTTTTACATCTCTATTCAAATCCCCATCTATATTACCAACTTTCATACTTAATGCAGGATTAAAATCCCCATATGTATGAGTAACTTTTTACACTTAATGGGGATATACAAAAACCTCATCTATAATATTAAATGAAGGACTAAAATCCTCATCTATGATATTACTAACTTTAATTCTTATTGAAAGATTAAATAATATTGTTTCACAAAAGACTTATAATTAAGTTGTGATATTTGATATTATTTAAATTATCAATATGATTTATGTTCATTAATTATATATGTTATTCTCTTCATTTGTGCATATTAAGAGCTAGATGATTTTTAACACACTTAAAATATTTTTACTCATTCTTTTTTTTTGTTTTTTTATAAGGCGAAGAGCATCTTGACATCATGGAAAATGCAAGCATCGCTCCCGTCCTGTGTCAATATCTCTTTATTATATTAAAAAAAGAAAAAAATATATATACACAAAAACTGGGGGGACATAGGCCTAACACAGTGAGTCCACACCAAAGCGCGTAGGACAACGAAGCAGACAAACTTCTAGATAATCCTAAAAGACTAAATAAAAGTTCTAAAAGTTTAAGGCGAATGAACCGACTGTCAACATGGAAATGGTCCACGTACCGCTACTCCCTGCTACCAAGTATCAAGCAATGGTGGTTTTTTCAAGCTAAATCGTTCGAAATCAAGGAATGATACGGATATTGAGATAGATAGACAATATGAAAATTTTTCTATCAACCAGTGACGAAATCTTGATGAAGGCAACTCAGAACCAATCGAAAGCCAGATTGAGGAATGGTCACTCAACGAATCTGAGCACCACGAGCAAAAAAAACCATTGGCACGGCGAACGACTACGACCGTCAACACGCAATATCTACGCACCGAGCCATTTCGAACGATATAGGTCCATTTAGCTCGCGGAAGCTTCCAGCAAAATCAATTCCTCCAATAACCAATGTTTATTTGTCATGTGTATGCTGTAAAGAGAAATACATATGTTGTAGTATTAAAACACCATTACCAACAGTTCAATATCAACTGACGAAACAAAGTTGAACTGCCCAAGCTGATTTATGGCAAGAAGGGTGAAGCAAAAACCATCAAACAAACCAGAACCGTGAACTGATTTTTCACCGTTTTCAAGTCTGTTACTTCGATGGCTATTGTCGGTCCACAAACAAGAAATCAAGAGATGAATACATGCGAGCAACAAAATTACAATTATAGATAGAAATCCATAGAAATCCAATGATCCCAGATTCCCAAAGCAACTTTGGAATCCCTTTGTCATGCTAGTACACTCGGGACGTCTCTGAATTTTAGGAGGCTTTGTGCAAAATATGAAAGTAGTCCTTTAATAAAAAATATAATTTTTTTTAAAAAATTGTCGATTTAAATTGCATATAATAAAAAAAAATCATTCTTGTAAACCTATAAATTATCAATATTAAATCAATTGCATTAAATTAAATGGAACAAGAAATACAAAATAATTATCTTTGTGTGTGTGTACACACACACGAGTATAAATATACTTACGAGTATAGATAACTAATCTATTGATACTCATATGATATTTTAAGAACATTAACAATATATAACTATTATTTTAGAACTTAAAAATTAATCTATTAATGTACATATAATTTTTATAGATATAAATAATATATAAGTAATATTATAGGACCTCAAAATTTTGAGTTAACAGCTCTTAAAATTTTGAGTCTCAATATCATCGCACACCTCGCACATGGGTGCAAGACGCCTCTGAGTACAATCACCCTGCGTTGTAAAAAATATAAGTACCGCAATGGCGAAAACACCCTTGAGAACTATCAGAAGTTCAAAACCATCAAGACATGGCTATTTGCAAATTGCAAGAACACAGACCTACCTCCACCACCAACTGTCAGAAGTTTATTTTAATTGATGTAACAAATATTATACGTGTTTGATTTTTACAAGAGAACAATATTTATTATTAAACATCATCATTTATGAATGAAATGTCATGTCATAATTTTATTGCCGTAAAAAAATAAAAAGTTACAACCTGCATAATATTGCAAGGAAAAGAAACTCAAGGCCACTAACAAAATATCAGCAAAAGAATAGAAACTAAATCCACCATAAGCCAACAAACTTATTAGAAGAATTGAATGTTCATACCTGGAAAGATTCAACATTGAAATTTTACCGCTAATTAAGGCACTTTGTCACAAGAACCTGCCTCATTTTTTCTCCAAATTCTGAAGTTGTTAGGAACAATATTACTTTGATCGAAATCAACTGGTGTCTTTACACCATTGTAATGTAAACTCATCTATTTCATTCGTGTGCCACGTCTACACCTCTTTTTTGTAGGCTGAATATCATTCTCACTTAGTAAAAACAGTAACGGAGTACATATGGTACTACACATAAGTTTTGTCTATTTATTATTAAACATCATCATTTATGAATGAAATGTCATGTCATAATTTTATTGCCGTAAAAAAATAAAATTAAAAGTTGTCATTGTGTAAAAAATAATGTAATATTGTACTCCCTGCCACATTATATATGACCATATTTTTTTATTAATAGATAAAAAGAAATATTATTCCCTCTGTACCGCAATATATGTCGTTTTGATATTTTTACACATATTAAGAAAGATAATTAATGTTGTATGGAAAAAAAAGAGATTATGAGTTGATTTACAAAATTGTCCTTCATTTATAGTTAGGGTTGGGAATAGGCCAGGCGGCCTACAGGGGTCTTCGGCCTGGCCTGTATAAGTCTGGCATAGCCTGGCCTGGTTATTAAAAATGTCAGGCTTAGGCTTTGAAAACGGTCTGTTTACATAAATAGGCCAGACTTAGGCTTCTAAAAAGGCCTACGAAGCCTGATAGGCCGGCCTGTTTATAATAATTATTATTTATATAATATTATTATTTATATCTTATAAAAATATATTATTTATATAAACATTATTAGCTTTTAATTGTTGCGACTTTTCGTAATCGTATTTGTTATTTTATTAGTTTTTAATTATTGTGTTAATCATATTATTAGCTTTTTATTAATGTTGTAGAAATTATAAAAATTTAAATGTGAACTTTTTAAGGCCTGTTTAGCCTATTTAAAAAAACTATATAGAGTAGCTTTAATGTAACACAGACTTTTAAACAGGCTACAAGGCCAGGCCAGACTTTTAAAAGGCTCAGGCCAGGCCAAAAAAAATAACATTTGATAGGCCACAGGTAAGGTTCAGGCCCGAAAAAAAATCGTAGGCCAGGCTCAGGCTTGTCAAGGCCTGGCCTGGCCTGGCCTGTTCCCAAGCCTATTTATAGTATGGAAAGAATAAATTGAAAAATTAAAAGAAGAGAAAGTAATAAATAGTTAAGGGTATAATAGGAAAAATAACATTAAATACTTTATTGGTATTATAAAGCGACATATATTGTGGTACAATTTTTTTCCCCAAAGTCACATATATTATGGTACGGAGGGAGTAGCATATAAGATGTTATTGTATTGTATTCGTTTCGATAGGTATTTTTAAAAGGGTCGTGTCAAACAGTGCTCCCGGGGCACTTGTTAAGCATACCTAAAAAGAAAATAAAAAATAAAATTTATATTGAAAAGACAACTTTTTGTACTTTTGAGGCATTAAATGCACGCATTTCAAGACAAATATTTTAACATGGGGCACTGTTTAGCATTTTCTTTTTTAAAATATCAAATTTTTATAATTTTTACTATTATATAATAAAAAAATATTAATCGTCAAATTTATGCATTGATATGCATGAAACAATTAACTATAAATCACTCATTATGAGACGGACCCAATAGCCTACATGTGATACAGCAGGTCCCTGCAGTTAAATACAACTGCAGGCAATCCATTTCCGTTGTTTATAAATAGCAACTAACACATAGTATTCTTTTAGACGATTTTCAGCACAGGTTTCTCACTAATTCATATTAATTTAAAGGTTTCTCATGAAACTTGCTTTGATTATTTTATTATCATCACATTACACTTTCATTCCTTTTGTTATTATAATGATGAATTCAACACATTGATTTTTGTTCATCTTAATGGCTCTTTGTCCTTTATGTTTTCTTTCCAAATCTCCTTTTCTTCTCTCTATCTTCTTATTTGTTCCTATACTAATCAAATGGTTTTTAGAGTATCATTTAGTATCTGAAATTCCTTGTTGTATACACCGAATGATATGTAAATATTTACTTTACTTAAGTACATTGTTTTTTTAAAGCACTTGTGAGTTGTTTCCATTTGATGTTTGCAGAAATCATCTACTTCTCCTTGCAGTGATACACACAGTCACCTGTTCACATTTTAATAAGGTATAATAACTTTTCTTCTTCTTTTTTCTTTGTTTTTTGTTTCACGTTTATAACATCGATTCTTTAAGTTTTTTAGGTAATAAGTATGTCTTTTTAAAGCATAAAACATTTGTATTGTTATTTGTTATCCTTTTTCATGCGTCTGCGATAAAAGGTGCATATGTGGGCGTTTTGGTGATTATGTGGCCATTTTGGCGCTTATGTGGCAACTCCAAATTAGTAATTTACATTTTTTTAATTTATTTTTGTTAAAAGTAAAATTTCCAAAAAAAAATATTAATAAAAAAAATCTTATGTGTTTCATCATCTTCAACCTGACATCATCAAAGAGATACCTAGTTTTGTCATTGGTGTAGATTCAAAGCTGAATTTCTTAGACTTTGCAACTGACATTGTTAACATTTAAAAACAAAAATTTAAAGTAATAAACAATCACCAAAAACATAAAATAAAATAAAATAAAATAAAATAGAAATGAACCTTTTATCGGAGATAGATGGAAAAGGACAACGATGCAAACATTATGACTTAAGGGATCTATTTGTAATTTAAAAAACTTAGAGAACCAATTTGATACAAAATTTAAAGGACATTTGATTGCATTTGACCTTTGGATTATTTTCTATGTTTAAGAATCTTTTTCTTCTTAAAATCAACTTTTTTTTATATATTTAAAATTTATTGGTGATCTAATTTAAAATCAACTTATTGGTGTTTCCTATACTGTTAGATACCACTCCCTCCGTTCCAAAATATAAGTTACTTTGGCCTTTTTACTCATATTAAGGAATTGTTAACTTTTGTGAATGTTGTCAAAAATTATAATGTTTTTCCTCTTTTACCCTTAACATAATATTTAAAGCTTTGTAAAAGAAAAAAAGACTTAATAACTTCTCCCTTCTCTCTCATTTAAAGCATGACATGGGAAAACTAAAACAAAATATGGAAAAAGAGAATAAAAAGGGTAATTTAGGAAGATCAACAATAATTATACATTGATATTGTAAAACGATTTACGTTTTAATACAATTTTTTTTCCAAAGTGACTTACATTTTGGAACGGAGACTATGCTAAAAAGAAGATGAAGGATTTTTGGAGCATAATTTGTGGGAACTCTTCAAATGGTGAAAGCCTTTATGATCCTTTAAATGGCCAGTTAAATGAAGTTGATACTGTTAGCAATGTAACACCATTTTCCAAAGCTGGATTCTTTAGTAAGATTTCATTTTGGTGGTTGAATACGTTGCTGAAAAGAGGTCAAGAAAAGACACTTCTCGATGAGGATATCCCCGAGTTAAGAGAGTCTGACCGAGCAAAAAGTTGTTATTTTTCGTTTGTAGAACAATTAAACAAACAAAATCAACACGAGCCACCATCACATTCTTCGATTTCATGGACAATAATTTTGTGCCACCGAAGAGAGATTTTGATAACAGGATTGTTTGCTTTGCTCAAGGTACTCGCTATATCTTGTGGCCCTCTACTTCTAAATGCTTTTATATTGTTTTCCGAGGGTAATGAAAGTTTCGAATATGAAGGATATATATTGGCCATATCACTCTTCTTCATAAAGATCATAGAATCCCTATCACAAAGACAATGGTATTTTCGCAGTAGACTTGTTGGGATGAAAGTTCGATCACTACTTACTGCCGCCATTTATAAAAAAATATTAAGGCTATCGAATTCTGCTAGACTGGTTCACTCTAGTGGTGAGATAATGAATTATATAACTGTAGATGCTTATAGAATTGGAGAATTTCTATTTTGGTTTCACAAGACTTGGACAACAATTCTTCAACTGTGTATTGCATTAGTAATTCTTTTCCGCGCAATTGGACTAGCAACAATAGCCTCATTGGCGGTGATAGTTCTCACCGTGCTTTGCAACACTCCACTAGCAAAGTTACAACACAAGTTTCAGAGAAAACTAATGGTGGCACAAGATGAGAGATTAAAAGCTAGTTCTGAGGCACTTATGAATATGAAAGTGTTGAAGTTATATGCATGGGAAACCCATTTTAAAAACGCCATAGATTACTTACGAAACACGGAACTCAAATTGTTATCTGCAGTGCAATTAAGAAGAACGTACCTTGTCTTTCTTTTTTGGACATCGCCGATGTTGGTGTCTTCTGCTTCCTTTTTGGCATGTTACTTCTTGAAAGTTCCTTTGCATGCAAGTAATGTTTTCACCTTCGTGGCAACTTTGCGCCTTGTTCAAGATCCAATTACAGGCATCCCAGATGTTATTGCAGTGGTTATTCAAGCAAAAGTTGCATTTGCTAGGATTGTTAATTTTCTCGAGGCACCAGAACTGCAAAGTGAAAATTTTAACAACAGATGCTTAAATGATAACATTAAAGGCTCAGTTTTGATCAAATCGGCTGACTTTTCATGGGAAGGTAATTTATCAAAGCCAACACTAAGAAACATAAATTTGGACGTTAGACGCGGACAAAAGGTGGCTATCTGTGGAGAAGTTGGCTCAGGAAAATCAACCCTCTTAGCAACAATTCTAGGAGAAGTTTCAAAGACACAGGGAACTGTAAGTTTTTATTCCCTATCTGTTCATACAATACACTGATAAATCATGTGATAGTCTAATTGGTTATAGTTCGGATAATATTCCCATTGTTTTTCCGCAAATTCAACGTACTATAATAACAAAAAAACAAATGTCTTTTCCCACAATGTAATATAAGCTAAATGGATACACAATAATGTCCTATCATATGTTTCCTTTTTGAATTACAGATTGATGTTTATGGGAAGTTTGCATATGTTTCTCAAACAGCGTGGATACAAACAGGTACAATCCGGGAAAATATTTTGTTTGGGTCGGTGTTTGATGATCACAGATATCACGAAACACTTCAAAGGTCTTCACTGATAAAGGACCTTGAGTTGCTTCCCTATGGTGACCTCACCGAAATAGGTGAGAGGGGAGTAAATTTAAGTGGAGGTCAAAAGCAGCGAATTCAACTTGCTCGAGCTCTTTATCAGAATGCAGATATATATCTATTAGATGATCCATTTAGTGCTGTTGATGCGCATACTGCAAAAAAATTGTTTAATGTAATGACATCTTTTCACATAATACTTTTACATGTCTAGTGTGATGTTTTTTAATTTTTTTTATTGAAGACAACTTTGATACTTTGCAGGAATATATCATGGAAGGACTCAAAGGGAAAACAGTCTTACTCGTGACACATCAAGTCGACTTCCTCCCAACGTTTGATTCTATTTTGGTAAATTTCATTTTGCAGCACTCATATTAATTTGACTGATTTCAAACTAAATTATGGTTGATTATTATTCATTTATAGTTGATGTCAGATGGGGGAATTCAACAAGCTGGTCCATATAACCATCTACTAACATCCAGTCAAGAATTCCATGACCTTGTCAATGCTCACAAAGAGACTTCGGGTTCTGACCAACTTGCGAGTACTACTTTTCCGCAGAGACATTCAACTTCTACAAAGATTACGCAGGCTTTCGTGTTGAAGCAATTTAAAGAACCAAATGGAAATCAATTCATTAAGCAAGAAGAAAGAGAGAAAGGAGACACAGGATTGAAGCCTTACTTACAATATTTGAATCAGATGAAAGGCTATATATTCTTCTTCGCGGCTTCCCTTTGTCACCTTATTTTCGTTGTCTGTCAAATATTGCAAAACTCATGGATGGCTGCTAATGTTGATAATCCTCGTGTCAGCACGTTGCGATTGATTTTAGTTTATTTACTCATTGGTGTTTCTTCAGTATTTTTCTTGTTGATCAGAAGTCTACTTTTAGTTGCTTTGGGTCTTCAATCATCGAAGTATTTATTTCTACAACTGATGAACTCCCTCTTTCGTGCACCGATGTCCTTTTACGACTCTACACCATCAGGAAGGATACTTAGTAGGGTGAGTTTAATAAACATTTATTTTCCTTCCTCTAACACGGAACGAGTAAAATAGTATTTTAACCGTTATCATTGTTTAGGTTTCGTCTGATCTGAGCATTATGGATAATGACATCCCATTCAGCCTCACTTTTGCAGTGGCAGGAACTCTAGTTTTTTATTCCAGTCTTACAGTTTTGGCAGTTGTTACTTGGCAAGTCTTAATTGTGGTTATTCCGATGGTTTATGTTGCTGTTCGATTGCAGGTAATGAACAGATTCTTCTTTGAATAACATTGTAATTTTTCATAAAATAACAGTTAGAAAGGCGTCATGCTTAACTAAATAATGTTCAATCCTTCATAAGTATATGGGCATGTTTAAAACTTTTAACCATTTTTCAACTTTTATTTTGGGTAAATTTTTAATAACTTTTTATATAATCTAAATTTTTGCTTAATTTTGTATATTAAGTAAGGTATATTGTGTCTTTTAAGCAGAGATACTACTTTTCCTCAGCAAAAGAAGTAATGAGGATGAATGGCACAACAAAATCATTTTTAGCTAACCATGTAGCTGAAACTGTTGCTGGAGCTGTGACAATAAGAGCTTTTAAGGAGGAGGTTCGGTCTTTTGAGAAGAACCTCGGTTTAATTGATATTAATGCTGGTGCTTTTTTCCATAGTTTTGCCGCAAATGAGTGGTTAATCCAACGGTTAGAAACAATCAGTGCAGTTGTACTCACCGCTGCGGCACTTTGCATGGTTATGCTCCCCACTGGAACATTCTCCTCGGGTGAGAATTTTTTCGTAATAGTCTTTACGATATTATTTGTTTTTATCCTAAAACAGTAACATCAGTTATCTTGATGCAAGTTTCTAAATATCAACATAGACTTTCATAACAGGAATTATTGGCATGGCTCTATCTTATGGCCTGTCACTAAATGCTTCCTTAGTATTTTCAATTCAAAATCAATGCACTCTTGCAAATCACATAATATCAGTAGAGAGGCTAAATCAATATATGCATATACAAAGTGAGGCAGAAGAAATAGTAGAAGAAAATCGTCCCCCTTCGAATTGGCCAGTTACAGGAAAAGTAGAAATAAATGATTTGAAGGTAAATGGTACTTAATTAAAAAAAGCGCAGCATAATGGTCAGAAAAAATACAGCTCGAATGAACCTAAAAAAATTTTGTTTTTACCATGTCAGATACGATACAGGTCCGATGGACCATTTGTACTTCATGGGATTACATGCACATTTAAAGCACGACACAAGATCGGTATTGTTGGAAGAACAGGCAGCGGGAAATCAACACTTATTAGTGCTTTGTTTCGTCTTGTGGAGCCAGCAGACGGAAAGATTATTGTTGACGGAATTGACATATCATCCATCGGCCTTCATGACTTGAGGTCATGTTTTGGGGTTATACCTCAGGATCCTACACTTTTTAATGGGACAGTAAGATATAACTTGGACCCTGTATCGCAGCATACTGATCACGAGATATGGGAGGTAAAACATGCTTAAATTTTTTATCTTTGATATGCATAGAATATGTGGACTAATTGTTGATCAATATGAAGGTTCTTCGGAAGTGTCAATTGCGAGAAGTTGTTCAAGGGAAGGAAGAGGGTTTAAACTCCTCAGGTACACTTCAAATTTGATTGTTATAACTCTGCTACAAGTTCATTAATATTAGTAATGACTAGTGAGAAATGGTTATCTAGTTGTTGAGAATGGATCAAACTGGAGTATGGGACAAAGGCAGTTATTCTGTTTGGGGCGTGCACTTTTGCAAAGAAGTAGGATATTGGTGTTGAACGAAGCAACTGCTTCAATTGATAATTCAACTGATATGATTCTTCAGAAAACCATTAGAACCGAGTTTGCGGATTGTACAGTGATCACAGTAGCACACAGGATACCAACTGTGATGGATTGCAGTATGGTTCTTTCAATCAGTGATGGTAAGATTTTTTTCTATGTTGATGAAAAATTTTATTTTTCTAATATGTGGACAAGCTAAGAGTGAAAAAAATTTAAGTTTTACCGACACATACTTGATTGGACACACACCAAACACGATGTTGTTGAGGAGAGGATACACTTGCATTCAGCTAGTTGGAGTGTAATAAACAATGAGGTTATTTGTTTTCTTGAAAGAAAAGCCTCTGACCGTGTTAACAGGAAAATTGGCGGAGTATGATGAGCCGATGATCTTGATGAAGAGAGAAGAATCATTGTTCAGGCAACTTGTCAAAGAATACTGGTCTCACTCTCAGTCTGCAGATTCGCATTGACGCTACCAGAATTATATTGCACAATTCACTATTGTTCAGCAATACACTATTTTAGTATAGAATGTTATCAAATAACGCCTATTATGGTGTTATAACGCTTTAGCGTAGTGTCTGTTGTGGTGCTATAGCAATTTAGCAGAGCAGAATTTGAACAAACTATTATTTTCCACGACCTAAGTTAATTGTTTTGGTGACAAATGTGATATGTGATTAATAACACTACTTTTTTTTTAGCACACATTATACTTTTCCAACACATGCCTCCAACTTAGGTCACAAGCTAGCGTTACCAATCTCGACATTAATATAACACTACTTATGAGTTATTAAATGAGTTATCTTCTAACTTGTGTCACTTTCTATGTTTCTCCTATGAGTTGTATCTTTAATAATGAAACCTTGTTAATTGTTTAGAGTTCCACACACTCTCAATAAAGCTGTTTGTTACTTTTTTGCCAGTAAATGAAGTGGCAAGCACCACTAAAAGTCTAAGACTCACACACAACTACAAAGTCTCGGGTTTGAGCCTGGGTAAGGTGTCCAGCTAAACAATATCGGCCGGCATTATCAATTTAGTTAGGCTTTATGGACAAGTTCTTTGAGTTTTTGTTACCTCTCCTCAGTATCCGTCAAGGACCTACTAGTCCGGGATAATCCCACCGTCCACTAACAGAGCCCAATTGAATTCAAAGCGAAGTTCTGTATGGACTGACTCAACACAGAAATCAGCACCGAACCTAAAACCTGAAGAGGAGCACACTTTTAGTCCCAAGCCTACAACTCTTACCTTTTGTTACGCTAAGAATGATTACAAAAATTCTTGATTATGTAAAATTGTCATTCTCCAACATTATGAATTGTTACAAATAGGAACAATGAGTTTAAGAAAATAGTAATAATGCTTAAAAAAAATTGAGAACAAGCAACAGAAAAACAGAGAAATGAGTTTGTCGCTGAGGTCGGAGAAGAAATCGTCAGTCATCTGAAGAGGGAAGAATTATCCATTTGAAATGAATAAAACAAAACAAATTTTCTTTATTTAAAAATATCAATTTGAAAAGGGCTAACTTGAAACCTAAAAATAAACGTAAGAGACCAAATAAACGTAAGGACCAAATATATAGTTAAGCCGAAACAAAATAAGTTTAGACTTTTAATTTTTCTTTTAATAAAAAAAAACTAAAATACAAGCAAAATTCATGTGATACCTAACCCCATCGAAGATACCCGAACCTCGTCGGGGATACCTTATTCCTATTGAGTATGGGTTTTGAGTTATATTTTTTATCCCCGCTTGAAATTGAGATGGGTTTGGGAAAACCTGAACTTTATAGATTTAAGGAGGACAAAATCTGCCCTGCCCCATGGCCAAGTTGGATTTAACCTACATTGTTTCTCAATGAGATTCGAATCAAATACATCATCCGTCCCAAAATGAGTGACACATTTGACTGTTTCACGTATGTCGATGCATAATTTTGACGATTAATATTTTTAATTGTATAATAGTCAAAATTATAAAAACTTGATACTTTAAAAATATTCATCACAACGAATCCAATAACATCTTATATGCTAATATTTATTTTTAAAAATATAGTCAAAACAAGTTATATGCATAGTATATATAGTCAAAATGTTCACTCATTTTGAGGTGGAGGGAGTAATGGATAATAATGTTTTTATGGTGGACCAGTCACGAATAACATTATAACGAATACAAATTTTACAAAATTCACCGTTGGATTGAAAGTTTAGATCATATAGATCATCCATAGAAAAATTTAGAAAAATTAAAAATTATTTTATATGTTATTGAGATTTGAGACACATCAAGATTAACGGTTTATTAAATAACGTAAATCTTGACGAGTCTCAATAACATATCAAATTATTTTCAAAAAAATTTAAAAAATTTATGAATGATCTATACAATATAAATTTTCAATCCAATATTAAATTTTTTAAAATTCATATTCGGCAGATCACTTGTCCACGGTGGACCCGTAGTATTAGCCATCTGCCATGTTTTCAATACTAGGGAAGATGTTACTTTACATGATGAATATGGTTGTCCATATGTTGGTTAAAACGTCCTTATTATGTTCACCCCCTAGTACTCTTTTAAAACATTATTAGGAGGCATGTGTGATGTAAGAGACAAAGGTCACATTATAATGATGATGTCCACAATTCTGAAAAAGAATTCATTGGACAAGTGTATTTAGATCCCTCTCTAATTTTGAAGTGTATCAATTGCAAATCTTCAGGACAAAGTGTAGTTTTAGAATTAGGTGAATGTTTCTGGAAAAGCTAAGGTGAACTTCTATGATAAACTCAATAAGCTACAAAGTGTAGTTTTAACTATTTTGTAAATTTCATCCTTCATCTAAATATTTATTTCTTCCGGTCACTATTATAAATAAAAAACTTAACTTTTAAGTTTATGAAAAAATAATGTAATATCTAGTCAATAATATAAATTAAATATATTATTTTTCAATGAACTTAAAAAATAATTTTTTACTTATAATAATAACCGAAGGATGTATTAAATCAACTTTCAAAGTTTTTCTATTCAAAATCTAACCTTCCTACCCTACTTGTTCTAAGTACTAAGTGCTCCCTCCGTCCCAAATTATAAGAGAAAATAAAAAAATCACACTTATTAAGAAAAAGTAAAATATGAGAATTTGAAATATGTTTTTGTGGGTTTTTCTGGGAATAAGTTGCATAGGAAGATGTAAAAACAATTTTTATTGGTTGTTGTTTATTGAGAAAATGGTAGAGAGAGAAAATTAAATGCAATTTGCATTTAATTTTATGAGAATAAGGAAAAAACATTCTTAAAAATGACTTTCTCCCTTATAATTTGGGACAAAAAAAATGGATTTTTTTTCTTATAATTTGGGACGGAGGAAGTACTAACTATGCAATAACTAGACATGTATTTAATATGCTTTTAAATCTAACATTCCTACCCCACTTGTACTAGCACGCTATACGTTGTTGTTTGCGAGTATAATTAATTAATGATTTTTCTTTATTTTAGAATTAAAATAATTATTTAACGGATATCAATTTGATTAAAATAGAATTGCGAATTTTTTATTTTTAAATGATATTGTTGACAATTATTAAGATTTTTAATAATTTTAAGGGTCATGCTAACTAATGTCCCTGGACACTAGTTAAGGAACTAAAAAGGGAAAGAAAAGAAAAAAATTGCATTGAAAAAACAAAAATTTAAACTTTTAAATGTTGACTTCACAAATTTCAAGATAATAATACTATCTTTTTTTTTTGGTACATATAATAATACTATCTTTAGTTGCCTTAACCAGTGCCCCTGGAGCACCGGTTAACATTTTCGTAATTTTAAATACGATCCACATTGGACCACATCGTAACATTAATTTTATGTATAAATTTTTTTTTTTACAAAACTTTTGTGTATAAAAATAACATATCCCAAAATGCTAAAATATCATGATTTTACCAACATTTTAAGTATTTATTGACCTGTTTTTCTGATATAAAAACTTCAACTATTTGTAAATGTTAGTTTTTATCGGTAATTAGCCAATTTAGCTATTTTCACCTATTTTCCCTTATTTTTGTAGGTTTTATCAGTTTATTGGAAAAATGGAAGCAAACAGAATTACATACTTCCAAGAAATTATTATTGAATCCAAGAAATGATGAGGCAAACTTTTGTCCTATTGTTTAAGAGATAAGAGAGTTTCTATTGGATCAAAGAAAGCTTACTGCAGCACTTTTTTTACTATGAAGAATATATTATCATAGGTAACTAAGCACCGCATTATCACCGAGAGCTTAACTCAATTATTAGGGACATCATACTATATGTGCAAAAGTCGGAGATCGAACCCCAAACACTCAATTTATTCACTTTTAAGGTGAAATTTCTAGCCTCTAAATTACTTAATAAAAACAAAAAAAAACTAAGCACCGCCTTGTTCAAGTTGTCTAAGCACTACCTAGTTACTTCCCAAGCCTATAAAAGGAATGCAAGACCACTCCATTTGGGGCATTCATTCTTACAAGCAGAAGCCACAAACAGTGGGGGAAGGAAGAAAATTACTAAGAGATAGAGATCAAGAGGAGCGTCAGAATCATTGATGTTATATTTCCATCTCTTTCTCGTATCGTAAGGTTATCATACTTATATATAACTAATTCTATTTGTTATTGGGATTAGGTTGAGTTAGCTATGAATAGGGGTGCTCAAATCCAAACCAATCCAAATAAAAACCGAAAACCGATCCAAAAAAACCGAAAACCGCAAAAAACCGAAGTTTTTTGGATGTGTTTGGATGTTCTTTTGTAAAAACCGCTGGATCGGATCGGATTTCGGATTGATTTCTTAAAACCGATCCAAACCGAACTAAACCGCATACATATATTTTAATGTTTATTTATCTTTTCATTAGTATAAATATATATATTGCATTAACCTTTTTTTTCATTTTAAATTTTGTTAATACTATATGTTAGTTTAATTTAATCTATTTTTTTTTCTTTTTATATGTTTCGAATATAATTGGTAATTGTCATTCCAAAATATTAATTTTCAATATATTATATGTTATATTTTACATCAAACTTAATATTTATTTTGTCAAAAATGTCAAACTATTATTTTGTAACGTTTTTTATAATATTTATATTTATTAAAAAAAATTACAATTTATAATTTGGATATCCAAAAACCGATCCAAATTAAACCGCATAATATTGGATCGGATTGGATCGGATTTTTTTTATTTGTCATCCAAAACCGAACCAAACCGCAAATGAATTTATTTTTGGATCGGATGAGTTTTTGCCTCAAAACCGATCCAAACCGAACCGCGAGCACCCCTAGCTATGAATCTATTTGTAATCTTTTATTACGGATGGTTATATATAATCTCTATTTCGTTTATATTGACGGTTTAATCCTATGCTTAATGTTTTTTCGACGAAAAACTCTGAAATTGATTATTTGACTCATAAAGTTCTAGACATAGACTTTTTGCTTAAAAGACCTGAAATAAATTCATCCGTGAATGCTAATTGCTAGACATAGTGTTAGATTCACATTCACGTACACTATTGGATCTTAATGCTAGTGTATTGATTAATCGCTCGAGGAATTAGGGGTTGATAGGTAAATTAGATCTTTCGTCGTGATCCAGGAACGAAAACGTATGATGAACGATAGGTGAAAATATAGTTGAAATTTGGAAAATATATAATAGATTAAGAGATTGCATTGGAAGAGTAGTTAACAAACACAACTCTTTCTCTATACTTAAAACAATATTAATTGTTGAACAACATTGATATCACACTAATCCATGTAGATACATATACAAAAATACTTACTTTTGATATTACATCAGAAAAATAATTACACTCGAATTTACTCGAACTATTCATCTTAAAAAACTATTAATCTCCTGAGTTCAATTTTTATTTCATGTGAAACTTTGGTTTCAATATTTTTCTATTATCACTTCACATGTTCAAAGTTTATTGAATACTCCTACTTTTTTTCCTTTCTTTATTATAATAATACATACATTGATTTCTTCATTTTCTTTTTGGTCAAAGGATTTAGGCCCTCAATAAGATGCATCAAATGCAAACTAGTAACAATAGAATGCTGTGATCAATCACAACCATTCAATTATAAACCAACACCAAAATAATTTTATATAAAAAGATACGATTTTTAATTTAAGCTGTCTGATCTCAAATCAACGGTTAAAATTAAAAATAATATAAAGCTACATGTAACTGTTAATGGAGTGAATTCATGTCCCCTAATTATCCACGTTTAAATTTAATGGTCCTACAGCAACCATATTATGTAAAGCCTTCAAATTATAGTTGCAAATTTAATAGTAAATCTAAATGATAGTGATTCACTACCCAACCACTTAAAATATCAATAAATACAACTATATAATAAAAATGTACTATTCACAGAAATAGTCAAAGGATTTTTGACCATCTGATTAGAATCAGATGGTCCAAACCTCGAGCTCAATAATTTTTTAGAATGTTTAATCAAAATCTACTTAATATTAATGACACTATAATAGTGGCTAAAAATTTCACTAAATGAATTATCCGATGTTCGAACTCCAACCTGTATATATAATACAACGTTCCTACCAACCAACCAACCAACTGAGCTAAAAAAAACTCACGTGACCAAATTTTAACTATCTTTGTTCCTTAAGATTAAAATGTTGAGCTTTGGGTGCGTTTGATTTGCTAAAAAACAGGGGACTGGACAGGACAACTTTTGTTGTACTCTGTTTGATTTGAAATTTGTTATGGGACTGGACAAATTAGATAGCAAGGGACAGGACAAAAACAAGATTTTTTGTCCCTCACTAAACCACGGGACAACTTTTTGTCCACAGTACAAATATAAAAAATACGAAAATACCCATTTTATTTTCGAATATAAAAATATTATCGTCCTATATCTTTCCGGTACAGGTTTGTCCTGTCCTGTATTATCTTGTTCTGTCCTGTACTGTTCTGTCCAGTCCTTGCTGTTTTACGAATCAAACGCACCCTTAAGGTGACAAGTAGATATGAAACATTATTAAATTTATCCGTGCATTACGGGTCAATACTTGATATTTAGGATTCATGTGTAACTTGCTATGATTATTTTTCTATTATGACTTCTCACGTTCATTCTTTTCTTATATTTTATTGAATTATTTTTTCATCATAATTATATTGAAGTCTATATACACACTCATTTCTTCTTTTTCTTTTCAGATAAGTTACATTATTTTATTTCCATGAGAATTCAACTATATTAAGGGTCTCATATGTATCCTTAAACTTTTCTATTCCAACTCTCATTTTCTTTCTAAGAAATAAAAACAAGTTGCATGTAATTGTTGGTTGTTTCCATTTTATGTTTTTCATTCACAGGAGAAAACTGTTCACATTCTAAGGTTTTTATTTTACCTTTTATTTTATTTTCTATGTTTTAGAATTCAAATTAGTAATGAACTTTTTTTCTATCATTTTCAATATGTATCTGACAAAATATTCAATACAAAAGACATGATATTTTTTCCATTTTTGTAACAGATTTTGAGCTAAAAAGAAGATGGATGATTTTTGGAGCATGATTTGTGGAGACTATGATTGTTCTAAGAATGAAGAAAAGTCTTTATGTTATGATTTAACTCTTTTGAAAGATCCTTCTTCATGTATCAACCATGTCTTAGTTATTTTCTTTGATGTTTTAGTGTTGATATTGATATTCATCATGATCTTAAAGTCTTCTTTGAGACCCTATTGGAGGAATCAAGTAAGATATTCAAACTTGCAGCTAGTTTCTGCCATAACCAATGGATTTCTTGGGATATTGCATTTATCTTTAGGAGTATGGTTTTTAGAGGAGAGTTTAAGAAAAACTCACAAAGCATTTCCTCTTCATTGGTGGTTGCTAGAACTCTTTCATGGTTTCACTTGGTTAGTTGTAAGTTTAACCATTAGTCTTCGGATAAAACAAATCGCAAAAGCATCGATGTGGTTTTTTTCTATGCTTATATTCTTTGTTTCTGGTATATTATGTGCATTATCCATGTCTTATGCAATTGAAAGTAGAGAATTGTCACTCAAGGTAGCTTTTGATATTATATCATTTCCAGGAGCAGCTTTGTTGCTTTTGTGCACATACAAACGATGTAAATGTAACGATACTGACAGAGAAATTGATGATGATAGTCTTTGTACTCCTTTGAATGGCGAGTTCAATGAAACTAATCTTACTAGCCATGTTACTCCATTTGACAAAGCTGGATTCTTTAATAAGATTTGGTTTTGGTGGTTGAATCCGTTGATGAAAACGAGTCAGGAGAAAACACTTCAAGACGAGGATATTCCAAACTTGAGAGAGTCTGACCGTGCAGAAATTTGTTATGTGTCGTTTATGGAACAGTTAAACAAAGAAAGACAATGTGAAACATCGTATCAGTCATCGGTTTTATGGACAATCATTTCGTGCCACCGAAGAGAGATTTTGGTAACCGGATTCTTTGCATTGCTTAAGGTACTCGCTATATCTTCTACTCCTTTACTTCTGAATGCCTTTATATTGGTTGCTGAGGGTAATGAAAGTTTCAAATATGAAGGTTATGTGTTGTCTGTATCACTCTTTCTTATAAAAATCATAGAATCACTATCACAAAGACAATGGTATTTCAACACTAGACTTGTTGGGATGAAAGTTAGATCACTACTTAATGCAGCCATTTATAAGAAAATATTAAGGCTATCCAATTCTGCAAGAATGATTCATTCTGGTGGCGAGATAATGAATTATATGATCGTTGATGCATATAGAATTGGAGAATTTCCGTTCTGGTTTCACCAGACATGGACAACAATCCTCCAATTGTGTATTGCATTAGTAATTCTTTTCCGCACAATTGGATTAGCGACACTAGCATCATTGGCAGTAATAGTTTTTACCGTGATTTGCAATTATCCACTAGCAAAGTTACAACATAAGTATCAGAGCAAACTTATGGTGGCACAAGATGAGAGATTAAAGGCGAGTTCTGAAGCTCTTGTGAATATGAAAGTGCTGAAGTTGTATGCATGGGAAAAACATTTTAAGAATGTTGTAGATTTCTTAAGAAATGCGGAACTCAAATTGTTATATGCAGTGCAATTAAGAAGAACATACAATACCTTTCTCTTTTGGACCTCTCCAATGTTGGTGTCTACTGCTTCTTTTCTAGCATGTTACTTCTTGAATGTTCCTTTGAATGCAAGTAATGTTTTCACTTTTGTGGCAACTGTGCGCCTTGTTCAAGAGCCAATTACCAGTATCCCAGATGTTATTGCGGTGGTCATTCAGGCAAAAGTTGCATTTGCTCGAATTGTTAATTTCCTTGATGCACCAGAACTGCAGGGTGAAAAATTGAAGAACAGATGCTTCAATGATGACCTCAAAGGCTCCATTTCAATAAAATCTGCTAACTTTTCATGGGAAGGTAATGTATCAAAGCCGACACTAAGGAGCATAAATTTAGAGGTTCGACATGGCCAAAAAGTGGCTATTTGTGGAGAAGTTGGCTCAGGCAAATCAACCCTCTTAGCAACAATTCTTGGAGAAGTACCTAAAACACAGGGAAATGTAAGCTTTCTACTCCTATACAAAGTATTTTTCCAATATGTCGTATCCGATAAATGGATACACTAAAGTGTATAGTGTCTGATCATATAAATTTAGCTTGATGTATGGAATTTTTCTGTCCTTCATTTCAGGTGTATTATTATTGACTTCTGAATCTCCATTTTGAATTACAGATTGATGTTTATGGGAGGTTTGCATATGTTTCTCAAACAGCATGGATACAAACAGGTACAATACGGGAAAATATTTTGTTCGGATCTGAATTGGAAGATCAAAGATATCAAGAAACACTTCAGAGGTCTTCACTGGTAAAGGACTTTGAGTTGCTTCCCTACGGTGACCTAACCCAAATAGGTGAAAGAGGAGTTAATTTAAGTGGAGGTCAAAAGCAGCGAATCCAACTTGCTCGAGCTCTTTATCAGAATGCTGATATATATCTATTAGATGATCCATTTAGTGCTGTTGATGCGCATACTGCAAAAAATTTGTTTAATGTAATGACATCTTTTTTCACATACTACTTTTTTTTTTTTTTTTGATAGGAAACAAACTTTCACATACTACTTTTATATATCTAGCTAGTGTCATATTTTACTAAAGATTGCTTTGAAACTTTATAGGAATATATCATGGAAGGTCTCAAAGGGAAAACAGTCTTACTTGTGACTCATCAAGTCGACTTCCTCCCTGCGTTTGATTCTGTTTTGGTAATTTCTTTCATCTGAAAGCAACAGTTATGGCACTGTGGCCGATTTATAGGTAAATTATTGTTGATCAAGTTTTTTTATTTATTTCCAGTTGATGTCAGACGGGGTAATCCTACAAGCTGGTCCATATAACGAGCTATTGACGTCAAGCAAAGAATTCAATGACCTTGTCAATGCTCACAAGGAGACTGCTGGTTCTAACCAGCAGCTTGTCGATGTTACTTCTTCTAAGCAATATTCAACTACTAGAAACGTTAAACAAGATCTCGTGGAAAAACAGTTTAAAGAAACAAATGGAAATCAATTAATTAAGCAAGAAGAAAGAGAGAAAGGAGATGCAGGGTTGAAGCCTTACTTACAATATTTGAATCAGATGAAAGGCTATATATTCTTCTCGATGGCTTCGCTTTGTCATATTCTTTTTGTTACTTGTCAGATATTGCAAAACTCGTGGATGGCTGCTAATGTTGACAATCCGCTTGTCAGCACATTGAAATTGATTTTAGTTTATTTCCTTATCGGTGCTATTTCGACAGTTTTCTTGTTCACCAGAAGTCTACTTGTAGTAGCTTTAGGTCTTCAATCATCAAAATATTTATTTTCACAGTTGATGAACTCCCTCTTTCGTGCACCTATGTCATTTTACGACTCGACACCATTGGGAAGGATACTTAGTAGGGTGAGCAAAATAAACAAATTTTTCCTTCCTATGAAATCAAAGAGAAGAAATAACATTCTAACTGTTATTTCAAATGTTTAGGTCTCATCGGATATGAGCATTACGGATCTTGACATTCCATTTAGTCTCACATTTGCTGTCGGAGGAACCATAGTTTTTTACTCTAGTCTTACAGTTTTGGCAGTTGTCACATGGCAAGTCTTGATTGTGGCTATACCAATGGTTTATGTTGCTATCCGCATGCAGGTAAATGAACTTCAAATTATATTGCAATGGCGAAATAGTGTTCACTCTATTTTAAGTATATATGGACAAGTTTAAAACTTTTAACCGTGCTTCATCTTGTTTTTGGTATATTTTGTGTGTTATGAGCAGAGATACTATTTTACCTTAGCGAAAGAAGTGATGCGGATAAATGGCACAACAAAATCATCATTAGCTAATCATGTAGCTGAAACTGTTGCGGGAGCTACAACAATAAGGGCTTTTGAGGAGGAAGATCGTTCTTTTGAGAAGAACCTTGGTCTAATTGATATTAATGCAAGTGCTTTTTTCCATAGTTTTGCCTCAAATGAGTGGTTGATCCAGCGGTTAGAAACAATCAGTGCGGTTGTTCTTACCGCTGCAGCACTTTGCATGGTTATGCTCCCTCCTGGAACTTTTACCTCAGGTGATAATTTGGTCATTATTTTCTCTGAAATATCATCAAATTATTTGTTTTTATCCTAAAACAATAACATCATCCTTTATTCCAGGAATTATTGGGATGGCACTATCGTATGGCCTCTCATTAAACAATGCCTTAGTATTTTCAATTCAAAATCAATGCACTCTTGCAAATTACATAATATCAGTAGAGAGGCTAAATCAATATATGCATATACAAAGTGAGGCCGAAGAAATAGTAGAAGGAAATCGTCCTCCTATGAATTGGCCCGATGCAGGCAAAGTAGAAATAAATGACTTGAAGGTAATTGGTACTTATTTTGAAACTGTGAAGTATAATGTTGAGGAAAAAAGAAGTTTAAATGAACTGCATAATTAGTTTATTTTTATCATTTCAGATACGATACAGATCCGATGGACCACTCGTACTTCATGGGATCACGTGCACATTTAAAGCAGGTCACAAGATTGGTATTGTTGGCAGAACAGGCAGTGGGAAATCGACTCTTATCAGTGCATTATTTCGTCTTGTGGAACCAGCAGGAGGAAAAATTGTAGTTGATGGAATAGACATATCATCTATTGGCCTTCATGATTTGAGGTCGCGTTTTGGGGTTATACCTCAGGATCCTACCCTCTTTGATGGGACAGTAAGATATAATTTGGACCCTTTATCTCAACACACTGATCAAGAGATATGGGAGGTAAAATTTGATACAATCTATAATATATCTTGATTTTACCGAGAAAATATGGACTAATTTTTTTTCAATACGAAGGTTCTTGGGAAGTGTCAGTTGCGAGAAGTTGTCCAAGGAAAAGAAGAGGGTTTAAATTCTTCAGGTACACTTTTAAGATTCAATGTTATAGCTATGGTGAAAGTACCTTGTATTGCAAGTTAGTAATGACTAATGAAAACTGTTATCCAGTTGTCGAAGATGGATCAAATTGGAGCATGGGACAAAGGCAGTTATTCTGTTTGGGGCGTGCTCTTTTGAGGAGAAGTAGGATATTGGTGTTGGACGAAGCAACTGCTTCGATTGATAATTCTACTGATCTGATTCTGCAAAAAATCATTAGGGCTGAGTTTGCAGATTGTACGGTGATCACAGTAGCTCATAGGATACCAACTGTGATGGATTGCAGTATGGTTCTTGCTATAAGTGATGGTAAGTTTCGTTTTAGTTTTGCTGTCCCTAGCTACCTCAACTAATCAATAGATCCATATCCATTTTATTATGTTGATGATACATAATCCATTGCCAACAAAAGTTGGTTTTTCTTAAGTGTGCAAACAAACAAAGGTATTTTATTTAAGATTTCGGCCTTGTATAACACATAGATAGCATGTAATATATAAGGCACATGACTGTGATAAATTTAAGTGAAGAATATGATACCACTGACTGTGTTTTCAGGAAAACTGGCGGAGTATGACGAGCCAATGAGCTTGATGAAGAGAGAAGAATCGTTGTTCAGGAAACTCGTCAAGGAATACTGGTCTCATTTTCAGTCTGCAGAATCACATTGATCCTTTTCTGTTGTACTGGCAATATATCAAGAATGTGAGCAGGATGCAAAATGTGTTTCTAGATTTGGTTGGAAAAATAACAGAAAAGTGTCATATAGTGAGTTTGAAGGAAGATTCTAGAGTAAGGTAAGTAGGAGAAAAATTCTAAATTTTTAGAGTGAGACCAAGTGAAGGAGTTGCTCCATCGGTGGCGGTTTATTATTTTTGTATCTATTTTTTTGTTTACTCATTTTACATAGTTTTATTCTTGTATGTAGTTTTTCAATTGAATATTGTAACAATATCACTTCATCTGATATAGATCAGATATCAGTATCAATATTAATATTAATTTCGTTTTGTTTTATAGATTTTGGCCGTTATCAGATTAAATTGATGGTTTATTCATTATAAAACTTCTTGATAAAAAAATTCATCATAAAACTCATAAACTGCTCACCCTAAACGACACTTACTTCCGAAAACGAATGATTATATTGGTGTTCTTGTGCATATTTAAGGACGACAGTGGTGTGGTGACCCCGCGGTAGCCAGGGTTGCTTGCCTTTCTTTTATATTTAATTTTAAAAACACGTTAACAAAGCTTGTGCGCGGTGCAAGATTATGTTATTTGTGCATGTTAGATAAAGCCATTTAAAAAACAAACGAACCGTTAACATCATTGTATGATGTTTTATTCTTAAAACACACAAGGCTTTAACAAGATACAAAGTGAAACAATATAATTATAAACTACACTACCAACTGCATACACAAACATACACAAAAACAAACACAAACAAACAAGTTGATGTGAAAAAAATATTAAATTTAAGGATTCATGTGCAACTTGCTCTAATTATTTTTCTATTATCACTTCACACGTTCATCCCCTTCTTATAGTTTATTGAATTGTTTTTTCTTTATTATAATGAAGTCTTCATACACACTTCACATAAGTGTGCATTACCAACTTCAATGTGAGCAAATTAATATTTTATAGACAGTATTGGTAGGTAAATCAATTCTGCAGATATGATCTAGATCTCGTTTGCTTTGATTATTTCTTATAGACTTTATTATAATGAAGTCTGCATACACACTCTGATTTCTTTTTTCTTTTTTTTTACTATGATATAGAGACGAACTTTCTATGACTAATCTAACGTTTATTCAAGTATACACTTGAGATCAATTTTGTAGAGTGCAGGATTAATTTTAAAAGGGTCACAATTCAAACCCCCCTTTCTTGTGACTATTTCTTCCACTTCAAACATTTTTACGGCCGGACTCCGAGTTACATAGATCTATTCTTATTCTCGTTTGATGATCAAACTTCGAATTTTGATGATCATTTGTTTATTAGTCCAATTAGGTGATATTGAACGGTGAAATTGATAAAATTCGGAATCTTCTATAAAAATCGATAGTTTTAGACAAACTTCATGACCCTTTAGTTAAAACTAGGTTTTCGATGGAACTATTATAATGATCTGTCTATACATTTGGAGTCCGATGATCAAATTCTTTTTCTCATTTGTTTCCAATTAGGTTATACTTATATTGAACAGTCGGATTGATAAAATTCAAAATCGGTAATTTTAGTAAAACTTTATGACCTTTTTATTATAACTAGGTTTTAGTGAGACTCTTATTATGATCTGTCTATACATTTGGAATCCGATGATCAAAATTGTTTTTCTCATTTGTTTATTAGTACAATTAAGTGATATTGATTTAATTAATAAACATAGATAAATATTGGAAAAATTCTTACCTAGACACAATATTTAGGCACACATACATCAATAAAAAAATTAAAATGAAAATAAAATAATCACATCAATTTATATAATTTTAATCATTTTTTCTTTAATTTTTTTTTCTTGTGTGTGTTCCTAACACCTCTATTTTATTATTGTGTGTGCCTAAGCAAATATTTTCCTAAATATTGATAGATGGCTTTTTTTATTCAATTTAATTAATTTAAATTGAAAAAATATAAAAAAAAACTCCTAACATCATGAACATCAACGACACTAATAGCAACAACAACAACAACAACAACAAAATCATCACCAACAACGTCATCAACATCCACATCATCCTCAAGACCAAGAACTAGAGCTGTCAAAACGGGCGGCCCAGACAATTTCGGGCCGGCCCGGTCGGGCTTCGGGCTTATAATTATCGCGCGTCCTATTTTTTACTCATCCGCTATATATATATATATATATATATATATATATATATATATATATATATATATATATAGAGTTAGGATCCGTTGACACCAGGTGTCAAACTTTATTTTGACACCAAATCTAATCCATTAATTCATTTTAATCTGAGGGTTTAAATTAGGCAACTTAAAAAATCGTATAAGCACTATTTTTCTTTTTCCACCGAATCCCTAGTTTTGTGTTTGGTATCTCGGATCAATATATGCAACAAACGTTATCTCGTTTCTTTCTCCTTTTTTTTTTTTTGACAAATCGTTTCTTTCTCTTTGGTAAATCACTATATGGACATTCACCATCCAAAAACATTGGTTCTATTTACTGTTCATAGGTTTTATATTTGGTTAATCACTGTTTTTAATTTTAAGCAAATTTATTATGATGTTCAGCTATTATTTCTGGGTCTATCACTCAAGGCAGGTTAGCTATTATTGTTCAGCTGCTTAACTTCAAAATTGGTACTCTTCCTTTCTATTATCTTGGAGTTCCAATTTTCAAAGGGAAGCCAAAAGTTTGTCATTTACAACCAATTGCAGACAAGATTAAAATGAAGCTATCAGCTTGGAAGGCCTCTCTTCTATCTATGGCTGGAAGGGTGCAATTGGTTAGGTCAGTGATACAAAGTATGATGATGTATAGTATATCCCTCTATTCTTGGCCTGTTTCTTTGATCAAAGAAGTGGAGAGATGTATCCGGAATTTTTTGTGGAGTGGAGATATTGAAATGAAAAAACTTGTAACTGTTTCATGGAAGAAAGTTTGCAGGCCTCTTTCTCAAGGGGGTTTGAATTTAAGATCTCTCTCAAGCTTGAATAAAGCAACAAATTTGAATCTCTGTTGGAACCTTATCAACTCTCAAAATTCATGGGCAAATCTACTAAAAGATAGAGTCATCAGGAAAAGGAATATTATCCATCATCATATCTCTTCTTCCATCTGGAGTAGTATAAAAGAAGAGTTTTCAGTAATCACAGATAATACAATTTGGCTTCTTGGCAATGGTGAAGAAATCAATTTTTGGAATGATAACTGGTGTGGTACAATTCTTGCTGAGCAATTTAATGTTCCAGTTCACATCAGACAGTCTCTTACCTCCACTGTCAGTGATTACATCCTCAATGGCCAATGGATTTTCCCTCCTCAGATGCATCAACATTTCAGCAATCTTGTCTGCATGGTTCAGCAAGAGACTATTCCTTCGGAGACTTCTCAAGATAAGCTTATATGGAAACATTCAGATACAGGTGACTTACAACTAAAGGAAGCTTATAATTTTAAGCTGCAGCAGCTTCAAGACCTTGATTGGGCCAAAGCTATTTGGAACTCAGATATTCCACCATCTAAATCCCTTTTAGTTTGGAGGCTCATGCACAACAAAATTCCAACAGATGAGAATTTAAAGGTAAGAGGTTGTTTTATCCCCTCTATGTGCAATTTGTGCAGTTGTCATGAAGAATCCACTTTCCATATCTTTTTTGAATGTGATTATGCAATCAAAATTTGGTCATGGTTTGGTAGTTGTCTTAATTTAGTGCCGCATTTCACTTCTATGGACGACATATGGAAAATTTGTGATTTGAATTGGTCTCCACAATGTAAGATTGCAGTCACTGCTGCACTGATCAATTTACTCAATATTTTATGGTTTGTTAGAAACCAGGCCAGGTTTAACAACAAATTTATTAGTTGGCGCTCTGCTATCTCAATGCTAATTGCTAGTACTTCTTTGTCTGGCAACAATACTAGCAAAGTATCTTCCAATTCCGTTAGAGACTTTACTATTCTTAAGCATTTTAAAGTCACAATTCATCATCCTAGAATACCCGTGATCAAAGAAATTTTATGGAACCCCCCTCTACCTACCTGGATCAAATGCAATATTGATGGAGCTTCCAAAGGTAATCCTGGTCTTTCCTCTTGTGGTGGCATATTCAGAAACAATGCAGCTGATTTTATTCTTGGTTTTGCCGAACCTTTAGGAATTTCTACTTCCTATCAAGCTGAATTATGTGGTGTTATTAGAGCTATAGAAATTGCCCATCAGTTCAATTGGCATAATCTGTGGCTAGAGTCAGACTCTGCAGCAGTGGTCTCGGCTGTTAGTAATGTTGCTGATACTATACCTTGGTCATTAAAAAATAGATGGCACAATGCAATGGTTCTCTTCAGGCAAATGAATTGTATTGTCACTCATATTTGCCGAGAAGGAAACCAAGTTGCTGATACACTTGCTAATCAAGGTCTTACTTTACATTCTATTACTTACTGGCATGAAGCACCTATGTTTATTAGGGATAGTTATGTAAAAAACAAGTTTGGCGTACCTGTTTTCAGGTTTTGTGTTTCTTAAATGGAGTCTTGGTCTAGTCCCCTCCATTTATATCTACTTGTTATTATATATTTATATATTTTGGGATGCCTAGCATTTAGCTAGCATCTTTTTGGTTTAAAAAAAAAAAAAATTATGATGTTTTTAAATTTTCAAGTGGACCATTTTAATTATTTGTGTCAAGTTTTAACCGGTGAAAAAAAAAATCCATTCTTTAATGTTGCCGATGTTCAGGAATTTGTCAAAGAATTTCAAGCGATCCATTGCACTTTGTTGCAATTAGCTTCCTTTAATTCTAACTGTAATATTTTGATTGAAAGTGAAATAAATAGAAGAAAGAGGAGGAACCAGAAGAGGGGAAAAGAAACAGAACTGGTTTTCAGAGAGAAAGAACGAGGAAGAAGATGGAAGAGAGATGAAAGGGGAGAGATGTAGGTGCAGACCAAACACAAAATAGGGATTTAGTGTATAAAGAAAATATTGCGCTCAAGTGATTTTTTAAGTGGCCTAATTTAAACCCTCGGATTAAAAAGAATCAACGGGTTAGATTTGGTGTTAAAGTAAAGTTTGACACCTGGTGTCAACGGATCCTGACTCATATATATATATATATATATATATATATATATATATATATATATAATAATTCTCGCGCGCCTTATTTTTACTCATCCCCTATCTACGAGTTTCTCGCGCGCCATATTTTTACTCATCCACTACCTACAAGTTTCTCGCGCGTCATATTTTTACTCACCCGCTACCTACGACTTTCTCGCGCGCCCTATTTTTACTCTTCCGCTACGTACGAGTTTCTCGCGCACCCTATTTTTATTCATCCACTACGTACGAGTTTCTCGCGCGCCCTATTTTTACTCATCCACTACCTACGAGTTTCTCGCGCTCTATTTTTACGCATCCGCTACTTACGAGTTTCTCGTGCGTCATATTTTTACTCATCCGCTACGTACGACTTTCTCGCGCGCCCTATTTTTACTCATCCGCTACGTACGAGTTTCTCGCGCGTCCTATTTTTACTCATCCGCTACCTACGAGTTTCTTGGGTGCCCTATTTTTACTCCTCAGCTACTTAAGTAATGAACGGTGTTTTATAATTTATATTACAAACTAATTTCAAATCATGCAAAACAAATTATTTATATTTATATTTTATTTTATTTTTTTAATTTTAATTTTTTCGGACTTGCGGGCCGCCCGCGGCCCATTCGGGCTAGCCCATATTTTAATCGGGCTTTGTCGGACCGGGTTAAAAAGCCCGGAAATAATTCGGGCTAAGATTTTCAATGTCCGAGCCCGAAAAAAAAATCGGGCTTGGCGGGCCGGCCCATTCGGGCTAGCCCATTTTGACAGCTCTTCCAAGAACAACAACATCCTCTTGACAAGAACAAGACCCAAAACAACAACATATTCTTCACTTTCTAAATACCCAAACCGAGATCGAGAGAGAGATGGCACCAACATAGATTTCTTCACTTTCTGTTGAAATTTCTAGTAGCACCCAAATTTTACTATCTTCTTCACTTTCTAAAAAAAAAAACTATTTTCTTCACTTTCAAAATAATCAAAACGTGCTTGTCAAAAAAATATATAAATAATCAAAATGTGAAATTTCTAGTGGCACCAACATGGATTTGGCGATTCTTCATCTCTTTTCCGGTGCCGGAGAGTTCTAGAAACAACGGCGGCGACTGTGGTGGTTGTTGTGGTGGTGGTGGTGATAGTGAAGAAATGGTGGTATTGAGGTGGTTGTGGTGGAGGTCGAAAAATGGTGGTGGCAGTGAAGAAATGGTGGTTCTGTTTATGGTGATGAATTTGAATTTATGGATTGTAGATGAAGTTGAAGAATCGAAGAAGAAGAAGATGAGAGCATGTTCTTCATTGTTGTGCAAAGAAGATGAAGTTGTAGATCTAGTTAAAGGGGCAAAAACGTAATCAACCACTCCCCTCTTTAAAAAATCTGTTTTTCTTTTATTACAAATTTCATGGGCCCCACTCATCAATAAGAACATCCACAATGGTCTCTACGCTCAACACCACATTTTTCATTCCACATTATCTTCTCTTTCTTCCATCTCTTCATTCAACACTCATTCAATTTTTACCCTCTTCAATAGTTTTTTCATTCAACACTCTACCCCACAATTTTTTATTTCATATTCTTATTTAAATTTATATTTTTGTTTTTATGATTACATAAAATTACAATTATCGATTAAAATTAAATTAAAATAATTAACACTTAACGATTTATTTTTTAGTTTTTTGTAATAAAATCAAAATTTATTTAAATAATTTATACGATACAAATCATCTTAACTTAATTTAAAATACAACACACAAGTAACATAATTAGTGCGATACAAATAATTTAAAATGCAATGCAACACACAAGCAACATAATTAGTACGATACAAATAATTTAAAATGCAATGCAACACACAAACAACGTAATAATTAGTACGATACAAATTAGAAGAATTAGAATAATTTTGGCTGTTGAAATGGTTACTGGGATCTATTTCACCAAAAAAAGACTAAGGGCCCGTTTGGTGCGCATGATAGCATAGTGACAGGATAGGATATGAAACAGGATAAGGATATGATATGATAACAGCAGGATAACAGTTATACTCAGTTATCATATCCTATGTTTGGTGCACACAGGATAACAAACATGATAACTATTATATTTTGTTTTTAATACATACTTGCTCATAATAATATGATAAGATATATAACATATTTAATTGACAAAATTACTCTTGTAAAACAATTGTTATTTTTTTAAAATTATTTTGTAATACTTTGAATTTTATAAATAAAAAATATAAATATGTAATCAAATAACTTTATATAATTTAAAATAAAAATCATGAGAAAATAATCAAGTTTAATTTTTTATATGAATCATGATCAAATAAATAACTCAATAATATATACATGTTAGATAAGCCAAATAAATATATGATATATCTCATACGTAAATAATAAAACTATTATTGCAAAAAAATTATATTTAATTTTTTATAAAATTTAAATTAATATCCCTATTTGTCAATTTTTTAATAATCATTTTACTTTAAAATATTGTAATTTTAGTAAAATTTTGATTTTTTAGAATATATAAATTACAAAATTACCCCTGTGAGAAAATCACATATATATTTAAAAATTAATTATTTAATTATTTATATTTTATTAATTTTATTTTATGTATTTTAAATATACTTTATAAAATAAATCAGTAATTTTTTTTTCTTCTTATCCTATTCTGCTGGTAACCCAGCTCAAATTCAGGATAAGAATTATAACTAGAGAGACAAGATAGGATAAGCTTCAGGATTAACTTATCATATCCTGCTGTATCACCAAACACTGAATTGCGGCAGAATATGATACAGTTATCCTATCCTGTCTCTTATCCTGTGCACCAAACGGGCTCTAATACTTCAAGATTAACACTAATAGATAGATAATAATAAGATTAATATAGTGAAAAAATCAAATTTTTTTCTGTGTCCAAATCAAATGAACCAAGTCTCTATTTATATACAAAAAAAATCATGAATTTTAGTAAAAAAAAAAAAAATAAAAAAAATTTGCAACGAAATAATTGAGTTCAAAGTATTAAATGAATAAAAATCCAGCCAGCCAATAGCAGCCAGCCACGTGGCCGGATCTTATCAACTTTACAATCTCTCTGCGTGTGACACCGGTCACTCTCACATCCATCTCATCTTCAACACTTAATTAAACACTCATTGGAGCATGTTTGGTAGTTGAACCCCACTTTCAACACTAAAAGGAGCAACCTGCTATAGCAAGTAAAATAGAGGGGTTCATGGTTGGACCTCTTTTTTGGGGTTCATATTTGGGAGACCACAATATAAACTATGATTTCCAATTGTAACCTCTAATTAGTGTTATATGCCTCTCTCTTAAATCAATATCTTCCACTTTGTATTTATAATAATATTGGCAAACAGATCAACACTTGATGAAGTTATTTTGGTAAAATATTCCTTTTGGTCAAAGGAAGTCACAACCTCCACAAGAGCTTAAGTTACAACATGTATGAGAGGAAGTTAACTCTAATTAGTGATGAACATTGTTTTATCAACATGGATGAGAGGAAGTTTTCAATAAAAAATACATGATTTTGTTTCCCTTTTTGTTACAGAGTTTAAGCAGAAGCAGTAAAGATGGATAATTTTTGGAGCATAATTTCTAGGGTCTGTGGTTTTGTTGATAATGGAGGAAAACCTTGGTTGTTGCATGGACTCACTTGGTTGGTTGTAAGTTTAACTATAAGTCTTCAGATAAAACAAATCACAAAAGCACTCATATTCTTAGTTTCTGGTATATTATTAAGTGCTTTATCCATGTCTTTTACAGTAGGAAGTAGCGAACTGTCATTCGAGGCAGTTTTAAATGTTCTATCTTTTTCAGGAGCAACTTTACTTCTGTTATGCACATACAAAGCATGTAAATGTAAAGATGCTGACAGAGAAATTAATGAAACCCTATATGCTCCTTTAAAGGAAGTTGATCCTATAATCAATGTAACCCCATTTTCCAAGGCTGGATTCTTTAGTAAGATTTCGTTTTGGTGGTTGAATCCATTGATGAAAAGTGGTCAAGAGAAAACACTTCTAGACGAGGATATTCCAAAGTTAAGAGAGTTTGACCGAGCAAAAAGTTGTTATTTATCATTTGTGGAACAGTTAAACAAACAAAAACAAAATGAACCATCATCACATTCGTCGGTGTTTTGGACAATAATTTTGTGCCATCAGAGAGAGATTTTGATAACAGGACTATTTGCTTTGCTCAAGGTACTCACGCTATCTTGTGCTCCTCTACTTTTGAATGAATTTATATTGGTTGCTGAAGGTAAAAAAAGTTTCAAATATCAAGGTTACGTATTGGCCGTATCACTCTTGTTTATAAAGATCATAGGATCCCTATCGCAAAGACAATGGTATTTCCGCAGTAGACTTGTTGGGATGAAAGTTAGATCACTACTTACTGCAGCCATTTATAAAAAAATGTTAAGGCTATCAAATTCTGCTAGATTGATTCACTCTAGTGGCGAGATAATGAATTATATGATTGTGGATGCTTATAGAATTGGAGAATTTCCATTTTGGTTTCATAGGACTTGGACAACAAGCCTCCAATTGTGTATTACATTGGTAATTCTTTTCCGCACAATTGGACTAGCAACACTAGCATCATTGACAGTGATAATTATCACGGTACTTTACGATGTTCCCCTAACAAAGTTAGAGAACAAGTTTAAAAGTCATCTTAGGGTGGCACAAGATGAGAGATTAAAGGCTAGTTCTGAGGCTCTCGTAAATATGAAAGTGCTGAAGCTATATGCATGGGAAACACATTTTAAAAATGTTATAGATAACTTACGAAATGTGGAACTCAAATTGTTATCTGTTGTGCAAGTAAGAAAGGCGTACATTGTCTTTCTCTTTTGGATATCACCGCTGTTGGTATCTGCTGCTTCTTTTCTAGCATGTTACTTCCTGAAAGTTCCTTTGCATGCAAGTAATGTTTTCACCTTTCTGGCAACTTTGCGCCTCGTTCAAGAACCAATTTCAAGCATTCCAGATGTTATTTCGGTGATCATTGAGGCAAAAGTTGCATTCGCTCGGATTGTTAATTTTCTTGAGGCACCCGAACTGCAGAGAGAAAATATCAGGAAAAAGTGCTTCAATCATAACCTCAAAGACTTAATTTCAATAAAATGTGCTGACTTTTCATGGGAAGGTAATGCAGAAAAACCAACCCTAAGGAACATAAATTTAGACGTTAGACATGGGCAAAAGGTGGCTATTTGTGGAGAAGTTGGCTCAGGAAAATCAACCCTCATAGGAACAATTCTCGGAGAAGTTTCTAAAACAAATGGAACGGTAAACTTTTATCCCCAATACACTCCTAAATCATGTGATACTCAATAACTTGGATAGTATTCGTATATTTATTAACTGAACTGAATAGTTCAGATTGCATATTGACTGAAAATGAATTCACTGAACTCAATAGTTCAGACTGCATATTACATAATTAATCAGTGTCTGATTATATATTTTGAATTACAGATTGATGTTCATGGTAAATTTGCATATGTTTCACAAACAGCATGGATACAAACAGGCACAATACGTGAAAATATTTTGTTTGGATCTGAATTGGATGATCAAATATATCAAGAAACACTTCAAAAGTCTTCACTGGTAAAGGACCTTGAGTTGCTTCCCTACGGTGACCTCACTGAAATAGGTGAGAGAGGAGTTAATTTAAGTGGAGGTCAAAAACAGCGAATTCAACTAGCTCGCGCTCTTTATCAGAATGCTGATATATATCTATTAGATGATCCATTTAGCTCAGTTGATGCACATACTGCAAAAAAATTGTTTAATGTAATGACATCTTCTCTTCACATACTACTTGTACATGTCTACTATCATTTATTACTAAAGATGGCTTTGAATTTGAACCTTGGCAGGAATACATCATGGAAGGACTCAAAGAGAAAACAGTCATACTTGTGACTCATCAAGTTGAATTCCTCCCAGCCTTTGATTCTATTTTGGTAAATTCAATCATCTTAAGGCCTAGATGTAACCCTTAATTATAATTTTTTAATAATTTGAAGTACAATTTACATCCATAAAATTTGATATATTTTACCTCTTGTGCAACATTCATTAATGTGACAGATTTAGAACAAATACTATGGTTGAACAATTATATTATTTACAGTTGATGTCTAATGGGGAAATCCTACAAGTTGGTCCATATCACCAGCTATTGACCTCGAGCCAAGAATTCAATGACCTTGTCAATGCTCACAAAGAGACTAATGGTTCTGAACAACTTGCAAGTGCTACTTTATCCCAGAGACATTCAACTTCCAGAAAGAGTATGCAACCTTCTGTGTCGAAGAAGTATAAAGCACAATATGGAAATCAATTAATTCAGAAAGAAGAGAGAGAGAAAGGAGACACAGGATTGAAGCCTTACTTACAATATCTAAATCAGATGAAAGGCTACATATTATTCTTTACGGCTTTTCTATCTCACCTAATTTTTGTGGTTTGTCAGATACTGCAAAACTCATGGATGGCTGCTAATGTTGACAATCCCCTTGTCAGCACATTGCAGTTGATTTTAGTTTATTTCCTTATCGGTGGTTTATCAACCGTTTTTTTGCTCAGCAGATGTCTACTCGTAGTTACTTTGGGTCTTCAATCGTCAAAACATTTATTTTCACAGTTGATGAACTCCCTCTTTCGTGCACCGATGTCATTTTATGACTCTACACCATTAGGAAGGGTACTTAGTAGGGTGAGCATAATACACAGTTATTTTCCTTCCTATGAAATGCAATAGAAAAAAATAATATTCTAACTGTCATTTCAATGTGTAGGTCTCATCTGATCTGAGCATTATGGATCTTGATTTGCCCTTTAGCCTCAGTTATTCAGTGGGAGCCACTATAAATTTGTATTCTACTCTTACAGTTTTAGCAGTTTTCACATGGCAAGTCTTAATTGTGGCTATACCAATGATTTATGTTGCTATTCGCATGCAGGTAAGAAACAGATTCATCTTTAAATTATACTGCAATGGTGAAATTATAGTGGTCATTCTTTTTTAAGTTTGAACAAACAACCAAGCCTTATCCCACGAAGTAGGATCCGCAACATGGATCAAACGATGCCATAATGTTTTAAACTTTTAACTATTCTTCATCTATTTTTTGGTAACTTTTTAATAATTTTTTTATATATTTTAAATAATTCTTGCTTGTGTGTATTTTAAGCAGAAATACTACTTTGCTTCAGCAAAAGAAGTAATGAGGATGAATGGCACAACAAAGTCCTCATTAGCTAATCATGTAAATGAAACTGTTGCTGGAGCTGCAACAATAAGGGCTTTTGATGAGGAAGATCATTCTTTTGAGAAGAACCTTGATCTAATTGATATTAATGCTAGTGCTTTATTCCATAGTTTTGCCTCAAATGAGTGGTTAATCCAACGGTTAGAAACAATCAGTGCAGTTGTTCTTACCGCGGCAGCACTTTGCATAGTTATGTGCCCCCCTGGAACTTTCACCTCAGGTGAAAATTTGGTCATTATTTTATCTAAAATGTCATAGTTTGAACAATGTAATTATCCTCAAATTATTTGATTTTATCCTAAAACTATAACATCATCTATCTTGATGAAATGTCTAAATTTCAACATCCTTTATTTCAGGAATTATTGCCATGGCTTTATCTTATGGCCTTTCACTAAACAATTCCTTAATATATTCAATTAAAAATCAATGCACTCTTGCAAATCACGTAATATCAGTGGAGAGACTAAATCAATATATGCATATAGAAAGTGAGGCCGAAGAAATAGTAGAAGGAAATCGCCCTCCTCTGAATTGGCCAGTTGCAGGCAAAGTAGAAATATATGACTTGAAGGTAATTGGTACTTAGTTTAAAAATGTGAATCATAATGTTCAGGAAAGGCGCAGCTTAAATGAACTTATGAACCACACTACTTGTTTGTTTATACCATGTCAGATTCGATACAGACCCGACGGACCACTAGTACTTAATGGGATCACATGCACATTTAAAGAAGGGCACAAGATTGGTATTGTTGGAAGAACAGGCAGTGGGAAATCGACTCTAATTAGCGCTTTATTTCGTCTTGTGGAACCAGCAGGAGGAAAAATTATAGTTGATGGACTAGATATATCATCTATTGGCCTTCATGATTTGAGGCTAAGTTTTGGGATTATACCTCAGGATCCTACTCTCTTTAATGGGACTGTAAAATATAATTTGGACCCTTTATCACAACACACAGATCAAGAGATATGGGAGGTAAATCATGCTCATTTTATTTATCTTTGTTTTGCATTGCAAATGTGGATTAATTCTTGATTAATATGAAGGTTCTTGGGAAGTGTCAGTTGCAAGAAGTTGTCCAAGGGAAAGAAGAGGGTTTAAACTCCTCAGGTACATTTTCAAGTTTCGTTGTTTTAGCTATGCTGGAAGTACATTTTTTCTGAAGTTAGTATTGACTAGTGAAAAATTGTTACTAGTTTGTGAAGATGGGTCAAATTGGAGCATGGGACAAAGACAGTTATTTTGTTTGGCGCGTGCTCTTTTGAGGAAAAGTAGGATATTAGTGTTAGACGAAGCAACTGCATCAATTGATAATTCTACTGATCTGGTTATGCAGAAAACCATTAGAACTGAGTTTGCAGATTGTACCGTGATCACAGTAGCGCACAGGATACCAACTGTGATGGATTGCAGTATGGTTCTTGCTATAAGTGATGGTAAGTTTTGTTTTAGTTTACTGTCCCTCACTACCTCGACTAATCAATAGATCCATATCCATTTTCTTATGTTGATGATACATAATCCTTTGCTAATACACGGACAAGGTAAGAGTGCAAACAATAGAGTTTATCTGACACGCTCCAAACTAGGTTATTTATTTAAGATTTAGACCTTGTATAACACAGATAGCATGCATGTAATATGTAGGGCACATGATTTTTACACTTGAAATATGATAAATTTAAGTGAAGATATGATGCCACTGACTGTATTTTCAGGAAAACTGGCGGAGTATGACGAGCCAATGAACTTGATGAAGAGAGAAGAATCGTTGTTCAGGAAACTTGTCAAGGAATACTGGTCTCATTTTCAGTCTGCAGAATCGCATTGATCTTTTTCTCTAGCACTAGCAATATATCAAGAAAGTGAGCAGGATGCAAAATGTGTTTCTACATTCTAGAGTTGGTTCGACTGGGAAGAGAGCACATGTGACAAAGACTGAGTGGGAAGGAAGATTCTAGAATTAGGTAAATAGAGGGTGAGGCAGTGGGAAGGATTATGACCGAAAAAGCACAAGCGGCTTTGTTTTCTACATTGGAAACACAGCTTTCACATGGATGTCAAAGAAACAACCGATTGTCACTCTTTCCACATGTGAGGCGGAATACGTGGCGGCCACTTCATGTGTTTGTCATGCAATCTGGTTGAGAAACCTATTAAAGGAGTTAAGTCTGCCGCAAAAGGAGCCGACCAAGATATTCGTGGACAACAAGTCAGCAATAGCTTTGGCAAAGAACCCAGTCTTCCATGATCGAAGTAAGCACATTGATACACGCTATCACTATATTAGAGAGTGTGTCTCTAACAATGATGTGAAGTTGGAGTACGTGAAGACAGATGACCAAGTAGCTGATATCTTCACCAAGCCTCTCAAGCGTGAACACTTTGTCAAGTTAAGATATTTACTTGGAGTAGCAAAATCAAGTTTAAGGGGGGGTGTTGAATATGTAAATTGATTTTGGGTTTGTTAATTTTGGGCCTTAGGAATTTTAAGCCCAAACTTAGTAATAAGTAGTAAGTCTAAAGAATGTTCTAGAGATATGTAGAAATAACTAGTAGAAGTAATATGTAGTAGTAGAGAGAAGTGTGTAGAACTCTCTCATAGAATTATGTAGAACTCTCTCTTAGAAGTATGTAGAAGAGTCTCTAGGAGTATGTAGAACTCTCCCTTGAAGACTATAAATAGGGGAGAGGTAGTCATTTGTAAACCTAGCCAAAAATTACAAACACTCAATAATATAAGTAGCATTCCCTTCCAACAAGTTTCATATCCTCTCTCAAATACTTAAACACTTTCTCCACCTATTAAAGCTTCCTTCCAACAAAGTGGTATCAAGAGCTTGAAGGTCCTCTTAAAGATGGCGAATAGTGGTGTTCCTCTCCAAGTCCCGATGCTCACAAAGAGCAACTACGACAATTGGAGTCTGAGAATGGTGGCTCTCCTTGGCGCACACGACGTGTGGGAGATAGTCGAGAAAGGCCTTGTAATCCCGGAGAATGAAGGTACTTTATCTCAAACTCAAAAGGATGGTTTGAGAGACTCAAGGAAGAGAGACAAGAAGGCTCTCTGTCTAATCTATCAAGGATTAGATGAAGACACGTTCGAGAAGGTCTCGGGAGCAACGACGGCTAAAGAAGCATGGGAGAAACTTCGAACTTCTTACAAGGGAGCCGATCAAGTAAAGAAGGTACGTCTTCAAACACTAAGAGGAGAGTTTGAAGCTTTGCATATGAAAGAAGGTGAACTTATCTCTGATTACTTCTCAAGAGTTTTGACGGTTACTAATAATCTAAAAAGAAACGGAGAGAAGTATGATGATGTAAGAATCATGGAGAAAGTTCTTAGATCGGTAGATCCAAAGTTTGAGCATATTGTCACCGTCATCGAAGAGACAAAAGATTTAGAGGACATGACAATGGAGCAACTTCTTGGGTCGTTGCAAGCTTATGAGGAAAAGAAGAAGAAGAAGAAGGAAGATATCGAGGAGCAAGTACTCAAGACACGACTCGATTCACCTAGAGAAGAACATGGTCGGAGCAACCAAAGACGAGGTGGCGCTCGAGAACGTGGACGTGGTCGTGGATATGGAGGCGGACGAGGTTGGAGGCCTAATGATGACAACAACCAAAGAGGAGAAATCTCATCAAGAGGTCGTGGGAGAGGATCTCCAAAACCAAGGTACGATAAGTCACGGGTTAAATGCTATAATTGTGAGAAGTTTGGGCATTATGCTTTCGAATGTAGAGCTCCTAGCAATCATAGAGTTGAAGAGAAGGCCAACTATGTTGAAGAAATAAACCAAGAAGATGGAACATTATTGTTGGCACACAAAGATAATGAAAGAGGTGGAGATAATCAATGGTACCTTGATAGCGGTGCAAGCAACCATATGTGTGGGCGAAGAAGCATGTTCGTAGAGTTAGACGAATCAGTGAACGGGAACGTGGCTTTCGGAGATGAATCAAAAGTGGCAGTGAAAGGTAAAGGAAACGTTCTCATCCGTTTGAAAAATGGGGATCATCAATTTATTTCCAATGTTTACTATGTGCCAAACATGAAGAGCAACATCTTGAGTCTAGGACAACTCTTAGAGAAAGGTTATGACATTCAATTGAAGAATAATAATCTTTCTATAAGAGATCATTCAAACAAGTTCATTGCTAAGGTGCCAATGTCGAGAAATAGAATGTTCGTGCTCAACATACAAAATGATGTTGCGCAATGTCTCAAAATGTGCTACAAAGAAAAGTCATGGCTTTGGCATCTTCGCTTTGGGCATCTTAATTTTGGAGGATTAGAGTTGCTCTCTAAGAAGGAAATGGTCAGAGGATTGCCTTACATCAACCACCCCAATCAAGTATGTGAAGGATGTTTACTTGGAAAGCAGTTCAAAATGAGCTTCCCTAAGGAGTCAAGCTCAAGAGCGCAAAAGCCGTTGGAGCTCATACATACAGATGTGTGCGGTCCGATCAAGCCAAGATCACTCGGTAAGAGTAACTACTTCCTTCTCTTTATTGACGATTTTTCAAGAAAAACATGGGTATACTTTTTGAAGGAGAAATCAGAAGTGTTTGAAAACTTCAAAAAGTTTAAAGCCCTGGTTGAGAAGGAAAGTGGCCTCGTGATTAAAGCCATAAGATCCGACCGAGGAGGAGAGTTCACTTCAAACGAATTCCTTAAGTATTGTGAAGACAATGGCATTCGACGACAACTGACGGTACCAAGATCCCCTCAACAAAATGGAGTGGCAGAGAGAAAGAACAGGACAATCCTTGAGATGGCGAGGAGCATGCTAAAAAGCAAGAGACTACCAAAGGAACTGTGGGCAGAAGCTGTTGCGTGCGCTGTTTATCTATCAAACCGTTCTCCGACAAGAAGCGTGTTGGGAAAAACACCACAAGAAGCATGGAGTGGAAGAAAGCCTGGAATTTCCCATCTAAGAGTCTTTGGAAGCATAGCTCACGCTCATATACCGGACGAGAAAAGAAGCAAACTAGATGACAAAAGTGAAAAGTACATCTTCATTGGTTACGACGCCAACTCCAAAGGCTATAAGCTCTATAATCCTGATACGAGGAAGACTATCATTAGTCGAAATGTCGTTTTCGATGAAGAAGGAGAGTGGGATTGGAAAACAAGTAATGTGGACTACAACTTCTTTCCACAATTTGAAGAAGATGATGTGGAACCAGAGGAACCAAGAGTAGATCCCGCTACCCCTCCGGCTTCACCAACTCTGAGTTCTGAAGAAGGAGAAAGCTCTAGTGAAAAGACTCCTCACTTTAGAAGTTTGCAAGAGATTTACGAGGTAACCGAAAATCAAGACAATCTTACTCTTTTTTGTCTATTTGCGGATTGCGAGCCCATGAATTTCCAAGAAGCATTTGAGAAGAAGACTTGGAGAACTGCCATGGACGAAGAGATCAAGGCGATAAAGAAGAATGAAACATGGGAGTTGGTCTCACTTCCAAAAGGGCACAAGGCGATAGGTGTAAAGTGGGTGTATAAAGCAAAGAAAAACTCCAAAGGAGAAGTTGAAAGATACAAGGCAAGATTGGTGGCAAAAGGATACGGTCAAAGAGCCGACATCGACTATGACGAGGTATTCGCTCCAGTTGCTCGATTAGAAACTGTTAGACTAATCATTTCATTGGCAGCTCAAAACAAGTGGAAGATACATCAAATGGATGTCAAGTCGGCCTTCTTAAATGGGGTCCTTGACGAAGAAGTCTACATTGAGCAACCACAAGGCTACGAAGTCAAGGGAGAAGAAGAAAAGGTCTTGAAGCTAAAGAAGGCACTCTACGGGTTGAAACAAGCCCCAAGAGCTTGGAATGCTCGAATTGACAAGTATTTCCAAGATAAGAACTTCATCAAATGCCCATATGAGCATGCACTCTATATCAAAGCGCAAGACGGAGATATTTTGATTGTGTGCTTATATGTAGATGACTTGATCTTCACGGGGAACAATCCAACCATGTTTGAAGAGTTCAAGAAAGAGATGACAAAGGAGTTCGAGATGACCGATATTGGATTAATGTCTTACTATCTCGGCATTGAAGTGAAACAAGAGGATCATGGAATCCTAATCACTCAGGAAGGTTACGCTAAGGAGGTACTCAAGAAGTTCAAGATGGATGATGCAAACCCAGTTAGCACGCCAATGGAATGTGGAATCAAGCTATCAAAGCACGAGGAAGGTGAAACAGTGGATCCATCACTCTTTAAGAGCTTGGTTGGAAGCTTACGATATTTAGCATGCACGAGGCCTGACATCTTGTATGCGGTCGGAGTTGTAAGTCGATACATGGAGCATCCAACAACAACTCATCTGAAGGCAGCAAAGAGGATTCTTCGCTACATTAAAGGTACAACAAACTTAGGCTTGTACTACTCTGTTTCTGATGATTACAAGCTCGTAGGATATAGCTATAGTGACTGGGGAGGAGACGTGGATGACCGAAAAAGCACAAGCGGCTTTGTTTTCTACATTGGAAACACAGCTTTCACATGGATGTCAAAGAAACAACCGATTGTCACTCTTTCCACATGTGAGGCGGAATACGTGGCGGCCACTTCATGTGTTTGTCATGCAATCTGGTTGAGAAACCTATTAAAGGAGTTAAGTCTGCCGCAAAAGGAGCCGACCAAGATATTCGTGGACAACAAGTCAGCAATAGCTTTGGCAAAGAACCCAGTCTTCCATGATCGAAGTAAGCACATTGATACACGCTATCACTATATTAGAGAGTGTGTCTCTAACAATGATGTGAAGTTGGAGTACGTGAAGACAGATGACCAAGTAGCTGATATCTTCACCAAGCCTCTCAAGCGTGAACACTTTGTCAAGTTAAGATATTTACTTGGAGTAGCAAAATCAAGTTTAAGGGGGGGTGTTGAATATGTAAATTGATTTTGGGTTTGTTAATTTTGGGCCTTAGGAATTTTAAGCCCAAACTTAGTAATAAGTAGTAAGTCTAAAGAATGTTCTAGAGATATGTAGAAATAACTAGTAGAAGTAATATGTAGTAGTAGAGAGAAGTGTGTAGAACTCTCTCATAGAATTATGTAGAACTCTCTCTTAGAAGTATGTAGAAGAGTCTCTAGGAGTATGTAGAACTCTCCCTTGAAGACTATAAATAGGGGAGAGGTAGTCATTTGTAAACCTAGCCAAAAATTACAAACACTCAATAATATAAGTAGCATTCCCTTCCAACAAGTTTCATATCCTCTCTCAAATACTTAAACACTTTCTCCACCTATTAAAGCTTCCTTCCAACAAGGAGTTGCAAGAAGCAGTGCTCCAGTCATTATCAGATATGCCCTCATTGGATGCATGCGTAAAAACGTTTTAGACTGTCAATGTATAGCAATTAATCTCTTTTTTAAAGGATTTAATTCATAAAAACGACGGTGTAAAATTATTTTTCACATCTATTCTATCAAATCATGACATGTAGACATTTGAGCCTATATCTTAGGAACAAACCAATAAAGTGACCCTATAATGTGATTTCATTGGAAGCATGTGTAAGTGTAAAAATGTTTTACACTGTCAGTGTATAGAAATTAATCTCTTTTTTAAATCCCATCAGTAGTCAAGTATTAAAAACCTACATAAATCCCATCAGTAGTAACCTAATCATCAGTAGTAATATATATATATATATATATCATTTTAGATAGTTAAAAAAAAAAATACATGAAAACAAGTTCATTTGTGTCAAAGCCAGACTAAAATGACATTTGGTCCTGTTACCCTACCGAAATTTCATCTTGGTTTAGTTTTTCTTGTTGGCTCATCATGGTGGCGGATAGTACAATATCATTTCAAATTGTTATATGACTCTGGAAATCAATGGCACATTGTTGGCATCAACGCCTGTCATTTCTATATTTCTTTTTTGCTTAGTGTACGTGTGTGTATTTGAAAACTCTTTAAAATTATAGTAATGAAAAGAAAAAATGGAAAGAACAAATGAAAAGAATCTCAACTCGATCTTCAGCCATTGAGTATATTTGATTTGAGAATTACTCATATGATTTTTTAATGATTTTGAAATTAATCAGCCGTATGACTCGAAAATTAATTTAGTATAGGTTCATTTTGACACTATCTCTAATCTCATCCAAAATACAGAGTGAATTCGTTTGCTTGATACTTATTCTCAAGTCTCAGTTTTCCAATTAGAGTGCAAGTACAAGGAATGGCTAATCATGATATGCAACTTAATGTTATAAGTCATTCTAAACTATCAACTTAATTTATATATTTAATTATGTTCTTAACCACATGAACTTGTATATATCATGCATGCATTCAAGTTTTGTTTTAATTCATATCGTTTTTTTTTCTTCATTTCTCATGTGGGGCGGCATCTTCCTATATTGAAGAGGAGGGTACTGTTTCTAGGAAGTTATTTCACAAATTTGTAGATTGCTTCGGCTCCAATAAATTGAACATCAAGACTCATTACGATCATGACTCCATGGATGTTTGCGTGTGTCGCTATGGTATAATAATCCTCATAAATGCATATTTATTGCTCATAACCTTTATATGTTCGTTTATTGGATGCATGACTGTCATAATCCAATGGGATGTCAATTTCATAGGTTTCATTCTTGTGGTGTTTTTTTTTTGTTTGTTGCCATATTTTTGTTCGGCTATAAACTGGATAGTTTAATAGAGCAACAACATATAGGGTTCATTGAGTGAATGATATTGTGATTTTTTTAATTGAAAGTTTTACTTTTACTCTTGTGATTGGTTTTAAGGTCTACATGTGTCGAACATTTAAGATCTTCAAAAGACTTAAAGACATGTGGACTGATTTAAGGGGCCGTTAGCAAGATGAGCACCACAATCTCTTAAGAAATGCAGGAGTTTCAAATTTATATATCGGTGTACAAAAAGTTCATATACGTTAGAAAATAATTATTAAGAAATGAAGTATATGATTGAAACTAGAAAAAGAAAAAGAAAAAAAAATAGAAATTTCAATCATATATTTCATTTCTAAATAATTATTTTCTTACATACTAGAACATCGACCCCTGCGGTGCACGGGTCTAATTAACTGTAAGGTATGTAATTATAAATTAGATATGATAATTGCAATAATATAAGGTATATGAAATTTTTTGAGTAACATTAAACGATAGTTCAACAATAATTTTGGGTAAATATTCATACAAAGGAAGGTATATTATAGAAGACTTCCTTATAGACCACATTCGAAGTCTTAGTCGTATCTTCGCGTCATCGTCGATGATCAATATTTTTAATTCTTCTCTAGAAGTAACTCTTGAAATCGCAACATACAACTGACCATGTGAAAACACTGGCGACAGAAGATATATCCTTACATGCTTTAAAGATTGTCCCTGGCTCTTATTAATAGTAATCGCAAAAGAAATCATTAAAGGAAATTGTCTCCGTTGAAATTTAAAAGGAATTCTTACGTCAGATGGTGTCAGGAAAAAATCTAGGTATGAAAACCTGATCACCAATATTACTTTCTGAAATAATTTTTCCTTCAAGAGCACGTTTTCCCAATCTTGTAATAAGAAGTCTTGTTCCGTTGCATAATCCTAATATTTGATTCAAATTCCTTAATAGCATAACAGGAACTCCAACTTTAAGTATCAACTCGTGATTTCGGAGTCTCGACGTAGAAATCATTTATTGTGTCGACTATTGAATTTTTAGGAGCTAATATAGCTCTATTTTGGAAACACGTTATATCGTTCATGTTTTGTAAAAGTTGGGGATATGTGCTTTCAACGATAGAAGCAAAAGGATCACCTGAATTTGGAATCAAAAAATCTGATGAAATGCCAAGTTCTAAATGATCGTTGTTGTCATCTTCAATTTTTCCATCGCCAACACCCAAAACACATTCAGAAAACAACCTTCTTTGATCCGGAAAGGTTAAGATACATTGTTAGCAAAAGAAACAAATGTGAATCAGTGATTTTTTTTGTAATTAATAATATAGTCACGTTGATATATACCTGAAGTCAACTACTATTTGCATAAATATCACCTTGATATATATATATATATATATATATATATATATATATATATATATATATATATATTTGCAGTAATACGATCAACCATACTCCTCAACATGAACAAACTTTTAAGTTCAGAAAGACATAAAAAGAAATATTTTTCTTAGCATGTTTAGTTAAAAAAAAGTAACTTTTAAGTCCAATGATTTTTTCCTTTCTGTAAAAAGAAACACTAAGAAAATGGTTAACATGGTTAGTTAATTAGTAAAAAATATTGAATTAGGATAAAAAAAATGTAAATTTTTTCAAAAAATAAAACACTAAGAAAATGTATGATTTGATCATTTGCTAGATTTCTAATTATCGATTTTTAATTGTTTAAACTGTGCAATGTAATTTGATGGTGTTTAATTGTTGTATGAAATTTTTCCTATGAAAATTGATGCTGCTTATTAATTATTGCACATAATTTTAATCACATTTGGTATACTTGCCATAATGGTTGAAAATATTGTCTTAATTGTATTAGTTTTTAATAAAAATTGCAAGATAAAAGTGGAGGAAAAACAAATTAAGTTTAGGGTTTGCTTGTGTATACAAGCTTATAATATAAGTGGAATTTCGCTGAAAATATTTTGTGATGAATAATATAGTCAACAATAATTTTGATATGATATCCTTCAAAAAAAAATAATTTTGATATGATATACTTTTAAAATTGATGATGTTTATCAATTATTGCACATAATTTTAATTACAATATATATACTTGCCATAATGGTTGAAAATATTGTCTTGCAATGAAATGTTGCGGGTTCGAATCTTAGTCGAGACAAAATTGTATTATTTTTTAATAAAAATTGCAAGATAAAATGGAGGGAAAACGGGAAAAGCAAATTAGGGTTTAGAGTTTGCTTGTGTATACAAGCTTATAATATAAAAGATATGAAATTTTTATACACTAATTAATATATAAATTTAGAACCCGTACATTTCTTAAGTCATTGTGGTGGCTTATCTTGCTAATGGACCCTTAAATCAGTCCATATATCTTTAAGTCTCTTGAAGATATCAACTTTTGAAACATGTAGGCATTAAAATCGATGACAAGAGTGAAAATAAAGCTTCATATTAGAAAAAGTACAACACCACTCATTATTCCATGAACATTATTTTCCGTTGCTCTAATAAACCATTGAATTAAGCCGGAAAAAAATACCCCAACAAAAAACAAAGGCGCGAGCATGAAAACTATGAAATTCACATCATGTTGGATTAATACAATCATGCATCCAACAAATGAACATGTAAAAGATACGAGCCATGAATATGCATGTGTGAGGATTATATATAATCGCTTTTCCCCACGAGATTGATTTGGCATCAGTCTCTTGAAATACCATGGCTGCACACACAAACATCCATGCAGTCATGATCGTAAGCATATCCAAACGAATCTCAACGCTCAATTTATCGGGTCTGAAGCAATCTACAAATCTGTGATAAAACTTCCTAGAAACACCCTCCTCTTCAATAGGAATATGTTGCGCAACATTTAATTAAAATGAAGAAAATAAACGGTCTGAGGTAAAAAAAAAATTAAATGCATACATGATACATACAAACTCATGTGATTTAAGAAAATATAATAAAATATATAGATTACGTAAATAGTTTGGAATGACTTACAACATTAAGTTGTCCCTCATGATTAGTCATTCCTTTGCACTTGCTCTCTAATTGGAAAATTGAGACTTGAGAATTAAGTATGAAGCAAACGAAGTCACTATTTTGTTTTCGAGGAGAGTAAGGAAAATGTCAAAAAGAACATACGAGTGAATGGTTTTATACTAAATTAATTTTAGATTTAAGCGACTGATTTCAAAACCGCGAAAAAAATCATATGATTAATCTCTCTTGTCTTTTCCAATGTTAAAAAAATAAATAAAGCAAAAAAGTTGTCTTGGACCAAGGAGTGGACAATGGTCGCTGGTATATCTCAACTCCTGTTTTCTATTCAAACTTTTCTAACCAAACCTGCTAACAATGAAAACAGGAAAGGATCCGTCAAATATAATTCGGAGCCATCAAATATCACATTGTTGTATTTATATTCCTAAAATATTAGTAATGGTAAAAATGGAGAGGATAAAAAATGAAAAGGATTGGCACTTGAAGATCCTCCGTAGGCAAACCAAATCCTTTCAAGAAAATTTAAATTTTCAACAATGCATCTAATGTAGGTACATACGTCCAATGACAACAAAATATAAATGTAGACGAAAATGATAGTGCGTTGCCACATCATTTAATGAATGTGACACATCACGTGTTTTTAAATACCATGCATGATGTGTCGGTATATTATTGGATGCATGTGTAAAATAATTTTACACTGACGATGCATATAAATTAAATTCAAAATATAAATGTAGACGAAAAAAAAACTATAATATTAAAGAAACTTGTCTTGGTCATAACTTCTTTTTTTACATAGAGATGGCTAAACGCCCAAGAAGAGAGAACTACATGGGGACCAATCGAGGAATCAAAAATCATATAACTTCAGTTGTTAACAAATAGTTAATATGAGTTAGACAAGACTCATAATACACAATATCATCATCCAAAGTAGAGCTGTCAAAATGGGCTAGCCCGAATGGGCCGGCCCGCCAAGCCCGATTTTTTCCCGGGCTCGGGCCTTGAAAATCCTAGCCCGAATTATTTCCGGGCTTTTTAGCCCGGCCCGACAAAGCCCGATTAAAATATGGGCTAGCCCGAATGGGCCGCGGGCGGCCCGCAAGCCCGAAAAAATTAAAAATAAAAATAAAAATAAAATAAAATAAAATATAAATATAAATAATTTGTTTCGGATGATTTGAAATTAGTTTGTAATATAAATTATAAAATACCGTCCACTACTTAAGTAGCAGGAGTAAAAATAGGGCACCCAAGAAACTCGTAGGTAGCGGATGAGTAAAAATAGGACGCGCGAGAAACTCGTACGTAGGGGATGAATAAAAATAGGGCGCGCAAGAAACTCGTACGTAGCGGATGGGTAAAAATAGGGCGCGCGAGAAAGTCGTAGGTAGCGGATGAGTAAAAATATGACGCGCGAGAAACTCGTAAGTAGCGGATGCGTAAAAATAGGGCGCGAGAAACTCGTAGGTAGTGGATGAGTAAAAATAGGGCGCGCGAGAAACTCGTACATAGTGGATGAATAAAAATAGGGCGCGCGAGAAACTCATAGTAGCGGATGAGTAAAAATAGGGCGCGCGAGAAACTCGTATGTAGCGGATGTGTAAAAATAGGGCGCGAGAAACTCGTAGGTAGTGGATGATTAAAAATAGGGCGCGCGAGAAACTCGTACATAGTGGATGAATAAAAATAGGGCGCGCGAGAAACTCGTAGTAGCGGATGAGTAAAAATAGGGCGCGCGAGAAAGTCCTAGGTAGCGGATGAGTAAAAATATGACGCGCGAGAAACTCGTAAGTAGCGGATGCGTAAAAATAGGGCGCGAGAAACTCGTAGGTAGTGGATGAGTAAAAATAGGGCGCACGAGAAACTCGTAGATAGGGGATGAGTAAAAATACGGCACGCGCGAATTATATAATATTTATAGCGGATGAATAAAAAATAGGACGCGCGAGAATTATTAATGCTATTTATATAGTTGAGTTTGAGCACTAAAAGTAAAAAAAAAAAAAAAAAAAAAAGATAAACCGGGCCGCCCGAAAGCCCGACTACCCGTACCGGGCCGGGCTCGGGCACTAATTTTGATAGCCCGTTTTTTATCCGGGCTTTTTAGCCCGGCCCGACGAAGCCGGGCCGCCCGTTTTGACAGCTCTAATCCAAAGAACATCCAAGATTGGCTAACGTGTCAACACTTTTTATTTTTAATAATAAATACATGTGTGTGAAAAGAAAATAACAACAACATTGCCAAATTTGTACCGTATCAATATTTAATAAGGTTAATTTAGTAAAAATGTCATTAACAAGACAAAAATGACATATAGTCACGTGAGCATACAAGTATTTCTCCATAAATCAAGCTTTCCTCAATAAGACATCATAATATGCATATGCATTCATTTCTTCATATTCCAACTTCCAACCAATAAGTCCTAAAAATACAAAAAATAAAATAAAATAAATAAATTAATAATAAAAGAAGTAAATAGTTCTAATAAGTTTAATTAAATATTTTCTCAAGATGCTCAATTCCTCTTATATTCCATTAAAGAAGATTCATTGAGAGAATATGGAGGTGGAGGACCCTTGAAACAGATGTTATAGTTCCCATCGCTTCTTGCCAATCTTATTTGCTTCTTTCTTGTCTTCTTTGACAAGTAAAGGTGTAAAAGGATCTTCCAATGATCGTCTCGATTTTCCTGATTATCCTGGTCATCCTGATGAGAAGCAATGGAAATATGGTCTTCAACACACGCATTCTCCTTATCGTGTTTTTTTACCATTTATCATTACTCATTAGTGTCATTTGCCTCGACTTCATGAATAGAATATTCCCCCATCTATAGAGTGTTTGTTCCATGATTGGTGTTCCCTTGAACCTTCTCTTGTTGATTGGGTTGCTCATTATTAATTCTCACGTTGATATCTCTAACAAGAGAAGGTTCACAATAACACAATAACACAATAACACCAATCTTTGAACAAGCACTCTTCGTGGGGAACATTTTGTTCATGAAAACAAATGACCCTAAGGAGATTAATATGAACGTGTTGAAGAACATATTTTGATTGATTCTCATCAAGATGATCAACATAATCAAGAAAACTGAGACGATCAAGAAAAAGGAGAGAAAGAAACAAAAACAAACAAGTAACAAAACAAAAAAGTAAATATAGAGAGGAGTTATTTTGTGGCATAATGAAATGATGAGTATGACTTTGGTTTTATAATGAATTTTTTAGATTAGATTGAAAACAATGACATGCATAAACACTTAAAATGAGGATAGATTCATAAGTGCTTATAAATTTCGTTCTCCCTCTTGCATGTGAAAGTGGAAAGAGGGACTGATTTGACAAATTAATTTGAATATATGTGATCTAAATTTAAAAAATGATAATTTTGAAGGGTCTCATTTTCTAAGTTGTTGAAAAAAAGTGAAAAGTTGTTTTTCTTTTAGGTGGCAATAAATGGAAATTTTTGTAGATGGAAGGAGAAAATAAAATATAGAAATAACCAAATTAATGCTAGAGTTGGTAATTCATTCATAAATATCGATTTTATAATGCTTTTATATTTAGAATATAGTAAATATAGAATTTTGTTTATAATACATGTACCAAAAAAAGAATTTTGTTTATAATACTACTTTAAAAATGAGAGAAAAATAAAATATAAGAAAATTAAATAAATATTGGAAATGGGTAACTCATTCATGAACATAAATTTTTAAAGCTTTTATTTTAGGATATTTAATAAATATAGTTTTTTTTACGTCAAGTATATAGATTTATATTTATAAGAATAGTGACAAGATATCTCCGTGAGTTTAGCTCAGTTATTTACTTTTAAGATGGATTTTCTAGCCACTAAATTACTTGACAAAAAAAGAATAATTCAAACCTTGATATACATAGTTCAAACCTCCGCAACAATATTAAAAAGTGATAGTTAGTGTCGCTTCTTTTTTTTATACAATAGTTAGTGTAACTTTAATTAATTAACACCTTAATCAGTTCCTAGCTAATTAGTTGTAGTTTTAATAGTTTAAAGTTATAATTTGTCAATTATACTTTTGGGCTATGTTTGGATTAATAGAAGATAATGGAGCGAAATTGAATGGAACATAATGGAGTGAAGTGGAATGGAGCGGAATAAAATATAAATCTCATTTCATTGTTTGGGTATTTTATAATGACGGAATAATGTGATCCATTCCATTGTGATTAGGAGGATTTCTTTAGTATTTCATTATTTTAGCTAGATTTAGTTTTATTATATTTAAGCTAGATTTCTTATTTTTATATTTCACCTAGATTAGTTATTTTTATATTTTAGGTAGATTTGTTATTTTTATTTAGCAAAATTTGTTATTTTCTTTTACAATCTTTTAGGAGATTTGTTATTTTTATTTTTCACTATTATTTAAGCTAAACTATTGTAGCCTTGAAAGCAACCTTTTGATTCAATAAGAATTACAGAGAATTTATCTCAAGTTTGGTGGATTCCAAATTACTCTTTCTGGTGGATTCCGAAAATCTGGTGGATTCCAGAGCCTTATCTGACAGGTTTGTCGCTTGCAAACCTATGTTTCATAATAGGATTAACGCTTGCTATTCCTTCACGTTTTCACGTTTTAGTACGGAAGCGTGAAGGAATAGCAAGCGCTAATCCTATTATGGAGCACGAGTTTGCATTTGCAAGCGACAAACCTGTCAGATAAGGCTATGGAATCCACCAGATTTTCGGAATCCACCAGAAAGAGTAATTTAGAATCCACCAAACTTGAGAGAAATTATCTATAATTATTATTGAATCAAAAGGTTGTCTTCAAGGCTACAATAGTTTAGCTTAAATAGTGGTGAAAAATAAAAATAACAAATCTCCTAAAAGATTGTGAAAGAAAATAACAAACCTAGCTAAATATAAATAACAAATCTACCTAAAATATAAAAATAACTAATCTAGATGAAATATAAAAATAAGAAATCTACCTTAAATATAATAAAACTAAATCTAGCTAAAATAATAAAATACTAAAAAAATCTTCCAACATCAGTCTCCTCTATCTCAAAAGAACTCAACCCTGAGTTCTCATCTTGATAAGGATTCTCAATAATTCTTATTGAATCAAAAGGTTGCCTTCAAGGCTACAATAATTTAGCTTAAATGATAGTGAAAAATAAAAATAACAAATCTGCTAAAAGATTGTAAAAGAAAATAACTAATCTACTTAAATAAAAATAACAAATCTACCTAAAATATAAAAATAACTAATCTAGGTGAAATATAAAAATAAGAAATCTACCTTAAATATAATAAAACTAAATCTAGCTAAAAAAATAAAATAATAAAATACTAAAGAAATCCTCCTACATCAGTCTCCTCTACCTCAAAAGAACTCAACCCCTAGTTCTCATCTTGATAAGGAGTCTCAATAATTCTTATTGAATTAAAAGGTTGTCTTCAAGGCTACAATAGTTTAGCTTAAATAGTACTGAAAAATAAAAATAACAAATCTCCTAAAAGATTGTAAAAGAAAATAACAAATCTACCTAAATAAAAATAACAAATCTACCTAAAATATAAAAATAACTAATATAGGTGAAATATAAAAATAAGAAATCTACCTTAAATATAATATTACTAAATCTAACTAAAATATTAAAATACTAAAGAAATTCTCCTATATCACATTGTTTAGAAACGGATGGAACGGAACAAGTTATAGTATTTTTATTCAATTTTATCCTCAATAAAACTATTATTATATATACAAAGCATCTTAATTTAATTTATCATGGCAACCAATTTTTTACCAAACTGTGTTAATTCAAAACTCAATTAAAAAACAAGTATATATAGGCCAACCTCTCAGTTTGTTATAGCTCAATTGTTTTTTTTTTTTTAAAAAAAAAAAACTAAAATGTGATATAAATTGTTAGTATACATTGCAAAAATTAAATTGAAGAATATACGTATATAAACATAAGTACAAGCAAAAGTTTCACAAAACAAAACTAATTAAGATGTCAAAATTTATTGACGATAGCAAGACTCATGCTGTAGCAGATGCCATAGCAAGACTCATGCTGGCAATCAGGAAAATGAAAGAAAATTTATTGACGATGAGGAAGCAACAAGCAATGAACAATGAGCACAAGAAACTGTATTTGGAAGGAAGAGGTAGCTGTAATGATAAAATAAATAGGGATATTAAGGTAAAATTTTAATTATAAAACTTCATTCCATTAGATACTTCCCAAATTGGGTGGAAAGGAAAATTGAAAGATTGGATGGTAAGGAATAAAATGTATTTCAGTGTGTTCCATTCCATTCATTATTTACAAATTCAAACAATGACATAACTATTAGGTTTACTCCTCTACGCAGTTCGAGGTTTCTCATATTTATTGAAATCTATGGCCATAGTATTTTTCATCTTTGAATTGAAATTGAAATACTACTTCAAATTCATCCCCTCTAAATCAGGTAGATTCATATCGGAAAGAGGTTGACAATTAGTTCTTTCAAAATTCACAATATTTTTCTCTATTAAAGGTCTTCAGAAGTCGGGTCACGAGGCGCAGACGCGTGATGCAGTTTTACAGATTTTTTGTGAAAATATATTTTCTTGGAGGACACTCTGACGTTGATTTGTTTTATTTTAAAACAAATTTGTTTCTAGGATTTTGGCATATATTTTTCTATAAATGGAAAGTGTTTTATTCATAGAAAAATAAGAGAGCAACTCAAGAGATTAGAGATGTAGGGAATCAATTAGGTTTTGTTGCCGACACAAGACTAAGGTTTTGGAGAGAAACAAGAGGTCTTGGTATAACTCTAGGGTTGGGCAAAGGAGATTGATTACACCTTGGAAAACACTAATCAAATTGAGTCTCTCGGCCACGGGAAGAGGTTGTTTTGGGTAGAATTAGGATTAATTCTTGTAACCCAGTTGGGAACTTTTTTGTAAAGTTACTCTTGATATAGTGGAACGGAGGGGCTGCTCTCTCCTCAGAGTAGGTTGTTTTGGCCGAACTGAGTAAACAAATTATCCTGTTCTTTCTTCTCCCTTATATTCTTTATCGTGTTATTATTATTATTATTATTATTATTATTATTATTATTATTTATTCTACTTTTTATTGATTGTCGTTCTATTGCTCTGATTTTATTATTGGCCTGATTTTATTAAGAATTCACAACACTCACTTGAAAGAGCATCTAGTGAAGATGTTAGAAGGAGAAAGATTACGATGATGAAGCATAGAGAGGATAGGGATTGCATGATGACAAACACACCAAATCAAGAATTTAATTTTTTTTTCAGGAGCATTCAGTTTCCAAATTTACTTTAAAGAAACCAATATGAAATAAAAAATGTCTCAAAATTTCGGTTTTTAAAAACCAAAATAATATTTAAACGATGGACTTATTCAGACATTTTTTTCTTTAAGGGACCAATGTGAAACAAAAAATGTCTTTAAGGGACCATTTTACTAAGAAATAAAAATCCTTCTATTCAATAATAAAAATTGTCTTATGTGTCTTGTACCAAAAAAATAAAAATAAAAATTGTCTTATGTGTCTACAAATTCTAGCTCAGAAATATCGAAATTGATAGTGTCGGACGCCACGACTGGAGTTCGAACCTTAGTCACTCCAATTTGTGTGTGCGCGAGTTTTAAATGATTTTGTCATTTCGTGTATATAAAAAAAAAAGTTAAAAATTGTCTACTTTATAGAAAGAAGAAAAAAAACTTTTTCTTCTACCAACAATGAACTAATTCAAATGATAAGAGTTTTGGACCTCTTAAGCAGGTGGTTAGAGTCAGAGTTTGAATTTCATACTCCTGCGTATGAAAATAATGGTACGGTGGACCACTGGACCACCTTCGCAAGTGGTCCATCGTGGACAAGTGATCTACAAAATACGAATTTTACAAAATTTATCGTTAGATTGAAAGTTTATATCATATAAATCATTCATAAAAAAATTTATAAAAATTGAAAATCATTTGATAGGTTATTGAGACCCATCAAGATTTACGGTATTTAATAAACCGTTAATCTTGATGTGTCTCAATAACATATCAAATGATTTTCAATTTTTCTAAATTTTTTCATGGTTGATCTATATGATATAAAATTTCAATTCAACGGAAAATTTTTAAAAAATCATATTATTTATAATGTTATTCATGACCAGTCCACTATCAAAATTCTTTGGCTAAATTGCAGTTTTGGTCCCCCGCGTTTCCTAATTGTGCGATTTTAGTCCCCCTAGTTTCAAACGAGCGATTTTAGTCCTCCACGTTTGTCACTTTTGCATTTCTTGGTCCCTTTGACTATTTTGACAAAAAAAATTGATGACATGAAATTTTGGTGACACATGTCTTAATTTTATTAGACAACCTAAAAAAAAATATTTTTACCAAAAAAAATATTTTTGTTTTTTAATTTTAGATTAATATTTTAACAAAAGAATATCACGTGACCTTCCTTAAATTTCTTAATTTTTTTTTTTAAAAAAAAAATATTTTTTATAGGTTGGCCAATAAAATTAAGACATGTGTCACCAAAATTCCATGTCATTAATTTTTTGTCAAAATAGTCAACGGAACCAAGAAATGCAAATGGGTAAACATGGGGACTAAAATCGCACAATTAAAAAATGTGGCGACAAAAATTGCAATTTAGCCAAATTCTTTAATATGACAAAATTACCCTAAAACTAAAACACCCCTTTGTAGGATAACACTCAAACAGTCTTCTACAAATCCTACTCTACTCAAAGTCTCAAACTCCATTGTCCAAAATCCCATTTCCTTCATCATCTTCTTTTCTTCCAAATTCATCACACAAATAACCAAAACCGTCACACAAAAAACCAAAGAAAAAAAAACATCATCATCAAAATAACAAAAAACATGTTCACCATTTCATCCTCAACATTCACAAACACCAATATCATCTCATTCTCATTCCCTTCTTGTTATTCTTCAATCTCTTCATTCCATTCACAAAATCCAATCTTTCACACAACCCATTTCACAAAACCACTTCTTTTTCAAAATCCACTTTCCATTTCCCTCAGAAAACCCATCACCACCATAGTTTTCTGCAAGTCACCTGAAACTTCATCATCAGAGTCAGAAGAACCATCAAACCCAGAAGATGAGTGGCTTCAGAAACTACCCGATAAGACTAAACCTCTTTACTCACATAGTTTGCCTTGTATTGAAGCATGGTTGAAGAGTTTGGGGTTTAATCAGAGTAAGGATGATAGGGCATTGTGGCTTGTGAATAAGGGTGATTGGCATGCTCAGCTATCTCTTGATGTCACTGACCTGTACATTAGGTTAGTTTCTTTCTTTTGAAGTGTTTCTTTTGTGTTCTTGTTTATTTGTTGTGGGTTTTTGAGGTTTGGATGTTTATGTGGGTGATTGTATGAATCTGTACATAAGATGATATGCTATCTACCTTTGTGTGGTTCAAAATTGCTCAATTAGTTTTTGGTCATTGGCACTTACACGACACTGACTCATGTAGTTACATTCGATCAATTCCATTTCTTAAATTATTAATAATGGTTTGCACAGCTCAGTGCACCGACACTAATACCGCACACCGACACATGTATTTACATTCAGTCACTTTCGTTTCTTAAATGATTACTTGTGTCCATGTGTGATGTGTCATTGCACTGACACTGACACGGCACTGACATATCTAGTTACATTCAATCATTTCCATTTCTTTAATTATTAGTGGTGTCCATGTGTCTGTCTCGGTTAGGGTGATTGAGATTGGATATTTAAGATAGAATTTGGTGAAGAGTTAAACTTCTATTGAATTTTGTAAGTAGCAAATGTTTTAAATCGCAGTTGCGTCATAATTGTTGATATAGGGGAGAATCACGATCAAATGTTGCTGGTGTGGCTTCAATTATGATCGCAGAGACAAAAACCTTAATGTGACCACTCAAAATGTGTTTGTCGAACTTTTTCTACAAATTCTTAGTTAGTTAGTAGCATAAAGAATTTGTTTTGTCTAATTGAATAAGCGACCTAGTTGCTAGAAGATAAGTATGCTATAATCCCAATTATGAACCATGGCATTGGAGCATGAAAGTAACATCACTTATGTGACTGACTATCAGTGGTTATGGTCCACTCTGTAATCATCCCGATCAAATTCTGCCAATGCGGCTTCAACCAGTCACAGCAGAGACATCAAAAACCTTAATTTGACAGCCTAATTTTTGTTTACTGATATTTTCTTAAAATGCTAAGTAGCATTGTTTTGCGCCATTGGATAATTTGACCCAGTTCCTAGAAGTATGCTAATACCTTTTCACAAGCACATTTAAAACTATAGAAGATCTATAAAATGCATTAAACCTTCTGTTTGTATTCAGAGAATGAGAACGACATAATGTCAATTTACAGTAGAACTCCCTTTATATAGGCATTAAAATGTTCCCCTACTCCTATGCTAATGACATTGTGGCTTGACGTATTCCCCTTCTCTGCCCAGGAAATTGGGGTTTTTCCATTTGGAAGCTCCCACACTCCCGAAAAATCGGGCCCTTTATCTAAGTTCTCCACTCCTAGGGGTGTCTCGTTACAGTAACATACAACGTGACTTATGTTCCTCATATCACTGACGCTAGGCAAATGTACATTATGTAATGTAATTATTTTAGGAGAGGTGTGTCAGTCAGAAAGTTTGCAAACCATATATGAATATACTTAATGTTTCTTTCTACTGAGAAAAATTGATATGATAGATAATTGGATCTTACAAATCAATTGTTTCCATTTTTTAAATGTGCAGAAGAAAAAAGAAGGAAATTACGTATATTACAATTTTAGAAAAACTGGTGATTCAATTCTTCTTGAAAGACTCAGCTGATTTTATAGAAGCCTTTGATGATAATTTCTTTGAGTGTCGTAGATAATACAATACTAGAATTTGTCTTGCATTTTTTTTATGAACTTGTTTACATTAACTTGACGTGTCAGGTGGCTGCGTTGGTGTTTTATAGGATAGTACTGAATATTGTGGAGTATTCTGTCTGATTGAAGAGGTTTCTAAACTGAATATACAGATTAGAGGAGCTTCTTGTGATTGATAACTTTCTACACGATATAAGAATAGCTACACTAATATTATATTCTAGTGATGCTTAACATCCTTTAGTAAGAGCCGGTTCGGATAAACTTTTCATTGAACACATACAAAAAAAGAAAAGTTGAAATGAGCTTACACCTCATTATTTTTTCATATTTTCCTTTATCTAACTTCTCCATCAGCATTTATAAACTTAAGACATGCTCATAGTTAGAAACAGAATATTTATCTCATTTGAGAAAGTCCTTTCTAATTAAGTGTTTATGTATAAGCTATTTGATAATAAAGTCAAATTGTTTTCATATAAGATATTTTTATAAGCTATAGCTATCATTGAGAGCTTATGGAAATAAGTTGAAAACAGTTTATCAACATGTCATAAGTTGTTTCTGAAAGCTCTTTCAAACAGTCTCACAAGCGCTTTGCCAGTAGATAAGTTAAAATAATCAAATCCAAACAGGATTGTATATAAATTGTCGATCAGTCTTGTAGCAAGTCGTATGTAAAATACATGGTAACATTTTATAGATTAATCGCATTGTATAAGTGTGATTTAAATTTCTCATTGTTGACATTGATTTTTTATTTTTTTTTATTTGGTGCAGGTACTTGAAGAGTGGACCTGGGAATCTTGAAAAAGATGTAGAGAGAAGGTTTAGCTATGCTTTGAGCAGAGAAGACATTGAGAATGCTGTACTTGGAGGACCATAGTCATTTTGCTTTCAACTCTTAAATATACAATACAGTGTTTAATTCCTTGTTGGAAATAGTTAGTCAATTCAAATGTTAAATCATTGATTTTATGTTAAATTTCATTCTAATGAAAAGACTAAAGAAAATGTTTTATGATGTCCATGATTTTGTAGATAGTGGAAACTTAATATTAAGTTGTCAATTAATTATCATGGTGTCCCCTTTGTTTCCCCTTAACATCATTTATATTTTGTTTGTGGCATTAACCTGCATACTTATCAACTTCTTTTCCTTTGGCTTAACTAATGCTCCGGCTTCATTCCATGCCCTTGCGAATCATGTTTTCCACTAATTTCTCGGACGATTTTGTGGTCGTCTTTTTTATGATAGTCCTACATTGGATGACCATTTCAACCTTCTCCAACTTGTGTGTTCAAGTGGTGAGGGAACAAAAACTTTACTTGAAGAGGGAAAAGTGTAAATTTGCTAATTGCTACTTTAAGAGTAGAGTACCTATATCTCATTTCATTTTTAGAGCAATTTCTACTAATTACCTCTAAGGTTTTGGAAATTCTTAATTGATCAAACTTTCTTAAGTAGTTTTATTCAAATTCAAATTGATCTTTGAAGTTGACTTTGCTGGTTATTATCGAAATTTTTTCAAGGATTATGAAAAGATTGCAAAACTACTTCTTGATATGCTTATGAAGGATAATTTCAAATGTGATAAACAGCTTATCTTTAGCTTTCCTGGCTCTTAAAGTGGTACTCACCTGTTATCTAATTCTAACTCTTCATATTTTTTATAGCCTTTTGTGCATAAAAAGTGATGCTTATGGTTTTAAAGTGGTTGAAATAAAGTTGGCTTAACTACATATTTGGTCTCTTACGTTTATTTTAGGTTTCAATTTGGTCCCTTACGTTTAAAAAGTATCAATTTGGTCCCTTACGTTTATTTTAGGTTTCAAGTTAATCCTTTTCGTTAGTTTTGTCACTTTCAACGTTTGAACAGTACACGTGTCACTGTGTCCAAGTGCCACGTGTCAGTCCACATATGCAAATTGACTGCCACATGTGACAAAATTGACGGAAAAGACTAACTTGAAACCTAAAATAAACGTAAGGGACCAAATTGATACTTTTTAAACGTAAGGGACCAAATTGAAACCTAAAATAAACGTAAGGGACCAAATGTGTAGTTAAGCCAATAAAGTTTATGCTCTTTGTCCTTTGAAACAAAATTTTAATGATTTTTATTTTTACTTTTTTTTAACTAAGATATTGGATTCAAGTAATTAATAAACTCCCTTAGGATGAATCGCTCAAGAGAATCTGAGTTCGATTCTTGGTGGAAATAGTTCTTGGCCTGACTTTATTTACCTCGGCGGCCGAACTTTAGATTATCGGAACCTCTTTCCTAAGGAACCAGAGGGTTAACAAAAAAAAAAAAAAATTCCACCAGAGGGTTAATGATTTTTTTTTTTTGAAATATAACAATACAAAAGGATTTCAAAGACATTATAAGTTCTGCAAATTGGTAGCTATAATCATTTCCATTTCAGTTTCTCACCAAATTGGTAGCAACATGCATTACAGTTTGTAAAAGCATAACAAAACAACAAAGAGAAAAAGAACTAATACCAATACTAAAATGAAAGAGAACAAGAAGCCTATGAAGGAAACAAACCAATAGAGGAAATAATTAATATGATGTTATTCTAAAATTAAACAAAATAAGTGTCATTAAACAATTATTAGTGTATTTTCTCCTTCCATTATTTCTTTTTTGTTTATCAAACTTTCCTGACTTGGATATTATGAGTGGATTGGAACCTCCAAATGGGTTGCCTACCACTTTGTACAAGTGCAACTTCTTCTCCTACCTTCACCATTCCTTGCTTCTGCATATTCAAACCATACAAATATGATTAAAAAGAAACCAAGAGAATTAGGACAAACTTAGAGTGTGTTGAATAAAGTCACTTTTGTTAAGTAATTTTTTTGGTGAACACTCTGGTACATATCTTATTTGGATATGTACAGGTATACCGCTAAGTGGATAATGTTAATAGATCCATAAATAGTGTTTAATATATAAAAATTAATGAACACTATTTATGAACCTATCAGAATTGTCCACCTCAGCAGATGTACCGGTACATATCCAAATAAAATGTGTACCGAAGAATTCACCAAATTTTTTGTTTTAATTATGTTTGTTATGTTTTTTGAAAAGGTCCATTCTTAAAGTATTGCATGCATGAATAGAACCAGACACAAATCTTAAATGTAAAAGTTTCCCTTATATGAGGATTTTAAAATAAGTTAAAACCATGTTTCATGTGGTTTAAACAAAAGCCTTTGTGATCACGATCTAAGACTCGACATCAAAGTTTTTTTTATATCTCCGTGAATATATTGTGACTGCGATTAAGGCCACGTCAGTTGCATTTTACTGCGTTCTCCGCAGTAAAAGAATTGCAACTATGACTTCGATTTAAAAATCTGGATAAAAGTACTATGAAGCTGTAATAACTGAATATATTTTTATGTCTTCCAAAGTTACCTGTAGGAAATCTAAAGCTCTTCTGAAAGTTTCTTCGGAATCATCGCTGAATTCCATGTATACAGGACAAACTCCTTGATACAAAGCCAATCGTTGTTGTACCCTCTTCCTGCATTTCCAGAAAAAGTAGAAGAATAATAAATTTGTCATAATATAAAAGAATATAGATGAAAAACAATTCTGATTTTACACATACACGTGTGAACAAAACGAAAGTTAACTCAGAATAAACTTCTACAATTAAACTGCTGGTAAAAAAAGTACAACATACTCTACTCGAGTAATGCTAGTGTCAATCTCTTACACACTCTTTTAACACACTCCAATAAAAATTTGTTTTATATTTATTTTATTTTTAATTATTATTTGGATTTCAACTATTCATCTTCTTCCTAATTCAGCCAAGAACGTGTGCTACTTGTTGTCTCTTCTCGTACTGCAATTTCTCAACAGCAACAACCAAATTTTCTTTTCGTTTTCCTAGTTCTCCATAGCAACACCCAAATTCACGAACACAATTTCCATATTTCCCAAATTCCCGTTGAAAATGAAATCAATCCACCAAACGAGTGTTATTATAGATCTGGAAAAAAAAAACCCTGCTAACTGTATTTTAGGCGAAGATGTTTCAAACATGGCAACAAGAGCTTCAAACATCAGGCGAAGATGTTTCAAAAATCTATAGTAAGAGCGTGCGACAAAGACTGCTAACTGTATTTCTTTTCCGAGATGTGCGAGACAGATGAAGAGTTAATTGAAAAAAAATATATTCTTTTATCTCAAATCTGTGAGCCTGAACAATGTTGTTGAAAACACAAATCAAATGTGTTTAAAGGGTAACAGAGGGGGTGAAAAACAAAGCTGGTTGAATTAGGGTGTGGGTATAGGAAAACAATTCACATGAAGAGAATTGAACCTAGACAATAAAATGGGTCAAGACGATGAATGGAAGAGCTACGGTGCAAGAAATGAAAGGGGTAATGGGAAGAAGAAGGTGATTGAGCTAATGGAGCAGAAGGTACAGATCAGTATGATAGGAGAAGGCTATGATGTCATGTTTTTTTTCCATACAAATTCATAAGTTATGTTAAAAAAAAACAAAGGAAAAAAGAAAGGAACTTGGACAACCGGTTTTCCGGTAATGAAACAAAAAGAGGGAATGATGTGGCTTTTTAAGATTGGAGTGTGTTACAGGGTGTGACCCTAGCATTACTCTACTCATGAATCTTAATGAAGCTGATACATTGCATCCAGTTTATTAAAAACGCAAAAAGACTCAGAATGCATAACAGTCGATAAGGGTAATAATCATGCAGTTTCGAACCTAGCTTGCAAACACATTCAACTAGGAAACTTATTTCAAAAATAATTTTTGGAGCAGGGGGAACTTATTATTAATTAAAGTGGCATCAACGGTCAATTTACAACCGTTCCTGATAGGAATTTGAACTCTGTCCCTTGAGGTTGCAAGGTCAAACTCTTACCAAGCTGAAACCTCATGGACATTCAACCAGGAAACTGAGAAAACTTCAAGTTAATATTTGAACGAATAAGGTAAAACATATATGCATGTACAACTTTTTTCATCAATAAGAGAGGGAAAGAAAATAACTCACTCATCTGTGAAAGCAAATATTGTTCCAGAAGGACGATAGTGGCTCAATAGGACAGCCATGAAACCAGTTCTAGTAAAGACAACAGTAGATGTTCCAAGGGTGTTAGACATCATGGTTGCATGGTATGCAAACATCTCACTCATATGGTTCTACATAGAACAAAATTAAAAATATACAATTTTTAGTTCAGATATTGAAATGATGAGAGTACCATGGATTAAAAAAAAAAAAAAAAAGTGATACAAAATAGATTGACTTTAGACCTTAAACACTTGACCAATATTAGGTGGCATTTGTCCACCTTGTATAGTGGCTTCTGTCCGCAACGCTACTGTGTGCATCACTTTCACTGCTTTTAGTGGGAACCTGCATTATAATAAATTGAATAATTCATTTTCCTCGATAATTAAAATAATCAATCAATTGAATTATTTTCACAGCATCAGTCCAAGCAGTTGCTTCTGTAAAATCTTAGAAACAAACATTACAACATATTTGTCAACGTTGTCGCTTGCATGCTTCTGCTAAGATACAATGACTATATTCCAAAAAAAGATGCAATGACTCGATACTACATTCAAGCACATAAATTCATAATCATTAATGCTAAATTGTATGAAATAACTCATGCACGAAAGACAACACGAAGCACTTGGCTTCTAAGTAGCAATCTCAATTTCATCCTTAGCCACCCTTCTACTATTATAAAAGCATCCTATTAGTTAAATTTTGATCGTAAAAACAGGTTTTTTAGCCTGTGTAAAACAAAGAATCAATACACAAGTTATGTCATTTTGGTGGTTAACTCCAGTAGGTCTATACAAAAGCTATTTAATAAAACCAGCGTTGTTTTGCTTTTTCTAGGGATGAAAAAACAAGTTGAACTGAAAGAAAAAGCTATTTACTTACTTCCCATGAGCAGTTTCTCCAGACAGCATTATTCCATCAGAACCTTCTCGAACGGCAATAGCTATATCTGATACCTCAGCTCTTGTTGGTGTTGGGTGAACAATCATGCTTTCCAGCATATTCGTTGCAACAATCACAGCCTTTCCCATGCTACGACACAAGTTAATTATCTCTTCCTACATTTACAGGCATTGGCGACTTTGAGACTTAAAAGATGAGCTTAAATTGATGTCAAGTTACATAAATGACACCAATTGATTACCTGTAAAAGAGGAACCTCTTCAATAGGGAGCTCAGCACCAAGATCTCCTCTGGCAACCATAGCCTAAACAAGATGTCAAAAGTAGTTACGTCAACATCGACATTCGACAACCAATATAGAAGCACTCCACAAACTTATCAACTATAATAAGAACCAAGGTGTTTGGATTGTCTTTTTTGAGCTTATATAAACGCATAAACATTTGTTAAACTATTTGGGAGAGCTTATGGAAACAGCTTATGACATGTCTAAGCTGTTTTCGGCTTATCTTCACAAGCTCTCCAGGATAGCTTATAAAAACACCTTATAGCTTATATGAAAACAATTTGACACTATTTTATGTTTTGTTATAGAAATAGCTTATACATAAGCACTTATATGATAACATTAATTAACTTGTTTATCCAAACAGGGCCTTAAGGCTAAAGAAGATTTCTTAATTTACAACATATTCGAAAGAATTCACATGATTAAGCAGCAAGCATGAAAAAATAATGCAGGGATTAGGGTAGCACCCCATCAGATGCAGTGATAATTGAATTCAAATTTGGTATAGAATCAGCGCTTTCAATTTTTACAATGACATGTATATCAGCACCACAGCCTGCAGTATTGAATTGAATGATCAAATCATCATGTTCATAATATAAATGTTTAAAAAAATAATCTTTCAAATTTTAAAAATATTTTTTGTTAGATATTTACTCTTCAAATAATTCTTCAGTTCGTGTACGACTTCGGCATCCTTAACAAAGGAAACAGCATAGAAATCAACTTTGTTATCCACTCCAAATTTGATATCATCCCAATCCTTCTCTGCAAAAAATCAACGTAAAGATTATATCCATAGGAAACCACTATAATCAACTAGAATGGATTAATGATATGAATTCTGACCAGTTATTGAAGGCAATGTTGCACTTTTTCCTCGAACATTCAAATGTCTCCTCGACTTAAGCTCTCCTCCATCAACAACTTCACATTTCACTGTTCTCTCTGTCTTAGACTTAACAACCATAGACATCATACCGCCTATATCATACAAGTATCATAAGTTCATTGATGTATAGTTTGTGTATAGCATGCATCAAACAGTTAACAAGATTTCCCTTTCACCAAAAAGTTCCACCATTTTTATAGAATAATAAAATGACAAGTGATTATATCGTTTGAGTGTCGAATAAGCTATTGACTATGTTGAATATTTTATATCTAGCCTATCATATTAATCTTTAGAAAAAATATCATGTATGTTTCAACGGTTTGGTTTATTTCAACAATTTGTTTCTTAAATATAAGCAAATTTAACTACTTCCACTCTATTTAATGATGTCATTCCTAAAATACTCCTCAACTAATATATGTTTTAAATTTTAATTTTCAATGACTTTTTATTCCCATTGAACAAGTTTTCATGAAGGGCATTTTAGGAATTACAATTAGTTTTTCGACTACATTAAGAAAAATAATTGTTTCTCAACTAACATTCTTGATAAGCGTAAGTAAGTATTTTGGGAATAGTTTGATGTATCAGTAGATAACCACCATACCATCAACAAGAATCATGTCCCCCACTGCTACATCATTGACAAAATCATCATAGTTGACACTGACACAATCCGCAGTTCCAACACCTCTCTGAATAGTAAAAGTGAATTCCTGCCCGGTTGTTAAATTGATTGGTTGTGGCAAATCCCCACTCCTAACCTCAGGACCCTAAAATTTAAAGAAAAAATATATCAGATATCATGTATAAGCAGCATGTTTGATACTTTGATATCATGTATATATGATTATCTTATTTTGGTTTCAAATCAGTTTAAAATCAAAATTTATAGAGAGCTTTTCAAGAGGAAAAAAAGAAAGAAGAAATAATCAGTAGATTTCAAATCAAATGTAGTTGACCAAGTGACGATATTCTAAACATGAGCGAACAATTACTTCATCTCGTTTAAATTTGTATTTGAAGTTTCTTACTTTATCTTGATAAGATTCTACATGTAGAATCCTTATCAGTAGTAGTTTTAACTTTTATTTCTTATCTTGGTATAATTCAGCATAACATTCCTTATCACTAGTAGTTTTCAGTTTAGTTTATTTATCTTGACAAGACTATGCATAACAGAATCCTTATCCTTAGTAGTTTGATTAGGACTTCTGTCAAGGATAAGGATGCTTGCTTTCGCATAGGTAGAAAGAAAGATTCTACTGCGTCTAGACCTATGATGGATAGGACATTCAAATGAATTCGGTCAAACATCATGAAGTAGGATTTGATCAACAAAATTAATGGCTCAAACATCCACATTAAATTATGGCATATGTATTTATTGATAACTGAGTCAAACAATTACCTAAATACCATAAAATTATGGTTTCATGTTCCAACAACAGGAAATAAAAGGAACGTAAATAAAATGTCAGCTACTGAACCACCGAATAAAGCACTGATCTTTGATCCCGGCGGAATTTACACAAGCATCACTGTCTTCAATCCCGGTGGAAACTTCACCATCATCATCTACTTCATGGTGCACTGTCTCCATTTCGTGTATCAGTCCCATCATACTACGTTTTCTGATCAACAACAACAATCCACCAAGTCTTTCTCTCTGATCGATGTTTGCAAGAAGAGAAAACAATGGCCAAAGATTTTCAGGTTACAATCTCTTGCTGACCCTGGTTGTCCAATTACATCTTCAGGGTCCAGGTCATATTTTTACAAAAAAGGACCTGAAGGTAGTGATTTAGTTGGTTCTCAGTATGGTGATATAAATTCTACTTTGAATTCGCAAGCTATTAAGTCACATGATGATGCTTCCTGTTTATGATTTCAGAAATATGGAAATATGCAGTTTGGTTATTGAAAGATTTGTTTGTTGGTTTATGCATAGTTATGGAAAATTAGACATTAAATCTTGATTTTTAATAGAATTTTGAAATTGCAAGTGGGTTGTCATTGTAAGTAGCTGGTTATTGTCGTCTGATTTGATCTCCCGATATTTTTTATTAAGTGGTTTCTGCAAGTTTCTAAATGGTAATGGTACATAGAAGCACAATGCCTGCATTTTTTTCAACAGTTTAAGCTTTCGAGTATTTGATGGATTGGAGATGAAGGTTTTATTTCGAGGCTTTAAAGAAAACATTAAACACTATAAAATGGAAAATTGAGAATTGCAGTCAATTATTAGCATTACGTTAAATCATTATTGAGGAAACTACAGAGTTAAAGCTCCTTAGAAAAAGGGGGAAAAGAATGTTGAGGTAAGAACAGACCTTAGTGTCGAGCATAATTGCAATAACATTGTCCTTAGATTGTGCATTATATTCTTTAACCAAGTCAATAACTTTCTGATGAGAAGCATGATCACCATGAGACATATTGAGGCGAGCAACATTCATACCAGCCTCAGCCAACTTCCAAATCATTTCCTTAGTATCGGTAGAAGGTCCGATAGTACATACTATCTTCGTCTTACGCTTAAACGTCGGCTTCGACCATATTCCATTTGAAGTATCACCATATGGCTGCACCCCACGTATACGTTGCAAATGCTCCTCAATCTAATCACCATGACATAAAACGGGTCAAAAACAGTTTTCTAAACAAAAAAGAAAACTCAAAAGAGTAACACTCCTTCCAATTTAGTTCATGAAGCATCATTGTCTCCTATTTAAGCAATCCCTATAATTTTATAAGTATTCATAAAAATTATAAAAATTTGTCTTGTTCTATGTAGCACCGATACTCCAAATTGAAGGTGTATCCGAACCTGTCAATGTCCAACACCGACACGACAAAGACACATGTGCTTACATTCAACTAGTTTCATTTTCTAAAATTATTACAGGTGTCGATGTGTCAGTCTCCAGTTTATGTGCTTCATAGGTCTAGTTAGTCCCTAACACCTTTTTGGCATATAAGAGCACTAATGTAACAAAATTTTATATACTTCAAAGATTATACTACTAAGGCCCTATTTTAATATCTTAGAATTGGGAGTTGGCTCAGTTAGGCCTAACTCAACACTACAAAACCGGCTCGTAAGGTGAGAATTGCCCTCAATTATAACCATAAATCTAGGCCATCTCGCAACCGATGTGAGACTCTTAACACACCCCCTCACGCCTAACATTATTGGACTTGGTGCACGGATATAATAGTGGATGGTCCGACGATAGCGTTAACCTGGTAGCAGGTGGCCCAACGGATCTTTGGAGAGGCTGTATACCATCTTAGAATATAGAGTTTGGTCTAACTCAACCCTACAAAACCGGCTCGTAAAGAGAGGATTGCCTTCACTTAGATACATATATTTAAGTCATCTCGCAACCGGTGTGAAACTCTTAACACAATAAACAAATTAATTTTCAGCTTATGGCATAAGCGCTTGTCTATTTTTATAACAAAAGATAAAATGAAGTTAAATTATTTTCCTATAAACTGTTTTCATAAGCTATCTTAGATAGTCTCACAAGTGCTTATGCCTAGATAAGCTCAAATAAGCCAATCAAACAGACCATTATTGTTAGAGATCTCCTAAAGTAGAATCAAATTCAAATGTGAGGGATTACTAAAACTCAAAAACCCACAACCCATTTCCATTTCTCGTCATTTCAACCATCTGGGCCATTCCCAAAACCTCAAATTTCCAAACTTTCACAACAAAAAACACCAAAAGCACAAACCTTTATATCATCTTCAGGTGAAACAGGAACAACTTCAACAGCAGTTGATTTTATAGCACTAACATGACATCTTCTAAACACCAATTTAGAACACTTATTCCCTTTTTGTTGGAACACTTTGGAAGCAAAACTTGGAACCTTTAACAACTTCTGAGCTCTATCATGTGTAGATCCAGAACTAGGAAGTGTGGTTTGAATGGATCTTGTGGCAACAACTTGAGACATTGTTAGAGAAAAAGTAGAAGATGAAGAGAGTGTGAGAAAGAGGTATGGAAAGTGGGAGAAATGGAAATGGTGATTTGGAAGATAGGCAGTAATGCGGCGGAGGTTCTAAGGAGAGAAGGGAGACCTCGGTTGCATCGAATGTATTGATAGTGTGATGATGATTTTTTAAACTTGCACTGTGTTATTTTTTATTTTTATTTTTATTTTTTTTGAAAACTTGTACTGTGTTTGTGAGCTGAAAAACAATTTTTTTTTTTTAAAAAAAAAATTATATTTTAGAATTTAGATCCATTTGGATTAAATTTCTATTTAATTTTTTTGAAATTTTTAAAGGTTGAAAGTTAAAACTAATTTTAATTTTGAGCTATGAAATTTTTAAAAACTAAAAAAAAAATTGAATATAAACATTAAAAATTAAATATTTTAATTCAAATAAATGACTCATGCCGTTAGATTTGAAAAATAATTATAATATTATTATTATGAATATATGGTATAATTATTTAGTAGTATTTTTTTTTTTTTACAAGAAAAAGGAAAACTTAGTGGTAATTTTAATAATAGTAGTTGAAATAGATTGTCATTAATAGATGTTTGTTAGAGTGATGATTGATGGTGTTGATGGCGTGGTTGTCGGTGGTGGTGAACGGAGATGATCAGAGTCAAGGCCGGCCCAAATTGGTTAGTAAAATAACTGTTAGATAAAAGATGTAATACAAAATTATATCAGGGGTTCTTTATCTTATTTATTTATAATATTTTGGTCTTTTATCTATTATTTGTAATATATAGGTCTTTTATCTTTTATATTTGTAACATTTTGATCATTTTCTAATTTTTCATTAAAAAAAATAGTGATGTGGCTTGTCATATCAGATAATTATATTTTTTAAAATATATATTTATTAAAAATAAAAAATTTGAAAATAGGATGAAGATCTTTATCATTTTCATCTTTTTCCTTTGAAATCTTCACCCTATTTCTTGAATCTAAAAATTGTCTATTCAAATATACTTCCAAATATTATGAATTTTCATCTCAATCTTTTTCTAAACACAAAAATCAAAATCTCAAATTCTCAATAAACCCTAAAAACTCATATTCAAATTAAAAAGTGGAAGACAGTTCTATGGTTAATCCTTGAGCAGATAGGCTAATCCAATAACAACATTTGTTACTCTTTCAACACTGTTCCGTTTTATCGCCGTTAATTGTCACGCAAGACTCGCCGTAACTACCTCTTTTGGCACCTCTTATTTAAATTCCTAGACTTGCTTTGAACTGTTTTGCATTTCTGGAATCTATCTATATATTGTGGGTGGGTAAAGTGGCAGAAATTTGAAGACACATATTGAATTTCAAAAAAATCAATTTTAAACGGTGGACTTGTGTTGTGTTGTAGTGCAGCTTAAATGTGGAAAAAAAAGAAACCTGGAAACATCTAACTTCAATAAAGTTTTAATTTGAATATGGAGTTTTTAGGCTTTATTGTGAATTTGGAGTTTTGATTTTTGTGTTTAGAAAAATATTGAGATGAAAATTCATAATATTTGAAGGTATATTTGAATAGACAATTATTAGATTCAAGAAAAATGGTGAAGATTTCAAAGGAAGAAGATGAAGATTATGAATATCTTCATCCTATTTCTATTTTTTTAATAAAAATATATTTTAAAAAATATAATTATCTGATGTGGCAAGCCACATATTTTTTCATTTAATAAAAAATGAGAAAAATGATCAAAGTGTTACAAATATACAAGCTAAAGGACCTATATGTTACAAATAAAAGATAAATGATCAAAGTGTTACAAATAAATAAGATAAAGGACCCATGATGTAATTTTGCCAAGACGTAAAATAACTTTATTTATGCACATATTAACATGTTAAAGAAAAGGCTAAACAATACTTTCTTTATGCAAGACTATTTTAATTAAGGTTTAATTAATAAAATGGTCCCTTAAAGACATTTTTGGTTTCAGATTGGTCCCTTAAAGAAAAAAAGGTCCAAATAGGTCCCTTAAAGAAAAAAAAGTCCGAATAGGTCCCTTAAAGACATCTCCGTTAATCAGTTTGGTCCCTAAAAAGAGGTCTAAATAGGACCAAACTGATTAACGGATATGTCTTTAAGGAACCTATTCGGACCTTTTTTTCTTTAAGGGACCTATTTAGACCTTTTTTTCTTTAAGGGACCAATATGAAACCAAAATTATCTTTAAGGGACCATTTTATTAATTAAGCCTTTAATTAAAGAAAAGGCTAAACAAAACTCATTGGTGCACATGTTAACATGACCCAGCTTATTTTAATTAAAGAAAAGGCTAAACAATACTTTCTTTATGCAAGACTAAACAATACTCTTAGACAATAATTAAGTATATTAAATCAACACTTTCTATAAAAGATTGTAAAAGAAAACAATAAATCTAGTTAAAATATAGTAAAATCAAATTTGTACTATTTTCGTTTATGCGTCATTTCGTCTTCAATCCGGCGCGGCCAACCTTCCTACATCGGTCTCCTCTATCTCAAAAGAACTCGACCCCGAGTTCTTATCTTGATAAAGAGCCTCATTTGCTTGATATTGGCTCATGCGTTTATCATAGTAGAAACTTAGTACCGATTTTGCTTTAATTGCCAAATTCTTTCTCGTTGCTTGATTGTTACTTTTTGTTCTTTCTTTAGTCTTGCCTCATACCGACTTTAGGGGAAACCTGATCTGATGCCAAGTGACGCAGTACAGAAGTGGGAAGGATCGGCAAGCGTTAATCCTATAACAAAACACAGGCTTGCAAACGATAAACATGTCAGATAAAACTCTGGAATTCACTAGAAGGAGTAAATAATTTGGAATCCACCAAACATAGAAAAATATCTATAATTTTATTGAATGAAAAGATTGTCTTCAAGGCTACAATAGTTTAACTTAAATAGTAGGAAAAATTTTTTTTTTAAAAAAAACAAGTGAATTGTGAGAGCAAGTGTTTGTCATCACAATGCATATACTACCCTCCCCCCCTGATTTCTGGACAACGAGCAAAGGAAGAAGAATGAGAGTTCCAAAAAAAATTGAAAAACCGGTTACCAAACAATTATTTTTGTTTTTTGTTTAATTCTAATTCAATTAAATTAATTTTTAAAATAAAATATGATGTGGCAAATAAGTGAATTGTGATTGGTTGTCTATGCAAAACACTCATTACACTGTTTTTTTACCATCTTTAAACTCTATTTTTTAAGCTTAACTTTAGTCCTACATAAAATTTTAATTAATATATAATTATATGTTCAAACTCATTGATGCATTATTCCTACAACTAATTTTATCATCATTATCATACCTTATAATTTTACCTTTGCCAATAATGAAAGGATAAAATAGAAATTAAAAAACAATAATAAATTAATGATTTGTACAAAAAGTAACGAACTCTAACAATAATCAAGAGACGTTTAAAAATAATTCTAATTTGAAGAAGAGTGGTTTTCACACTATAAATATCACACAGTTTTCTACTTCTACATAAAAACGAGAAAAAATATGACAAAAATTCTCAAATTTGTTTATGATATGATTATTTATCTTTTTATACCTATTATAATTAATGGTAAGTTGATAGGGACCTTTAGCATTTCGCTTCTTTATCTTATACACAAATATTTCATTTCCTATTATTAATATTTTTTTTTCCTATTTGACATCATAGGAATTTATATGTGCGAAAATGATAAAGATTGTCGAAAGTTTAGATGTGATCCTTTTGAAGTTGCGAGGTGCATAGGGATTATGTGTCAATGTGTGGAATCGTAAAAATTATTAATTTTAAAAATAATTTCATGGTACTTTCAAGAGAGTATATTTGTATTTACAATTATTTGATATTCACAAAATCATATTATTGCATTATGTAAGTATTGTTATAGAGAATAATGTCAGCACAATTAAAATTCTCCACTTTTTTTTTTTGATACAATAAAACTCTCCACTTTAATAAACTAAAGATATATAATAATACTATATGATTATATATATTATGTTGTTCTGCTTTCCCGATTTATGGTAAGACTGATGTCCATAAACTTTGTATCAAAATATATAATCATCCAACCAGATCATATAAACATTCAAATAGCAATTAAAAATAAGAAGATTAATTCATAAGTTTCTAAAGTAATAAAAAAACCATATTTTTCCAAAAACAACTAGAGTAACTCTCTTTAAAAATTCAATTCTCCTACAAGGCTACTTTAATATTAGGCCAAAAACCATATTAATTGAAGATGGAGCTGAGAAAAATTCCTCTCCATCACCATCAAATTCTTCTCCTCAAATACCATATTAATTGAAGATGGAGCTGAGAAAATTATTTGTTTTGACAAATGGGCAAAAAAAAGAAAAGAAATTAGGCCCAAAAAAAAGAAATTGGCTCTTTAAAGGTAAACTCGTAAATACAAGTAAACTCATGCGAGTTTATACGATTTTAGTGATTTTGACCGAGTTAAATCAGTGTAAAATCATTTTTTCCCGAGTTTACTATAAAACGAGTTTGCATCATATTTAACACGTTTTTTATACCTAAAAATGAAAAATCAGACAATTTTACAAGTTAAAACGCGATTTGTGAGTTTACCATTTGTTAGTGACCACCTTTGTCAGAAAGATTTTTGATAGAAGGAGTCGGTCGAATCCTTAGTCGAACTAGGCTTTGCCATTCTTGGGTAATGTGTGGGCATCCAGGGGATCATCCACATTGGGCTCAAAGCAACCCTACAAGTGAGTTGGACACCACACTTTTACTCAAAAGTTTAAGACTTTACGTTTATGAGTTCTCTCACTTATAAAGTGCTCAACATCCATTTGCTAAGAAGTGTGAGACTTAACTCACCTCAAACTTGCGACAACAATAAGCTAGTATAAACAAGTTATAAGTTCATGAAAGAAATGGTATTAAATAGGTTTTTTCTCCCCTTCAATTTGACCTTATATATACGCTATGAGCCATATGTTTCAAATTTGGAACTGCCAAATAGAGTCTGTATTTTTCACGATTTATGTTTTTTTATGTAATATAATTTTCGTATTTAATTTTTTATTATAATTTTTTTAGTAGCCCACTCAAACAGATTTTTCTAGGTCCGCCACCACCCATTTATTATCTTTATCACATATATTACCTTTTTAACAAAGAAAATTGATACAAAAAAATAAATAGCTTAACCAAAAGGTCCCTAGTTCAATCACTGGCTTGAGTATGCAATAGACGTTAAAAAATTTAGGGAGTTTGTCATTTATTTGAATTCCACAAAATTCGAAGATTAGTCGATATAATTGCACGCAAATGATATCCGATTTACGTAAAAAAAATTGATACCAAACACTATGTTGGGTTTTTGAGATTGACTAAAATTTTGCAAAAGCCAACCAGCCAGATGCTGGATTGCGATGCTGTAGCATCATTGTACAGCATCCTGATACTCTGTTTTGCGCAGAATTTCTTTTTCAAATCAAAGGAAGATTTAAGTCGTTTTTATATTTAAGCACGTGCGACTATTCAAGACGTGGCTTGTTCTACAAGTTTTCCTGAAGGCGGTTTGAGAATTATTATTGAAAACAAAAATATAACTTGTTATATTTTTGAAAATAATAATTTCTATTTTTTTTGTTTGGCCACACATGAAACAAAACAAATTATATTTCTGGAAATAATATAGGGTTAGCCGCAATTTTTACAGTTGTGTTTGTCTGAAGACCTAGCTTGCACATCAAGACAATTGAAGACTATAAATATGTGAAGCCTCAAGCCTTTACAACTCATGTATTCTAAACCGTGTTTTTTACAAAGTGTGAGTTTTTAAGTGAAATTCTGGTATCACTAGAATGATGTTGCCTAAGATGTCCCAACAACTACTTTGTGAATAATGTTGTTTTCTATTGTTGGCACATCTTATATAACATATAAAAACTGACAGAGAATAAATAAATGACACAAGTAATTGTTAACCCAGTTCAGCCAACTGCCTACTCTGGGGGATACCAATCCAGGAAGGAAATCCACTAATAGCTCTAGTTACTAAGACCTCCAGCAAACCCTAGGATTTACGCCTTAAACTAAGACCTCCAGCAAACCCTTGGTTTACGCCTTATAACCTCGACACTACTCATGCAACTTCTGCCTAGGAACTCCTAGACATGAGATCCCATCTCACTTCCACTCACACAACACAACCTGTGTTGATTATACAATGTTGGGAATGATGTGGCGACAACTTGCCAAGACAACACTTCACTTTTGCTTAAAAGCTTCAAGTGAATCACACACGGTAAACTCCGTACTTCAAAGCTTAGGAGTCACCTTAAAATAATAAACTTACTTCTTAACTCGTGTTATAGAATCCACAAGCAAGAATTACAATCAAATAATAAAAGACTCAACAAAGACTCAATATGTGTAACTAATATTTTTCAAATGAGATACTTAGTCTTGAGCTTGGTCTTCGTATATATAATGATTAGGCACGCTCCTCTTTCTTCACAAATGCTTAGACGCTCCTTGAGAATCATAAAGGATGATCTGATACTTTTTCAATCTTCATTAAGGATATATCAAGACTTTCCAAAAGTGTTTAAAGGACTTTATAAGATAGGATAAGTCATCCAGCTATTCCATTAAGTTTGTCTTATCCTTAAAGCTCCTGATCAGATCAAATCTCCATTGAGCGTGCTCTTTAAGTGGATTTCCATATATAGCAGATGCTCTCATAAATGCGCGAGATTTCCTTGAATAAATATGATGTTGTAACATGTTTTCCAACATCTTGTTAGTATATTTGTTTTAGCAAAATTAAGCCAATTCAAATATCCAACAATCTCCCCCTTTGGCAATTTTTAGCTAAAACAATTTCAGGCCATTACCTTTGAGAGATATAAAGAGCGCAATCCTTCAAATCACCATGGTCACACAAAAGAAGGAATGTTAGAGCATCATTTAAACAAAATTTCACATAGGTGAAAATATATGCATCAGAGGCAGCAGCAGCGGAGTTATCATCAATTAGCCTCGAGCAAAATAAAACGTGGTATCAGAGCAAAACATATATCATATGTCATATGTCATCAAAGGTGTTGTGACATATGGGAGCACATCTTCTAGCACATGTTCGTCCAATCAGGGCAGCATCCATTCAGTAGCAAACTCCCCCTGACTTCATCAGCTTGTGCATCATCTCAGGGTAAAAATTTTTTACTCCCCCTGAATACTTGCTTACTGCTACTTAAAAACATGTCATAACAAAAGACACAACAACATGTAGCAGAAACAAACAAATCAAAGTACTACTCCCCCTTTTTAGCCACAAAATGTGCCAAAACAGGAAAGTTAAGTATCCAAAGTGCAGAATTTAAAAGTACAGACCATGCACTCAGAAGGTGCTAAAATCCAGGCCACAAATACACCCACAAACCAAAAAACAAAGTACAGTAAAATATTAAACAGATTACAAAATCATTCATCATCACTACTGTCAGAGGCTTCATCCTCATCTGTAGCAGTAGCATAACCTTCATCCTCATCTGCATTGTTTTGTTCACCTGTAGCAGTCACATTTGCACTAGCTTTGACAGGTATTTCATCAGCTTCCAATCCTTCAATCATCTGCAAGAACAATTTCTTCCTTTCTTCAAGTTCAGCCTGCTGTTTATCTATTTCCTGACATTGAACCTTTAAACCAGCAATAATCTCCTTTTTGGTCATAACACCAGCTTCAGCAGCAGATGTCCCAATATGATCAGTAACATTGTGATTACCAAATAGCTTATGATGAAAAGTAAAGCCAGATTCCCTCTTCTTAGGTGTGTCAGTCACAACCTTGATGTCCGGGTATTGCGCCAAGATAATTCCACATAGCAAAGATGGAAATGCTATTGGCATCTTCACAGCTGTTGATCTAATATGCTTAATGGTTTGATCAAAAATAAAGGTCCCATAGTCATAGTCAAACTTGGTTCCTACAGCATATATAAATCTACCCAGGTTTGTAGCAACATTGGTTGCATGCTTGGTTGGCACCCAATTTGTTGACCCTATCCTATTGAGGATGGCATATTTGACATTCAATTTACTAGTGGGTATCATCTTCTTTGTGGGCCAGACCTTAACCTTACCAGCAGTTATTTCAGCACTCACAACATCATTAGCAACCTCTAATTCAGCCTTAGGTTCTACAGATCTTCCTAAGTAATTATTGATCACTACAGGAGAAAAATTGATACATTTACCTCTGACAAAAACTTTGTGGTAGTCCTTGCTCAGTGGGTTATCACATTCTTCAGGGATGTTCACCAGAAATTCTTTCACAAGCAACTCATAACAGGGACTGAAATCACAAACTGTCTTCATCAGACCAGCTTCCTTGATGTAGTCAAAGATGTCTTGACATTTGAGAGCATCTTTGGTTAATTCCCTTTCAACAGCCAATCTCCTCTGGTAGATGTAATCCCATCTCAGTGCAAAGGCAGCACGATGGAAAGATATGTTATCACATGGGGCTTCTTCAACACCTTGAGGAGCCTTCTTCACAGTAGCTTTCTTAGGGTTGGCAGATGAGATGTTAGCAACATCTTCAGCAACATCATAGTCTGAGTCACTAGATGACTCCTTCTTTCTCTTCAGGGTTTCCTTCTTCTTGCTGGGAGGAGAGAGAACTTTGCTCCAACCTTTGACTGGTCCAACACCTTTTGTTTTGACTCTTGGTGTAGGAGTCTTGGTTGCAGTAGGCACAGCCTTCCCTGTACAGCTTCTCAATCTCTTTGTTATACCACCAGTTGATTTTTCAGCAGTCTTGGTGGTGACATAATCATCAACATCAACAACATCTTTCTCTTTTTCTTTCTCAGGTTCTACAGATTTGTCAGCTTCAACCTCTGGTTCTTCTGTGGGTATGGACTGGTTGCTTTCTTCAGACTGAGTGTCCCCTTCATTATCAGAAGTACCCTCATCAGCAGGTCCAGTTTCTTCATCTGTGGACTCAGATGTTGTGTCAGTTGTCTCAACATCTTTTTCAGTAGCAGCTTTCACAGGTTCTTCCTCAACAGTTTCAGCATCTTCATTCTCATTCAAGGATGTCTCAACATCTTGCATGACAACCTCTTCAGTAACAACAGGGGTTGATTTTTCAGCCACCATCTCAGCAATTGTTGGTGATTTATTAGCAGTTTCTGTTTCAACCTCTGTAGGAGTGTCTTCTATCTCAGTTTCAACAGGCATAGAATTAAGATCTCTCTTTTCAGCTTCAGATCCCAATTTTTCTTGACTAGGGTTACCAGTTGTTGAGATAATTGTTTCAACAACTTCAGACACAGATTTAGGATTCTGAGGTTCTACTTCAGTTGCTTTCTCAGATGTGTTAACATTTGATTCAAAAACCAAATCAGACATACTCAATGGGATTCTAGATCTGTAATCTCTTCTCTTCTTTTTAGAACTTCCTTTACTAGATTTATCAATAGAAGGGGAAGTATCGTCACTTACTTTTGGAGCTTTCATTTTTCAACTGATTTTCCCTTTACCTTCTTCTCAGCAACACTTGATTGAGTTTTGGATTTGGAAGCACGAACAATTGTAACAGGGACGGCGTCTTTGATGATCTTCGATGGTTCGATTTTTGCTTTTGATCGAGTAGAACGGCCGGACTTAGTAGTTTGTGATGATTCAGACATGTTTGGATGAAGGTTTTTGAAGTTGGAGAAGATGAACAGATGGAGTTTGATGAGAGAAGTGTGAGAATAGGGTTTACGGACAAAAGCTAGATTTTGGGAGAAAAGTAATTGAATGCGTGTGATGACATATTTAAGGGAAGTTTGTAATGATTTCCCTAAATTAGCGTGCATTAATTGATGGGAGAGAAAACGGTTTCCTTTTGCACGCCTCAACTGCTGTAACTGCTATGCATCTTCATGCAGGCAAATTCCCAATTTGCCCCTTAACAATTCAAACTGATTAGCATCAAGCGCCTTTGTAAAAATGTCAGCTAGCTGTTCACTTGTACCAATGTGCTTAAGTTCCACACAATTTTCTTCAACAAGGTCCCTAATGAAATGATGCCTGATGTCTATATGTTTGGTTCTTGAGTGTTGAACTGGATTTTTTGATATATTAATTGCACTCAAGTTGTCACAATATAATGTCATAACATCTTGGTCGACATTATATTCTTTCAGCATCTGTTTCATCCACATTAGCTGGGAACAACTGCTACCTGCAGCAATGTATTCAGCCTCTGCAGTAGATAGAGACACACAATTCTGCTTCTTGCTGAACCATGAGATTAAATTATCACCCAAAAAGAAGCATCCTCCTGAAGTGCTCTTTTTATCATCAGCACTTCCAGCCCAATCTACATCACAATACCCTATCAAAGTTGAGTTCTTGGTCTAGGAATACAGAATCCCATAATCACTGGTGCCCTTTATATATTTCAGAATCCTTTTGACTTGTACAAGATGGCTCATCTTTGGCTTGGCTTGATATCTTGCACAAACACCCACAGCAAAGGTGATGTCTGGTCTACTGGCTGTAAGATACAATAGACTGCCAATCATGCTCCTGTATAGGCTTTGATCAACATCAATGCCATTTTCATCTTTGGTTAGCTTTAGATGAGTAGCAGCTGGTGTTCTCTTGTGTGCTGCAGTGTCCATTCCAAACTTTTTGATCATATTTTTCGCATACTTGCTTTGAGAGACAAATATGGTGTCTTCCATTTGTTTGACTTGCAGACCAAGGAAGTATGTTAGCTCACCTACCAAACTCATTTCAAACTCTGATTGCATTTGTTGTACAAAATGTTGCACCATCTTTTCAGACATTCCACCAAATACTATGTCATCAACATAAATTTGGGCAATCATCAACTTCTCTTCTTGTTCTTTGACAAACAAGGTTTTGTCATGACCTCCTTTTCTGTATCCTTGACTAACAAGGAAATTTGTCAGCCTCTCATACCAAGCCCTTGGAGCTTGTTTCAATCCATAAAGCGCCTTCTTCAGCTTGTACACATGATCAGGATTGGCAGGATCTACAAAACCTTTTGGCTGCTCCACATAAACCTCTTCATGCAAGTACCCATTTAGAAAGGCACTCTTGACATCCATTTGGTACAGCTTAAATTTGAAAATGCATGCTATACCAAGGAGTAGCCTAATAGATTCTAGTCTTGCTACAGGCGCAAATGTTTCATCAAAATCAAGTCCTTCAACCTGAGTGTACCCTTGAGCCACTAATCTTGCCTTGTTTCTTGTTACAACGCCATTTTCATCTGACTTGTTCTTGAACACCCATCTTGTGCCTATAACATTAACACCATTGGGTCTAGGAACAAGATCCCACACATCACTTCTCCTAAACTGAGTTAATTCATCTTGCATGGCTTCTATCCAGAACTCATCAGTGAGAGCCTCTTTTACATTTTTAGGCTCAACCTTTGAGACAAAACATGAATTAGTAACCACTTCATTTGTCCTTCTTGTAGCAATTCTCTGGTTAGGATTTCCTATGATGAGATCCTTGGGATGGTTCTTCTGTATTCTTATTGAAGGAACTTTACTCATAGGGCGAGGTGTAGGAATGGTTGATTCATCATCTGAATCTGATTCCTTTTCTGCTACAGCTTCTTCAGATGTTGGCAAAGTTGTTGCAACATCATCTTCAGTATCAGAAGTTTTAGCAGATGTCGAATCATCTATCACAACATTGATAGATTCTACTATTACCTTAGTTCTCTGGTTGTAAACTCTGTAGGCCCTGCTGTTTGTTGAGTATCCAAGAAACAATCCTTCTTCACTTTTAGGATCCATTTTTCTTCTGTGCTCTCTATCAGATAGGATATAGCACTTACTTCCAAACACATGAAAGTGTTTGACAGTTGGTTTTCTGCCTTTCCACAGTTCATATAGTGTAGTAGAAGTTCCAGTTCTGAGTGTGACACGATTGTGAATATAACAAGCAGTATGCATAGCCTCAGCCCAGAATTGATATGGAAGATGTTTTGCATGCAACATCACTCTGGCTGACTCTTGTATTGTCATGTTCTTCCTCTCAACAACACCATTTTGTTGAGGTGTGATTGGAGCTGAGAATTCATGCTTGATTCCTTCAGAGATGCAGAATTCAAGAAAGCTTGCATTCTCAAACTCTTTACCATGATCACTTCGTATCCTAACAATAGCAGAGTTCTTTTCTCTTTGGAGTTGAAGACAAAGTTCTTTGAATGCATCAAAACTTTCAGATTTGTCTTTTAGAAATTCAATCCATGTGAACCTTGAAAAGTCATCTACCATGACAAACGCGTACCTTTTTCCTCCAAGGCTCTCCACTTGCATTGGCCCCATCAGGTCTATGTGCAGTAATTCTAGAACCCTTGTTGTGGTAAGATGTTGCAACTTTGGATGCGACATCTTTGTCTGCTTCCCTATTTGACATTCTCCACATATACTTCCTTCCTCAATTTTGAGTTTTGGAAGACCTCTGATTGCCTCTTTAGCTATTGCCTTCTTCATTCCTTTGAGGTGCAGGTGGCCAAGTTTTTGGTGCCACAACTTTACCTCATCTTCTTTACTAATAAGACATGTTGGTACATCTTCTTCTTTAGGGATCCAGAGATAGCAGTTGTCTCTTGACCTTACTCCTTTCATCAACAGCTCTCCTTGCTCGTTTGTAACTAGGCATTCAACTTTTGTGAAGTTAACTTTCATGCCTTGATCACAAAGTTGGCTTATGCTGATTAGATTAGCTTTAAGCCCTTTTACAAGCAGCACATTATCAAGCTTTGGTAAGCCATGGTTTGCAAGTTTACCAACTCCCTTGATCTCTCCTTTGGCTCCATCTCCAAAGGTTACAAAACTGGTAGCATATGACTTCAAGTCTTCAAGATAGTGTTCAACACCTGTCATGTGTCTAGAACAGCCACTATCAAAGTACCATGTTTCTCTTGAAGAAGCTCTCAAGGATGTATGAGCTATTAGACCTGTGATCTTCTTCTTTTCTCTTCATTCCTGTCTTGTTGTAACATTAGGAAAGGCAGGAGTATAGAATTCTTGATGAACTCTCCTTGGATATCCGTGCAGCCTATAGCAGAAAGGCCTAATATGTCATTTCCTTCCACAATGATGACATGTCCAGTTATAGAACCTGGGCACAGGATGTTCCATAAGATGTTGCGACAATCCTCCTGACACAAACGTGTTGTTGATTGGAGTATGTATAGTGGCATTGTTGAACTTCATCTGTTGCTTTACTCTTTCATGTTCAAAACCAATGGGCTTAGGTTTCCCGTAGTTTTGTCTTTGTAACATTTCCTCAAAGGCATCAGTACCTTTGGTCATCATTTTAGCCACTTTTGTGACTTGATCCAAGTCAGCATTTAACTTGGTCACTTCTTCACCTTGTTCAGCAACTTTACACAGGAGGTTAGACTTCTCCATTTCCAACTGTTGAATTTGACTACTCTGATCTTCAACCTTAATGTTGAGATTATTAATGTTCATGAGTAAGTCATTTCTCTCAGTTTGCAGTTTGCCATTGATCTTCTTTTGTTTCTCCAATGCTTTGCAAACTTCTATACTTCTACTATGAAGATCTTTGTAAGTAGCAGCTAGTTCTTCATAAGTTACCTCCTCATCACATGATTCTGAGTCAGATACACAAACTCCTGTTAAAGCATTAACAAATTTGGCAGATTCTTCCTCCTCTGAATCTGTATCAGACCATGAAACCACAAGACTTTTCTTTTGCCTTTTTAGAAAGGTTGGACATTCAGGTCTGATATGGCCAAAACCTTCACATTCGTGGCATTTCACTCCTCTTTCATCTTCATTTGTCTTTTTCTGAAAGCTGGACTGTTTGTTGTTGTTGAATCGACCATTTGGCTTGTGCTTTTGATCCACTTTCTTCATCAACTTGTTGAACTGTCTCCCAAGCATAGCCATAGACTCAGCTAAGCTTTCTTCACCTTCAGATTCAATTTGTAAATCATCAGCAGCACTTTTTGAAGCAAAGGCTAGATTCTTATCTTTCTTTTCATTCCTTCTGTTCAAACCAATTTCATAGGTCTGAAGTGATCCTATGAGTTCATCTAAATTTAGACTTGAGAGATCACGAGCCTCCTCAATGGCTGTCACCTTCATATCAAATCTTTTAGGCAAAGATCTGAGTATTTTTCCAACTAGCTCCTCATCTGAGATAGGTTTTCCAAGCGCATCGAATGAGTTTGCGAAATCAAGCACATTCATTTGAAAGTCATGAATGGTTTCTTCCTCCTTCATTCTGAGATTCTCAAAGTTGGTTTTGAGCATCTGGAGCTTAGACAGCTTAACTTTTGATGTTCCTTCATGAGCTTTTCTCAGAATTTCCCAGGCATGCTTAGCAGTAACACATCTCTTTACAAGCCTAAACATATTAGCATCCACACCATTGAAGATTGCATACAAGGCTTTGGAGTTGCCAAGTGCTAGATCATCCTCATCTTTTGTCCATTCATCATGTGGCTTCTTGACATTAGTTTTATTGCCATCTTTGTCAAGAACCATTGGTGGTTCCCATCCACGTAACACAGCCTTCCATGTCCTGCTGTCAATTGATTTTATGAAAGCCTCCATTTTAGATTTCCAATAATCATAGTTCTCAGGACCTGTCAGTAAGGGGGGTTTAGACACTGACCCTCCTTCTTTATCCATTGTACCAGAAAGTACTCTCCCTGGAGCTCACCCAAAATAACAGAACAGGGTGCCTGCTCTGATGCCAATTGAAATTCTGGTATCACTAGAATGATGTTGCCTAAGATGTCCCAACAACTACTTTGTGAATAATGTTGTTTTCTATTGTTGGCACATCTTATATAACATATAAAAACTGACAGAGAATAAATAAATGACACAAGTAATTGTTAACCCAGTTCAGCCAACTGCCTACTCTGGGGGATACCAATCCAGGAAGGAAATCCACTAATAGCTCTAGTTACTAAGACCTCCAGCAAACCCTAGGATTTACGCCTTAAACTAAGACCTCCAGCAAACCCTTGGTTTACGCCTTATAACCTCGACACTACTCATGCAACTTCTGCCTAGGAACTCCTAGACATGAGATCCCATCTCACTTCCACTCACACAACACAACCTGTGTTGATTATACAATGTTGGGAATGATGTGGCGACAACTTGCCAAGACAACACTTCACTTTTGCTTAAAAGCTTCAAGTGAATCACACACGGTAAACTCCGTACTTCAAAGCTTAGGAGTCACCTTAAAATAATAAACTTACTTCTTAACTCGTGTTATAGAATCCACAAGCAAGAATTACAATCAAATAATAAAAGACTCAACAAAGACTCAATATGTGTAACTAATATTTTTCAAATGAGATACTTAGTCTTGAGCTTGGTCTTCGTATATATAATGATTAGGCACGCTCCTCTTTCTTCACAAATGCTCAGACGCTCCTTGAGAATCATAAAGGATGATCTGATACTTTTTCAATCTTCATTAAGGATATATCAAGACTTTCCAAAAGTGTTTAAAGGACTTTATAAGATAGGATAAGTCATCCAGCTATTCCATTAAGTTTGTCTTATCCTTAAAGCTCCTGATCAGATCAAATCTCCATTGAGCGTGCTCTTTAAGTGGATTTCCATATATAGCAGATGCTCTCATAAATGCGCGAGATTTCCTTGAATAAATATGATGTTGTAACATGTTTTCCAACATCTTGTTAGTATATTTGTTTTAGCAAAATTAAGCCAATTCAAATATCCAACATTAAGGTTTAGAGTTTGTGTCTTTTGTCAGCCTTTCTTGTGTCAATTTGATGCAAGTTTAGGACTGTGTTTTGGTTGTTAATTGTAAGCTACTCCTAAGCTTTGAAGCAAGGAGTTAGTATGTGTGATTCACTCATAAGCTTTTAAGCAAGAGTGTGGTCTAGTTTCTAGGAGAGTGTCTCCATCCTGATTATTATTATTGACAGCAACATAGTACGTGTTGTTAGAGGGAATTTGGGACGGGGTCTCATTATCTAAGAGGTTCTTAGGTAGGATTGCACGGGTAGTGTCTAGGTGATAAGTCAAGTACCGGGTGTTGGTCGAGGGCTTTGAACTAGAGCTATTATAGTGGATTCATTCCTGGATTGGTATCCCCCAGAGTAGGTGACAACTGGGTTAATAATTATCTGTGTTATTTATTATTCTGCAATTTATTTATTTATTTACTGTGTTATGCTACTGTCTTGTTGCAACATGTGCTATAACATTTTGTGCATCATTGTGTTCACTGCGTGCCAGATTTCATACTAGAAATACATTTTTACGTATCTTTTATGCTTCCCTTCTCCAGCAAATAGATGCAATCTACTTGAAAAATTCATCCATATTTGAAACCACCGTCGCAAAACATTTTTTTGATGTTTCAAACCCACTTCTCATCTCCAAAGACTAGAAATTTCATCCCTAAAGTGGATAAGTGGAGTGTTCAGAGTTTGATATTATCTTTGTTGATGGGTCGTCAATGATTGATAAAATCTTGTGGATAGCGTGAAACTCTACTCTTGGAAATGGATTCTATGTAAAAACCCTAGCAGCCCCCTGCTCCTTCTACGAGTGGGAGGTGCAACTTCTCTTGTGAGGTCTCTTGTGCTGGTTGTGCGAGGTCAAACCCCGATCATGACGTCTGACACTAGATATTTCGTCATTTCTTCCCATTTTTTTTTATAGATTTATTAATACAATTTTGATAAAAACTCACCCTAAACACCTTTTTTTAAAGCAACCAAATTTTAAAAATGGGAAATTCTAAAAAAATTACCAATCAAGTTGTTTTTTATTTTTTTGTCATCTCTAAAACACTTTTTATAATATAATTCTCAAACAGATTTTTTTTCTTCTTAAAAACAGTTTTTAAGAAACAAATTTATAAAACAGTTTTCAAAAAATAAGAGTTAAAATGCAATCAAACAAGCCCTTACTCTATCGTGTAACTAGTTCCCGTTTTTTCTTTGCGTAAGAAAACACCTTTTGTTCGAATCATACAATTTTAATATATTTTTTAAGGGCCATGTTAACTTGTGCCCTAAGGGCACATGTTAAGCTAGCTAAAAATAGAAATATATAGCATTTAATGATACAAAGAATTTAATGCTTAGAGAATTGAATACAACACAAGTTCAATAAATATTTTCCACATTTATATTCTTAACATGTGCCTTAAGGGCATAAGTTAACATTCTCCATTTTTTAAATGTAACTTTGGTGCTACATAAACTCTTAATTAATATATAACTATATGTTCATAACTCATCGGTGAAATATTCCTACAACTAGTTTTATCATCATTATACCTTATAATTTTTCCTTTACGTGTGATGAAAGGATAAAATAGAAATAATAATGAAGAATTTGTACAAAAACTAACGAGCTCTAACAATAATCAAGAGACGTTTAACAATATTCTTAATTTGAAAAAAGGTGGTTTTCACACTATAAAGTAATTATACAATTTTATACTTCTACAAGAAAACGAGAAAAAATATGGCAGAAATTCTCAAGTTTATTTATGTTATGATTATTTATCTTTTCATATTTATTGTTGTAACTGACCGTAAGTCGATTTATGCATTTTTTGTTTTTGTTTTTCAAGGTTCATTCTTTATCTTACACACAATATTTTAAGTTTGTATATGTTATGATTAAAGTTTTTTCTTTTTTGACATCACAGGAGTTTTTTTATGCGACAATGATAAAGATTGTCGTAATTATAAATGTCCCCCTCTTGATTATCCAAGGTGCATAGGTATTATGTGTCGATGTATGGAAACTAGCGATTAATTTTAAAAATAATTTCGTGGTACTTTCAAGAGATTATAGTTGTATTTACAATTATTTTATATTCTCAAAAGCATTATGCAAGTGTTGTTATATTTGTTCTCTTTTAGAAGTTATAGAGAATGATGTCAATACATAATTATTAAAACTATCCACATTAATAAATAAAAGACAATATATGATTAGTATATATTATAAGATTATTGTATGGTATATATATTAATGGATGAAATGGTGTTTTGTCCTTGTATTGTTGCTAGTGAAATCTGGTTTATCTTTATAATTTATTTATTTATTTATTTTTATTTTTACAATTTCACCTATGTAATTTGAAGATTGATTGAACAAGTTGGCATATCACTAGACATAAATGATGACTTGGCAAGTTTAAATGACATTTTATTATTATTATTTTTATTCCAAATGGCTTTTCTTTATTAAACTTATTTTTTAAACAACAAAATTTATCGAAAAATCATTTTCTTCAACAAACCTTCATTTTATTCATCTACAAAACCAAGAACAAATGTTTTCCAGAAACTCTAAAAATCCAAAACGTCTCATTCAAATTGAGATGTGATGAATATATCTGTCAAAAAAAAGTTGTTTGGTTTGCATGTTTATCGTTTCTTGACCTTGTTCAACCTTTTCATCACAAATTGAGAAAGCGAGCAACACTTTGTATATATAGGTTGGGTGGAGAAGAAGCGAATTTGATTTTGTAATAACAATAGTAAATCCAAACTGCACCAATCGTGAAGTAAAATGTCTACCAATCGTGAACTATACGAGGAAATAAATGGAAGGATCCACAACTTTAGGCGCATTTAAATTTCTACCTTCGCATCAACACGAGGATCCACAAATACCTTTGTATCATTAGGTGGATCATGTGGAACATCTATAACAAAAATAACAAAAACAACTTGAGAAAATAGAACTATCTTAGTAAACACCAATATTCAGATTATAGAATTCAAACACTTTTTTGAATGTTCCGAATTCTAGATTCCGAAGTATACCAAAAAAAAGTTTGAACGTTAATTAAATAAAAACGATGAGGAAGTGAATGAAGAAGGTTTTAGAGTTCTGTTACCTTTTGATTCAGCTGAAAATAGTGTGTGGAGCCTCTTGATGATTTAATTATGTTTTGGAAGCAAGATTGTGAGTAAAAGAGAGGGTTTGGAACGAAAGATAAAAAGTTAATGAATAAGGTTCCTGCTTTTGAATCTAAGAACTTAAAAACATGTAGCGGATTCTATAATAAAAGATTTAAATTTTGAAAGAAAAAACTCGAATGGTGTTTCACCCAGTTCGAATTCTAGAATCTAAAATATGCAAAACACACTTCGAATTTTAGAACTCGAGAAGAGTATTTTTGGGATTTCAGAGGAGTGCAAGAGGTTTTGGGGTTTTTGTTTCATTGGTCCCATAGTATGTTGGGCCTTATTGGGCCATGTAGCAACATAAAGAAAGAAGTAATGTGGTGAACACTTAGAATCCTACGTCCGCACCCCCTGACATACATGCGCACCCCCTGATATTCCCAATTTACCCCTCACTACTTAGGAAGCGAGTGTACAAAATTGTAAAACTGTAACACCACAGTTCGCATGCTATTATGCTAACCCCCGAATGTGTAAAACTGCAAAAATTAAAAAACCACAATTCACATTCTAGGATGCAAACTAGTTCACCATATAAAAATTAATTTTTTTTCCTTCACCTTATAAGGCTGTAATACCATGAATTAGATTGTATTAATATTGATAGATTACGTATAATATTTATAATTAATATCGGTATCTTTTCCATTCATAGAAAATTCAATACCTTCCTATTTTATTTTAAGCAAATCATTGATGTATAGAGATTACACGTTTTTTTTCTTCTTTTCATGTTAATCTCAGTAAAACTGATGCACCAAATAAGGAAGTAAATTATACACATAAAAACAAATATAAATTCACATTAAAAACTATATTTTAGTTCGCATTCTAGGTAGCGAACTGTGTTTTAGTTCACACTCTAAGTAGCGACTGACAATATTTTTATACTAAAATTCAACATCTGTACCCCTATGAATGAAAAAATTATGAAAAAAAGAGTTCTCTTTCTAGAATGCGAACTAGTTTTCTTTATAGAATGCGAACTCTTTTTTTTTATTTTTTTTTATTTTTTTATAATATTATAATTATTCTTCAGGTGCAATTTCTAGTCACTAAGCTGCATGCACCTCTTTAAGGCTGCCGGCCTGTTTGAGATTATCTAGTTTTTCGACAAAATTATATATGAACATTTAGCATATTGATCTTTGATATTTTTTTGAAAAATCAAATATATTTAAAAATAAAAAATTAATCCTTCAATCGAAGCAAGGGGAAGGGAGGGATTTTAATGAAGGGGAGGGGAGAGAAGAGAAGGGGAGGGGAGAGAAGAGAAGGGGAGGGGAGATCTTTTAATTATTTATATGTTTCGTTAAAAAGAGGTGAAGGGAGGGGAGATGAGAGATTTTAATTATAAATATGTCTGGTTCACGAGGGGAGGGATAATAAAACTAAATTATTTTTTATCCTTATAATCTTACAAAAATCTTATAATATTAAAATTATCCACTATACAAATAATTAAATATAAAACTCAATAGACTCGAAAACTCGACAAATCAAATCATTTGTTAATAATAATTTTTTTATCTTGATGATTGATCTAACCTAATAAATAATTTATAAAATTAATCTCTATACAGATATTTAAAATAATTTTGTATTATAACAAAACAAAGTTAAAAAAAAGGTACTATTAAGTATTAACGTTAAATAGAATGAAAGAAAAAGCCAAAAAATATTGTATGTAAAAATTGTTTAATCAGCAACAAGATTTTACGGTAATGTTTATTAAAATTTTTAAGGAAATATATAGACGTGTGTATATCAACGAAGAAAAGAAATATCCGGATAACAAAAACTATACATTATATGGACAATATTCAATGTAAAAAAAAAGTAACAAAAAGCTTTGAAAAAAAAATCAAGTCAGCAATATTAAAAAAATGGATGTAAGGATAATTTTGGTATTTTAAAATAAATATGAGGATAATTATGTCAATGTAATTAAAATTGTAATAATGCATCTTTCTTAATCTCCCCTCCCCTCCAAATCCCTCCAATTTGGGGGAAAGCAAAAATTGAGTTTAGGAGGGATTTTACTCACCTCCTCTTCCCTCCCCTCCCCTCCTAAGTAATATTACCTCAGCTCCCTTCCACTCTCCTCCATTTACCTCGAACCAAACAGGTGTGTTTGGTTCGGGGGTTGAGGAGAAGAGGGGAGGTAATATTTTAAATATTTTGTGTTTGGTTCAATTTTTATGAGGGGAGGGGAGGTGAGCAAAATCCCTCCAAGGAGCACTTTTTGTTTCCCCCCAAATTGGGGGGGGGGGGGGGGGGGGGGGGAATTTGGAGGGGAGGGGAGCTGGTTACTCAATTTTATTCTAAAATTCCAAAATTATCCTTAGTATATTGATTAATTTTTACACAGTGAGTCTCGTACTTTTGTCAAACATATAGCTACCGATTAATAACATATAATAATACGAGGAGAAACTCATATGAATCTAACTATTAGTACGAGCATCATAAACAAAAACATATTTCATGAAAAACATATAATAATCAAATTTTATACATATGACTATAGCCTGATGTATACTATGCTATTTTCACGTTAAATATATGTTTCATGAAAAACATCTAATAATCAATTTGTATATGTTATATTTCATGAAATGAAAAACTTCTAACAATCGTTTGCTGCTTTATCAAATCCCTTTCTTGCTCTCTCGCTCAATCGATTACTGCTTTGTCAAATCCCTTTTTTGCTCTCTCGCTCAATTGATTGTTGCTTTGTCAATCATATATTTTATTGAGGGTAAAAAGGTAAATTAGTTTCAAAATCCCTCCTCTCCCATTGTGAATCGAACATATATTTAATTAAAATCGCTCACCTCCTCTACCCTCCTCTTTTTTGAACCAAACATATATTTAATTAAAACATTTCCGCTCCCTTCCCTCTCCCTCTATTAAAATATCTCTCATCCCCTTCCTTTTTTTTTTTTACCAAACAGACCCTAAAACAATAGGGTGAGAAGTTACAAGTTATTAGGGATAAGAGGGAGATTTTTCATATATGTGTCATCTTCACTTCTTGGCCCCATTTTGAAGTTTTATCTCCAACCACATTATTCCTTGCAGTTAATTAAATTATGTATCGTACTTAAGTTCATTTGTACTTGCATAATTTATGGTGTAACATTCTTTTCAGAATTGCATTGCATTAATGAATGTTTGGATTTATTAGCCACTAGTTATTGTCTTAAACGGGGACATAAATTAGGGGACCAATTGGTTTCAACTCATTTTGTAATCCTTACTTTGTGGCTTTTGTCTCAACAAATGCTTTTCTTCATGTCTACTTCTTTATCCGACAACACCATGGGCCCTTGTCTCCTATTTTTAATTTCATGTAATTTCATATCAAGACTAATTAATTAGTTCATTTTAATATGAAATTTGAAGATGACATCTTTTTTCTCTTCATTAATTAACATGCATTATTTTAAGAACTATAGGAGATTTTTATGCTGCAATTTCGACATCATATATATATATATATATATATATATATATATATATATATATATATATATATATATATATATATATATATATATATATATAGACTCCGACACCAGATAAAATACATCTACTTTTATTATATTCGAATTTCAAAAAGAAATAAAGAATTATTATTATTATTTTCTTTTAGAATCTTTATTAAAAATGCATGTCCACAAAACCAAAATTATAGTGAAAATACTCTATTCACCTTCTGTGAAGGATTGTAAAACTCCCAGTGGCGTCTCCGGATTTTAGGAGGTCTTGTGCAAAATATAAAAGTGGCCCCTTAATATAAAAAATTTAATTTTTTTTTAAAAAAAAAACTGTCGATTTAAATTGCGTATAATATAAAGAAATCATTTTTATTCTTGTAAACATATAGATTATCAATATTAAACCAATTGCATCAAATCAAATGGGATAAGAAATACAAAATAATTATCTTTGTTTAAATTTTATGGAAAGATTAAAATGGACTAAAACTATATTTACGAGTATAGATAATTAATCTATTGATACTCATATGATATTATATGAACATTAACAATATATAGCTATTAGTTTAGGGCCTAAAAATTAATCTATTAATAAATATCTGATATTTTATAGGTATAAATAATATATAAGTAATATTATAGGACCTCAAAATTTTGAGCTGAGGCCCTCAAAATTTTGAGGCCCGATGCCGTCGCACACCTTGCACATATGTGCAAGCCGCCCCTGAAAACTCCCACACTATTATTTGCATGATAGGTCGACAAACAATCAGTAGCGGAGCGAGGGATGACTAGGCAGGGCCATGGCCCACCCCAAAATCACTGGAAATTACTAAAATACTCATGATGTTTTAATAAAATTACACAAAAATACTATATATTATTATCACGCGCAATACATTAACAATTCCTACAAACAGGTTAGCGGCTATTGTGTGGCCAAAGGACAAAGGGGATGCTGGTTCAACACCTCCAACCAACTTTTTTACTCCTTTTCCTGTTTATTTTTTTAAAAAATTGCTTTTTTTCTGTTTTAATTTTTAACAAAATCAATTTTAACAAGTAGCATAAGTATTTGAATCAGGTAACCTTGAGCAGCATAATAATAATGATACATGCCTTTAAAAACATTTGCTTTTCATATATATACACTTGATCTTTAAGTTATTTAATTAAATTTTTGATAATTAGTTTTATGCTTATTATAACTTAAATTTTTATATACAAAATAAGTTTTGTATTTGGTGGTTTCCTCTAAAAATAAAAATAAAAAATTAGTGGCCCATCCGAGCTTCTTTTCCTGGCTCCGCTGCTGCAAACAATCACATATAAAAGAAAAAATTAATATAAAAATCAAAATTGTATAAAATATGTCAGCATATGGTATATGATGTTAAATTTTGATGACTAAACTACTTTGATGTTTTAAATTTCATGTTAAAACTACTTAGTTCCTTTCAATATGAAAATGACATTTTTTGTTTCTTTAATTTGATTTTTTAAAATTATAGGAGATTTTTATGCTATACCACAAAAAATTTGTAGTGGATGAAATAGCTTGAAATTTCCTTACCATGGAAATCTTTAATCTTGTGATATTTTTTGTTCACATAGATTTATGATTTCTAAACAATTGACTCAAAGGACAACAATAAAACTACGCGTGTCAAGAACCTTCTTTGTAACTGTAGAATTGTATTATTTAAACGCAAAATTTTACGCATCTTACATGACACCGTCACATTGTATATAGCTCTATCTCTCACTAACCTTTTTATCTTACACAACTTATACGAATTATAAAAACGCACAACATAGAATTTTAAGAGTAAAATTGGAAGAAAAAAATTACAAAAAAAGAGTTGATATTCCCTTTATATATAGCTATATATAGTATAGATGTTTTTGTAATTCTTTGTACATTTGTACTAACATGGCGAAGATAAACAAAAGTCCAGAAAAATAACTTACAAACCAGAAAAATATCAACACAACATGTGGAACACATCAAAGTCCAACAATACAAAAACAGAAAAACCAAACAGAACAAAACCCACATTTGACTTTTGCAAAATGATTAATATTCTTACTAGTGATAGATTAGGTTTTGACATTTTCAGGACAAAATGAAATTTGTTGTGAAAACCTTAGTGCCCATCTAAGAATAATATTAATAACTTAAAAATAATTTTAACATCAGGCAAGTTCGATACTTAAATAGAAATAGGATGAAAATTTGACCCATATCTAGCGGATACCCGCAAAAAATACCCATAACGGGTAGGGTAAGGTACGGTCATGAGAATTGGTAATTACCCGCAAAAATTAACGGGTATGGGTGCGGGTACGAGTACCTTAGTACTCACCCCGCCCCATACCCACATAATATATATTTGTTTATTATATATATATATATATATATAGGCTTAAATGCAGTTTTATCCCCCCTATTTTGATTAAATCGGAATTTTATCCCCCTTGTTTTAAAATGCGGACTTTTACCCTCTTATTTTATAATTTTTTGGATTTTGCCCCCCAAAATTCTGCTTTCGAGTCTAAACTTTAAAGCTTCACCACAAAAACTCAATTTAGATCAATAATTCACCAAACGGATACCGAAACGACTGTAATCGAGTTAGATATCTACAGAATCAAACCCCACTAAATTTGGAGTTACAGAGATTACCGTTTTAGTGAAGGTATGTCTTCCAAAATTCTGCAGAAAATCTACTTTCGAGTAACAACTTCAAAGCTTCTCACACAACTCAATTTGGATCATTAATTCACCAAACAGATACCGAAATGACCGTAATCGAGTTAGCTTTACATAGAATCAAACCACACTAAATTTGGAGTTACAAAGAGAGATTAATTACTGTTTTAGTGAAGGTATGTCACCCAAATTTCTACACAAAATCTGCTTTCAAGTCAAAACTTCAAAGCTTCTCACACAACTCAATTTGGATCAATAATTCACCAAACATATACCTAAATAACCTTAATCGAGTTAGCTTTCCATAGAATCAAACCACACTAAATTTGGAGTTACAAAGAGAGATTAATTATCGTTTTAGTGAAGGTCTGTCCAATTACTAATTTTGCAGAAATCTACTTATGACCTTCAAATTCAACATCGTCTACCAAACACATCGTTTTCAAATTCAACGAAATTGAAATGAAAACAAGGGTAATTTTGTTAGCTTTCCAGACATGTAAATACTATTAATAAATGAGCTACAAGGTGAGAGACATGACAAAAATATCAGTAGTAGTTCCATACAGTAATTAATTTGGACAGACCTTCACTAAAATGATAATTAATCTCTCTATATAACTCCAAATTTAGTGACGTTTGATTCTGTGGAAAATTAACTCGATTGCGGTCATTTCGGTACTATTTTGGTGAATTATGGATCCAAATTGAAATCTGTGTGAAACTTTGAAGTTGAGACTCGAAAGCAGATTTTGTGCAGAATTTTGGTGGGGGGGCAAAATCCAAAAAATTATAAAACAAGGGGGTAAAATTCCGATTTAATCATAACAGGGGCAAAACTGCATTTAAGCCTATTATATAATAAAATATGTATATGAATTTTAAAAAATACAACACTATTAAATTATTACACATTTTTAATAAAAATGTTTATTTATAATATAATACAAATATAATGTGAATATGTCAATAAAGAAATGAACTTTAACATGAGGTTAGTAAAAATTTTGTTTATAATTTTCATGAGTCAATATTAAAATTTTAAAAAATAAATTAATTATATTAAAATGATATGATATTTCATAATTGATCGATTTATTTTTGGCAAAAATGCGGGTAACGGGTTGGGTACTTAAGTACCTATAGGGTATGAGGATGTGTACAAAATTAGGTTGTTGCCCACGCGGGTATGAGGGTGAGTACGGGTATTTTTTTAAACTGCGGGTATAAGAATGAGTACTATAGTACCATACTCATACCCTACCCATTGCCATCCCTAAATAGAAAACTAAACCAGTTTCTAGAAAAAAAATGAAAATCAAATCTACCAAATGTGAGAAAATGTGTAAAGGATAATTAATTTTTTGATAATTTCATTTCAAAATAAAATGATTAATCTTACTAATGACCGATTAATTTTTTTTATTCAAACAACCTTGATTTTGTTATGCAAATATAAATGGAATATTTTGTTGTTTATGGGAAGAAGGAAAATCTAGTCATTATTTTGAAAATAGCATCTCATTATTTTGAATCTAAAAAGATGAATGTCTCTTATAATTTGGATGGTCCGTTCCGATGTGACAAATTATATAGTAAATGGTTAAATTTGGCCAACTCACTTACTACTTGGCTATAAATTATCAAGTTCAAAATCCAAGGAAACCTAAACCAATATTCTATTTGAACTATTCTTATTGAACAAAAAGATACCATTGTTCTCTCCGGAGCTCTTTTTGGGTGTTACTTATGTATATTTCTCTTTTATTTTTGATTATTTCTTGTACTCTTCTGACCATTTCATTTGTTATATATATATTTATCTATTTGCCAATAAAAAAAATACCATTGTTTTTGGAACTTTTTCTTATACCTTTTTCTTATATAGTTAATGCTATTTAAATATGTGTTATATGAAAATTTCAATCTACACTAATTCAATAATAATAAAATTTTGACTAAACTTCAATCATAATCAATTTTATAAATATTTATGAAAACATAAACATATTATCGGAGAGACTTGCCCCACAAGGCATGAATTTGCCGGTGGATTATATTTCAATAGCCAAACATCCTTATAGCATAATTTCTTGATGTATTTAGCATCATGTGTGTGTTGAATAAGACTCTATAGTATGGAGTATATATTAAAAAAAAAAATCATGATACTATAGGACCTATATGCAACATCACTTTTATGTTCCCTAAATCAAATAATATTGTCTATAGTATCTCATGCATAAAATAATGGTCCAATAATATAAAATAACACATCAATGTCAATTTAGTTTACATGCAGAAAATAAGTATATTGTCCAATTGGTATATTTTTCTATCATTTTTACTTCAACTTTTTTTTTTTGCAGTGGTTGGGATGGGATTATCAAAGTGATGATGAAATCACCTTTCCAAATTAGCACATCCATCCAACAATAAATAAACACTAAATTACAACAAGACAACAACCAAACATAGCAAGCACACTAAAGAAAAATATTTAGGCATTTGATTTAGAAATTGGTATGTGACAACAAATTTGGAGATTTTAAACTAACTTTTTTTTATCCTCCCTATTTAACATGTGTTATTACATAAGATTCCCTCATCTGACTTTTCATTTACTGAATAAAGGCTTAAAGGCAACATTCTAAAACAAAAGACTACTAGTTGTGCTAATTTAATTTCTGATATATATTTTTTTAAAAATATATAGATCTAACTCATTCCTATAAAATTGACTTGAAGTTGCGATTAATCTAAATTCCAAAATAGTATTAGAACTTATAAATTAGTATAAAATTCATATTATTCACACATCTCAATTGATCAATATTTTGTTTTGACCAAATTTTATAAATAATATTATTGTTGGGTCACGAGGGACAGTCAGAGGATCATCCATATTAGGTTTAAGAACAACTATACAAGTGAGTTGGACACCACACTTTTATCCAAAATTTTAAGACGTTTGGTTTATCGGTCCTCTCAGTTATAAAATGTTCAACCTGTACTTTTCTAAATAATGTGAAATTTAACTCAGCTCACACCTGCCACATCAATGATCTTTAATGTTAAAATAAAAATGATATGATATCATATGATATGAATGAACCTCTTTATGCTTTTCATAAAAAAGAATGTGATGATATGATAAATTAAACTATGTTCTAGAAGAAAACCAACACATTCCCTCGTAAAAAATTTGAAGTAGAAAATGATTCAAAAGAAAGGTAAGGTTAAGATTTGATGGAACAAGACATTATGGGTATAGTGGGACACACATTTCTGTTTGTTTTCCTTCATTTCTCAATTCCAATTTTAAATTTCATTGTCTCTTGCCAGACAGCCATACAACAATTGTTGGAGAGAGATATTCAATATTAATGGATGTGTGTATAGATATGTTTTAAAACCCGTATCAAACCCAACTAATTGGATCTAAATGGTAGGTGATTCGATAACGAAAATTTGATAGCAAGTGATCCAACATATCGTGAACCAAACTTTGATACCATCTTAAATTTGAGAGTTGGACATACTCAACTCTACAAAATCGGTTTGTAATGTGAGAATTGCCCTTACTTTATAAACACATATTCAGACCATATCACAACCAATGTGAGACTTCTTAACAAGATTTAATAAAAATCAAACCAAGTTAAACTGTAACCGAACTGTGGTTGTCCATTTCACCTGATTGAATCGTTGACAGTTTGTTTGATTTTGATTGTATTGTAGTATTATTGAACCAAATGTGCTTCTTTTGTTGATTTTTGCGTGTCAATATAATTGAGATGTCTTAGTTATCACATTTATAGCCTTTTGCTCTTAAAAAAATTAAGTGTAATCAGAATTAGATTGACTTAAACTGTAGTTGACTCGTAGTGGGTTAAACTAATTTTCAATTTTTTTAATACTTTAAGTTTTTTATTTATTTATTTATTTGTCATTTGATTTAACCATGATTAAATCAATAAAACCATAACCTCAAAATGTCACTGGTTCGACTTCCGGTCTGGTTTTTAAAACTTTGGTGTATAAATACACACACAAGTTCATAAAAATATGTGAAGCATAATAAGAGAAGAGCCTTATAGCTTGCTTCAACCCATTTTGTATCCCATCTTTTCCTAACACTTTCCAAATTGTCTTCAAGGAGATTCCTTCAAAGAATAGAAGCCATGGAAGCCTCTCACCCTCTTTCAATTGAAAGTTTTTCTTATAGTTGGTTAGTAAACCTTAAACCATCATTAGAACAAAGCCTTGATAGTTCTTCCTTTAGAATTTCTCTTGATGCTTCTTGTGATGAAGCTTCTTCCTTCATTGAAATGGATCCAAAAATGCCATCTTCAAGAAGATTTTTTATAAACTCACAAGATCTCAAATTTGATTTTCCAACCTCACAACAATCCTCTCTCACTACTCTTGTTGATGCAGATCAACTCTTTTCCAATGGTTACTTAATGCCACTTTTTGTTGAATCATTGAAAATTGAACCATATGAATATGATTCCTCAAATTCAAATTCAACTTCAACTTCAGATTCAAACTTAACCTTAGATTCATCCATGTCACATGTACCAAAAAAAGTTGTTGCTTTAGAAAATTCAAGAAGCTCTTCATTCAAAAGGTGTAGAACAATATCTAGGAGAATGTTTCAAAAATATTTGAATTTCTTAAGGCCTTTTTGTAGAAAATTGAGGGGTCACAAGAATTCAAAGCATGAAAATGTTGTGAAAAGAACTCAATCAGTGAAGAATATTAGAGGACAATATTGTGATTCATCTCCAAGAATTAGTGTTGCTTATTCTGCCGATTATTCGCGCGCGTCTTGTGATTCGGATAGTTCAATTTATGAAGCTGTTCTTCATTGCAAAAGATCCATTGGTATGCACAATTTCTTTCAAATTTATGTGTATGTTAATAGATAGAGTTATTTACAAATTATTGAGTCTAATAATTTTATTTTCCACTTAATTTATTTGCAGAAAGAATGAGTTAGCCATGATGAAGGCCATAGCAAGGTTTTGAAAAGGTCCGCGGCAGCAAATTAAGCCATGACATCAAGAATTTTGATATCTCAAATATCGCAAGATGGACTCGATTGAGGCTGTATCACCTCACCTGTATTTAATCGCAATTTTTTTGTACATGTGTAAAATGGTAACTGTGACTACAATTTAAAACCTTGGTGCACACGTATGTATATGAAATAAGTATATGGTTGGTGACTTGCCTTTCAAAATAAAAAAAAATATGGTTGGTGACTGGCGAGGCATTATTTCATGCTTTGAAATAAAATTTGAAAACAGAAAAATTACGGAACATTTTTGTTTGTTTAGTTTGTTAATATGGATTTTTTATTTTATTTTATATAAAATACATGAAAATCAGCATTCCAATATAAGTGAAGTTGTTCAACTGATTTTGGGATTGGAAATTTGTGCTGGAGATGAAATTGATCAATCAATATATAGACACTATATTTACTCTGTTATTAAGTCCTATTCTCCAATAAATTTAGGATAATTTTAAAACTAAATAGAACGTTTTGCTATCAAAATATAATTTTCAAATTTCATGTGTAATTAAGATTTAATATTATCCGTTACTAATTACTATAGGCTTTCATTTTTATGAGACTTTCGATATTTGATCTACCGCCTTCTCATCAACACCACATGACCTTCTCTCATCTATCGCCGCCACACATTCCTCTCTACACCACAATCACCACATGCAGCCTCTCATCCCTACCAACCGCCAAGATGTAGTGTCAGAGGTTGGTGCTGTGACGCCACCGTCGTACCCCCGCGACAAGTTCATCCAATATTTGCTTGTGGTTTGTTCTGTTAGCCTTGTAGTAACACTCGTCGTTTTCAACCATCTATATGAAAAGAGCTTGATCTTATTCAACAACTAATGAGGAGTAGTAGTTGATTGGGCATGGTCTTAAATCTATTTCAATCTTTTGTGATTGAATTCGGACAGATTGGCTAGAAATGACTTTGATTGAATTGTGTGTTTTCATCAAAAATATGTTAAAATTTTTATAGTATGAGGAGTATGTCTAATATGAACCTCTTAAAATGGTTAAAATGTGGAGATTTATAATTCTTAAGTAAAAAAATAAATTTTATATATTAAAATAAATTTTATAACGTGAAGAACAAAATATTTTATATATTATTTTTTTGGAAAAATAGGTCATTTTTCTCCTGAAAATCTATATGTTCCGATAATCAAATAAACTTATTCAAATGAAATAACAATTTAATGAACTTGTGAAACCAATTGAAAAAAAAAAGGGAGAAAATTCATATATTGATTATTTTTCATTTTTATAAAGTATACTATGATGCATGTAATTATGAAAACTATGAATTTGATAAAATTACAGTAACATCGCAATCTTGTTGAAGATTTCTTGCAAAATTACAATGACTTGTGCACCATATTACCACTTAATGATGGAACTATAACAATACGAAGAGTGCTAAAAACATTTACTTTTTAATTAGTTGAAATCAATGTGAATATTTAACTTTGAAAATAGGTGATACATAACGTAGCAACAAATAAACTTTTAGAAAATGGTTAAAGAATGAGTGTTAGAAAATAGAGATCGATAATGTTAAAAAGAGAGTTTTATTAATTAACACTTTTCGTAGCAAGAACAAATAATCTAACAATCAATCATAATGCAATTCTAGGTCATCCCAAAAGACAAGCAACTTCGACTTAAGCACATCATTGTGTCGGTATCTAACTCAACCTTGTTACCGTAAAAGGCAGATACTATTCATCTTTGAAATTAGAAACAACTAAAAATTCATTGTACCTTAAAAAGAAGTAGGCCTCAAATTATGTCACTTTTTCTGGTTACATCAAATTATGCCACTTTACTTTAGTTTCTACAAACATTTGGATATGACAATATTTGAGGTATTCCTTTTTGTTTAACTTCAACTTAAAGGTTCATTAATTCTCATCAATTCCATTTAAATTGTCATTTGTCATGATAATTAAAAGGAGAATGTTAACATGTGCATATATAGCATATGTTAAGGAATCAAAAATAGAAATTATGCTTTAGAATTTGTGCATTTTAACCTTTCAAGCACTAAATTTTTTGTATCATTAAATGTTGAATTTCTATATTAAGATACCTTAACATGTGCTCTATATGCACATGTTAACAAAACCCTAATTAAAAATATATTTCTCATATTAATTGTCTTGTGGTCAAGCATCCTAAATTTGCAATTGTTTTAATAAATAAATAAATCATAGTGTTAGGGTCGATTGTTAATTTTCACATTGTTCAACTCCTTAAATAAAGGATGATAAATAATTAACTATCGGAGCAGTTCCACATTGTTTAGTGTGGTGAAAAAAAAGAGAGACCAAGCCTATTGGACCAAGCAACATCTCCCTTATTTTGGGAGATGATGGCGATCTTATCTAAAAGATAAAGTGTGTCACTATGGTATTTCCGATATATCATGCATGCAAAGCAACAATTTATTGCTAGCAGAATCAGAACAACACACGAGCATTGATTGACATTGATGTAAGATGTGAGGTGAGATAAGTCGATGGCTAAAGAACTTCCTAAATGCCGACATGGAAGTTGTACCATAATCTTTCAGCAAGGTTTTCGACATAAAGAAATTCTTAGAATGGTTCAGATCCAAGTGAAGTATAATTATGGTGGAATATGATTGTCGGTATAGACAATGTAAGCGAAAGGTGAAACTTTTACAATCAAGGTGGAGATTGTTGGGGTTGATTGTCAAGTTTCATATTGTCCAGTCTCTTAAATAACGAAGGAGGTTAAAAAATTTGCTATTTGAGAAGTCTCGTTGCTTATTTTGGTAAAGCAAGGGAGAGATCAAAGCTATATATTAGGTCTGTTAGAAGTTTATTTTATTTGGTAGGTGTTTTTCGTATTTTGTTTGACAAACTCATAATGCTTCTTGTTGATGCATCATAAGTTTGAGAGTAGGTGTTAGATAATAAAATAATAAGCTATGTTATTGGGCCTGTAAGTTTAGAGTCCAATAGATTATATATATATATATATATATATATATATATATATATATATATATATATATATATATATATATATATATATTCTCAGTAACCTTTTGTAAAGTTAAGAAATGCTGATGCTATTCTAATTGTTGAAACTCTAGCCGTCACTTTAATTTGTATTTCTATCTGAACTTTAACATGGTATCAAAGTCGGGTTAAGGACTGTAATGTGTGCATTTGACCCAGGACGTGAGGATGGATGTTGAATATGTAGTTGTATTGTTGGAGTTTGTTTGAAGTCTCACATTGCTTAGGTTCTCGGACTGTTGAGTGTATAAAATGTGAGGGCAACCTCACCCTATATGAGTTAGCTTTTGGGGTTGAAATCCAAACATATTTAACAGGACCTAGATTCTTTGTTTTTAATTAGATGCATCAGTTAGTAACACTTTATGTTTATATTTGACTTAGTTTAAATATTTGCTTTGGAGAGTGTGAGTGTACTGAGGGCCAAGTGATGGTTGAGAGAAGTCTATGTATTGTAAAAAATTTCATATAGTAATATTGTTCTATAGTTGTCGGTTTATACAACGATCATAATTTTTCTCCAATATTAGAGTTTTCAGTAATATTTTTATGATTGTGATTATTTTTCTTCTTCAACTGTGTTTTTTCCTAACAAATAATAAGTCCTAGCCCACTTAGCTCAAATTTAAAATCTTACGGTGTATGAATTTTACTGGATAACGAAAATAAAATAAGGGTATTAATATTAGAGGAAAGTCATTAAGATAAGGGTAACAATAATTTGAGACAAAAGCTTGTTAAAAAAAATAAAATTGAGACAGAATAATTCCAAAATATATTTTTATTAAATTTTTTTATATGCTTGGTATAAGAAAGAGGGAATAAAAAACAAAAAATGGTCCCAAGAGCTATGGGTCCAATTGTGATGGATCTTAAAGCTCAAGTGTAAATCATTTCTTGTATGGAATCTAACCAAAAATTAAGTTGGCCAAATGTTAGCCATTGAAAGTGATTAACTTTAAATATTTGTCTAAGAGCTAGAAACTCATCACATGCAAAAATGAGAAAGAAGGGGACATAGACAAGATGTGCTAGGAAAAATGCCAATGTTTGATAACTCTTCTTTCTTCTTTTTGTCTTCCTAACTAGCCAGCTCATTGGATTTTATAATTTTAGGTGAAGAAAACACAATCATAATGTTTGTTTCACTAGCTAGTTAGCAATAGTATATATACACATAGAAGTTTTATAAAAAAAATATATACACATAGAAGTTAATCAAAATATTTGTACTAAGAAAATAGACTTTGCTTGCATTAACCTATTTTGTATCCTTACTTTCCCAAACACATTACAATTTGTCTACAAGATTTAATAGATAGAAACCATGGAAGCATCTCAACCAATTTCAATTGAAAGTTTTTCATATAGTTGGCTAGTAAATCTTAAACCATCATCACTAGTAGAAAGTCTTGATAGTTCTTCCCTTAGAACTTCTCTTGATACTTATAATTATGATGAAGCTTCTTTCATTGAAATGGATCCAAGAATGCCACCTTCTAGAAGATTCTTTATAAACTCACAAGATTTCAAATTTGATTTTCCAACTTCACAATCTTCTCTTGTTGATGCTGATAAACTCTTTTGCAATGGTTACCTAGTGCCATTTTTTGTTGAATCAATGAAAATTGAACCATGTGAATATGATTCATCAAATTCAAATTCAACCTTAGATTCATCCATATCACATGTAGCTAAAAAAGTGGCTCCTATGAAATATTCAAGATGCACATCATTGAAAAGGTGTAAAACATTATCAAGGAGAATGTTTCAAAAATATTTGAATTTCTTAAGTCCTTTGTGTAGAAGATTAAGGGGTAAAAAATCAGGATCAAAACATGAGAATGTTGTGAAAAGAACACAATCTATTCGAGGAAATTATTGTGAATCATCTCCAAGAATTAGTGTCGCTTATTCGGCTGATTATTCGCGTGCGTCGTGTGATTCTGATAGTTCAATTTATGAAGCCGTTCTTCATTGCAAAAGATCCATTGGTATGAGTCCAAAAAAAAATTAGTTCCGTGTGTATATTATTTTCCATATGTACATGTATATTATTATAAAGTTATTTTCAATTTTTTGAGAATCAATGTATATTTATTTATCTATAATCGAGTTGTATTAGCTCTATTTAATCGAGTTTTTTTTGTAAACATGTAAGATGTTTAACTGCGACTGCAATATAAAACATGGTGGCAGACATTATTTCAAGCTTTCTCTTGATCAATGGAGTATCTATAGGAAATAAGTATATATCGTTTGTGAGCAGGGATGAATCTATGTTAAGGCCAAGTGTGGCCATGGCCACACCAAATTTTTCAAATTATATATATATATATATATATATATATATATATATATATATATATATATATATGGGGGCTGCTAATTTAGACCCAGTTGGGTCTAAATTAGCAAGGTGCACCTTTTGAGTTGGACAAAAATACCCTTTCTTTTAAAAAAAAAAAAAAAACATATTGGCGCTGATCCAGTGTCGCGCGCCTACCGAAGGACCACCGTTACAGACCGTTGATTTCCATCAGACGGCCAAGAGATGATCTCATCATGGCTGTCGGATCAATCAGACAGTACAGATCATCCATCTCCATGATAAGTCAGCGCGTGCACCACACTAGATCTGCGCCTGGAGAGAGAAAATTTCATTTTAAAAAAGCAGGACACGTGTCAACTGCTGGGTGGTTGGCGTGTTTTTTTTTCTTCATTTAATACTTTAAACTCAATTATTTCGTTGTAAATTAATTTTTTATTTTTTTATTTTTATACCAAAATTCATAATTTTTTTTTGTCTACAAATAGAGACTTGGTTCGTTTGATTTGGACACAAAAAAAAAACTCAATTTTTCACTACCTTTAATTATCTTTATATAATTGTGAAACCATTTAGCTGGTAGAATGGTTTCACAGTATAACTCTCTGAAACCATTTTACTGGTAGAATGGTTTCAGTGAGTAATTTCTTAATTGTTTGCTTCTGAAACCATTCTGAAACCATTTAGCTGGTACAATGGTTTCAGAGCGTTGTACTTTGAAACCATTTCACTGATAGAATGGTTTCAGGGGAGTTGATTTTTAATTGTTTGCTTCTGAAACCATTTTACTGCTAGAATGGTTTCACAGTATAACTCTCTGAAACCATTCTTCCAGCTAAATGGTTTCAGAAGCAAACAATAGTTTTTAATTACCGTTTTATCTCATTTAATTAACGAAAAATAGTTTCAGGTCTCAAAAAATTTCATAAAATATACCAAAAGTTCCAGAATATTATCTAATATTTTATTAGAAACAAATAAAAAAACAATTGGTTTCAGAGTACAAATCTATGAAATTATTATTATTATTTGTTAAATGGTTTTAAATAATCAGCGGAATTTGTGAAAATAATTTCATGACTTGAACTAGGGAGAGTGAGGTACACAAGAGGGTTCTAAATAATTCATAGTACTTTACATAAAATTTTGGAAATTTTTTATGGAATTATAATATTTTTAATTACCTTTTTACTCATTTAATTAACTAAAAATAGTTTCGGGTCTCCAAAAATTTCATACAATATACCAAAATTTTCAGAATATTATCTACTATTTTATTATGAAAAAATAAAAAAAAAAATAGAGCCTCCCTGAGGCCGCACGCGCCCCCACGCGCCGCCGGTGAGAGTGGGCTTGGCGACGCGCACTGTTCATCGTCCCTCCCACCCGTTTTATGCAGAAACGGGTCGTGCGACCCGGTTTTTGACCCGGTTCGATCTCCCTCAATACTCAACGAAACTCGACGTTCCTTATATGGATTTTGATCGTTTTTCAATTTTACAAAGTTTTCCGGTATTAGTTTTTGAAATCGGCGTTCGATTCGCACGTAAAATGAGGTCGAAATTTGGAAGAAATTTAAAAAATGTAATAGTTGTTCTATTGTTTCAAAAAAAAAAAATGGTATTTTTATGATGCAAATTACATACATGCCCCAGTTGCTCTATTGTTTCAAAAAAAAAAATGGGTATTTTTGTCCAACTCAAAAGGTGCACCTTGCTAACTTAGACCTAACTAGGGTCTAAGTTAGAAAACCCCTATATATATATATATAGTTAAATATATTTGGTCCCGTGAGCTTAACTCAATTGGTTGAGACGTCGCAAATATTATTTATGAGTCGGAGTTCGAACTTCGAACACTGTACTGTTAAGAAAACTTGTATTTTTGAATGATTATTTCGTATCTATGATTAAAAAAAAGTCCATCTAGAAAAAAAGAACACAAAATATTTGATTTCTAAGTCATAATTTTCATTACTTTTATTTTAAAACGTCATATTTAAATACATTTCATATTAAAAAATGATAAATAAAAGAAAAGTACAATTATTTAGTGTTGTAAATTTCCACTTGCATAATTTTAATGTTAAATATATAGTGAAGAAAATACTAAACTTTTAATATTCCCTTTGTCCCTAATTTTTTATTTTTGTCTCAAAATTTTAGTTATTTTAAAAAATCAAAGTACAGTTATTGATATTTTCCCCTTTTTTTCCCTTGTAAAAACTATATAAACATCTATTAAATGAATTATTTTTTTTTAAAATAAAAAGTAAGAGTAAAAATAACATAAAATTTCAATATTTATTATTTCTTAATCTATATGCGAAATTCTAAAATAACCAAAGATTTAAGACAAATAGAGTATATTTTTCATGCTTAAATTCAAAATTGTCAATTAAATATTTTAATGCTAGTAAATTTTGGCCACAAAATTTTTTTTTTTTAGATCGGTCCCTGTTTGTGAGACATTATTTCAAGCTTTGCCTTGAAATTTGAAAAAGTAAAATTAAAGTACAATTTTGTTAATATATATTGAAAGAAACATTTTTACAATATAAGAGAAAAGTTTAATTGTTGTGCACTGTCGGTGTAAAAATTCTTTACACATACATCCAATGATGCATTGTCACATCATTTAATGAATGTGACACATCATGTGTTTTTAAATATCAAACATGATGTGTCAATATATTATTGGATGCATGTGTAAAATAACTTTACACTGACGATTCATATATATTAAATTCATAAGAGAAGAGTACAGCATTCCAATAATGCGAAATTGATCTTACATGGAAAATTATCTTTCTATATTTATCTTACAGGGAAAGATGATACTCCCTCCATCCCACAATGAGTGAGCAGTTGACTGCGTCACACAAGCCAATACATAACTTTGACCGTTAATATTTTAAATTGTATAATAGTAAAAATTATAAAAATATGATATTATGAAAATACTCACCGAGATGAATCTAACAATATCTTATGGGTTATGTTAACTTGTGCCCTAAGGGCACATGTTAAGCTACCTAAAAATAGAAATATAGCATTTAATGATACAAATAATTTAATGTTTAAATAATTGAATACATCACAAGTTCAATAAATTTTTTCCACATTTATCTTCTTAACATGTGCCCTTAAGGGCACAAGTTAACATTCTCCATATCTTATATGCTAATATTTGTTTTTATTTATTAGTAGAAAAATAGAGTCAAAGTAAGATATGTGAATAGTGTATATAGTCAAAATGACTCACTCATTTTGGGACGGAGGGAGTAGAAACGCAATACATTTTGAAAAACACTAACTTACATAAACGTTATCTAGGCCCCGTTTGAATTAACTTATTTTTGAGCATATGCAAACAGCTTATACGATATAATTTAAATTTTATGCTATTTTACAAGTTCACACTAATAAAAATTATATTTTTATAAGCTATTTTATCATAAACTAACTTGATAAACTTATAATAATTCATAAAAAATGCATAAACCATTTGCATAAGTTAAAAAATAAGCTAATTCAAACGGATCCCTAATGTTCATTCGACATTTCAAATAATGGGTGCTCAAACAAGCGTTGTTTGAGTGAACTAAAATTAACGAGCATGTGTTATCGTAACACTCTTGCACACACAACTGACACAAGTGATATATACCTTGTTTAACTTCAACCAATCTAATAACACATTTGTAACTTAATGGTCATGGAACAGTAAATTATAGGTTATATGTAACGACAAGCTATTATAATTATAATTCGGAATTTTTTTTCCACCCCAACAATTATACCTTTATCCTTACATATAATTATTTTTTCTGATTTTAACTTTTTTTATCATTTCACTTCACTCCTACAATTTTTTTTGGAACAATTTTGTTTTTTAGTGGTCAAAATTTCAAACCAGAACAATTAAAAAAAATAGATCCAATATGTAACAATCCATGAGATGGAATGCTACCGAAAAACTTTGAAGAGAAGCAAAATCTGGATTTCTAGATTTGAAGAGAAGCCTCCCTCACATCACAAACCTTAAACACCACACCCACTATATGTTGGAACATGATGAAGAATTAAAGGAAACTTGGTATTGTAGTAAAACATTTTTTGGAACCATGTGTAGTGTGAATTGAAAAAAAGGCTCTTTGAGTCTCACATTGGAAAAATCACACTACTTGGTAGTGTTTATATACCACAAGGTGGAAACCCAAGGGTGTGCCCTTGGGGTACCCACTTTGTAAGAAAGGGAGACCACACACAATGTCGAATATCACGCGCGCCGCCGCCGTCCGTCCGGCTCGGTTCGGGCCGGGCTTGGGTGATATATTAATTTTTTAATACTAAGAAAAAGAAATTTTTGAATTTAAATTTCTTTTAGTGTGTCCCTTAATTCGCACATGTTAAAGAAAGCGACCTAGTACGCGACTCAGCTTAAAAGTCAGTAAACCGTTTTACAACACTATACTATTTCATCGTATTTATCTATCAAACCAAATTCCATATACTATTTATGTTTCTTTTTCATATATGGAAAACGAAAACAAGAAAGAGGTTAGAATTGGAGTTCACGAGAAAGAAGAAGAAGAAGAAAAAAAGATGAAGGTGGAGAAATTTTACTCTATGTTAAGGAGTTTCCGTGAATCACGTACTTAATTGACTACGCCAAAAAAGCGAGAGCAACAATAAAAAAGATTAAACAATAGCCTCATTTTGAATTGCAGGAATTTCAATTCAGAGAAATCTCTCTAGATTTTTCCATATTTGCAATTTAGCCACGGTTTAGCCGCGGCTAATGGTCCATGATTTTCGATTTCTTTCTCAAAGTTTTCCGGTATCAATGTTCATCTTGTTATGGATTGTTACATATCAGATCTCTTTTTTAAAGTATTCTTGTTTGAAATTTTGACTACCAACAAACTTTTATGTTTTGGAAAAAAAATTTATGGTGAATTTAAATGCTAAAAAGGATAAAATTTGAAAAAAATAATTATTTGTACGGGTGAAAGTATGATTGTTGGGGTGAAAGAAATTTTTTTCTTATAACTCTAAGGGTTTGATCTAAAAAGAGCAGTGCTAGATTTGGGAGTTTTCATATTTAAATTTTGCTAATATCTTTAAAGAGAAGTAAATATAAATATATTCGTAAGTGTTATTTGAACTCTAAAATCTTCTATGTATTTGATTGGTGATAAGTATAGTTTTACGTATCAAAAATAAGTATTTCTAATTTTTCGTATCTACAAGGACTCATACAATATTAAAGCCGTTCAACAATTAATATTGTTTTAAGTATAAAAAAAGATTGTGTTTGTTTAAATATATATTCCTAACAATTGATTCAGAAAGAAATATCATACAGAGAGATAATACTACTGAGATTATATATATCATATATATCGTTAATTATTTCAATCAATGTATCTGTTTGGTCGATCATATACTTTCTAAGTTTCAAATATGTTTACACCTATAATCATCGATCATTTTCATGCCTGACAAATATATAATAAGTGTCCATAAATTAAAGTATATTGTATGAAATTCGTCAATTTAATCTTTAAATTATATGAAAATTTCTCAAATATTTTAATTACACCGACTAAATTGAAGAAAAGGTGGTGATTTTAGGATTAATTAGCAATATTACATCATATTGTTTTGCTAGCTTCCTCATGAATTTATAGTAGCACATACTGCCAATATATTACTCGTAGTTGCCATCTAATGTTATGATATAGCTAGGAACAAATATTCTAACATTACAATTAGGGATGTGCATGGTCGGTTTTTATCCAAAACCAAACCATATCCATTTATAAACCATTTATTTGGATTAAGATCCATAATCAAATCCACATTTTATTTAAAATTGGTTACCAAACCAGTTATAAATATGGTCGTGGTTATATAACCGGTTAATTTATAAATCCGATTATAACTTGATTATTTATCAAATTTGGTTTAAAACCAATCATTTTTTAAATTTGGTTTTAAATATAGTTTTTTTTTTTTTGTTTAAAACCAATTATTTCTCAGATCCAAATTTAAAGACCAATTTTATTTTTTTTACGGAAAAGACCAATTTTTTTGAAAAAAATAAAAATAGCCTTCCGTACTCTATATCTTTCCATTTTTTTCTTTACATGTAGATTTTGTGTCGCTGCCTCAAAAATAAAATCGTGTCCCTTCTCTTTCATTTTTTTTTTCTTAATTAAATCTCTATGTTTTTTTTTAAAAAAAATACATATAAATAAAAATAAATAATAATGGCCATATACTGTATAAAAATAATAAACTGAAAATTATATACAAAACTTATTATAAAGAAAATTGATGAAAAAATAGAAACCAAGTAAGTAACGAAGAAAGAAAGAAGGGAGATCACGGTGGTGCCGCCGTAACAACGCCGTGCAGCGGCGTTCATCTCTTTTAGTGTGGTTTCACCTCCACTGTTATGCTCTCTCTCTCTCTCTCACTCACTCACTCACTCACTCACTCACTGCTTGTGTGTTTCTCCTTCTCTCTCCCTCTCTAGTTTTTTAGATCTATGTTTTGTACATGATTGCAAATTGAACAATAAGAAAGGGATGGAAGTTTACAGCCGCAACTCCGGCATGTCTGTCGGCGCGTTTCGACCACTGTTCTCTCACGCTCTTTCTCTCTGTTTCTCTCCCCCTGTTATTTATCAATTTGTTGATTGTAAATTTTATAGAAATCATGAATCTAAAAATTGTTCCAATTTTGTGAAAAAAATTGAATTTGAGGTTGTTGTCATTAACAATAAGGAAATTGGTCCAAAAAAAAAAAAAAAAAAAGCACACTAAAAATTGGTTTTGGATATGGACATCCGGTTAAATAACCGGTTTTCATATATGGATAACCAACCAGATGTAAATGGATTGGTTAAATACCACTTTAGAATTATCCGGATTTTTAAGATCGGATCTGGATGTGATTGTGGATTTGACCATGTAATCGGTTATTTTGCACACCCCTAATTACAATCATAATGCAATTTTAGGTCACCCCAAAAGACAAGCAACTTCTACTTAAGCACATCATTATGTCGGTATGTAACTCAAGTTTGTCACCATAAAAGGAAGATACTTCCTCTTTGAATACTTAGAAACTAGTACTGAAAAATCACTATACGTTAAAAAGCAGTAACTCCTTAGTTAAAAAATGTGCATGATTTTGGATTGTTTCAAATTATGACACTTTAATTTCTATAATTAAGTTGATGACATTTGAAAAGGTCTATGTTTTAGGTATTCCTATTTGCTTAACTTCACCTTAAAGATTTTATTATATCGGAAGTTTGTCAAGTATTATTAAATTACAGTTGTGGTAGGGATACCGGTTTGGTGGATGAGGTGAGGAGTTAAAAAGTCGATAGATAAAAAGATCGATAATTTGACTCCCTCTCTCAATATGATAAAATAACGATCCTTTTTTTTTTTTGGTACAAGATATAATAACGATTCTAATAATATTAGCATTAACCGTTTTAAAAAAATTATCAGACCTCAATTTTAAACCATGATGTCGCTTAATTAAATTGTTTTTTTTTTGACAATTATTTATAAATGGTCCCAAGAGCTATGGGGCCCAATTTGTGATGGATCTTTAAGCTCAAGTGTAAATCATTTCCTATATGGAATCTAACCCAAAATGAAGTTGGTCCAATGTTAGCCATTGAAAGTGGTTAACTTAAAAGATATGGCTAGCTAAAAGCTAAAAAATTCATCACATGCAAACATGATTGAGAAGGGAACCTAGACAAGATGTGCTAGGAGAAATGCCAATGTTTGATAACTCATCTTTCTATTTCTTTCTTGTCTTCTTAGCTAGCTAGCTTATTGGATTTTATAATTTGAGGTAAGTAAAACACAAAATATATATGTAGTATAATCATTTCTCTTGTTTCTACACTAGTTTAGGTTGTTGGGACCATTATCTTAGAAATAATGGTTGCATGATATGAATATATGATAGTGATCCTACTTCTATGGCTCTTGCTAAGATTACAAAAATCATAATTGCATTGTTTTGGAGTGTACCATTGGGAAAAATAAAACTAGTTACAAAAACTTGTAATAAAAAGTGAAATCACTAGCTAGTTATCTCGTTGCAAAATTTAGTTACGAAATCACTGGACACAGGGTGACCTCTACTTAGTCAGGGTTCTTGTTCATGCGTTCTTCTAGTATTACTCCCTCCTTATATATATATATATATATATATATTTGTCATTAAAAAAAAATTACGAAATCACTATCATGTAAAACCTACTATCATTGTTTGTGGCATGAAAAAAAAAAATTCAAAAATTGCCTATAGTGCACATTGGTAATCAAGGTTTTGTACCAAAAATTTAAAAATAAATTAAAGACTTTCAATAAACGTAGTATAAGATTTAAACTGATCTAAATCAAAATAAATTCAAAATATATCATAAATAATTATATAAAAATATATATAAAAACAAAACAGTATAGTAGCAGAAAAAAAGCTTCTCTGGCCTTCTCCAATATAGCTCAAAATCTGATCCAACCAGTTCCTCCAACATTTAGATAGTTGAAAAAGAGAGTGGTTATGGTGCATAAGCTTTTTCCTTATGCACCATGCATAAATAATGAAAATTACTTAACGCACCCCCAAAATTGCTTAGTTCCCCCTCATATACTTAGCGCACCCCAGATTTTCTTGAGCGCCCCCAGTTTTTTCTCACGCACCCCTCCCCAAATTTTCTCACGCGCCCCCCAAAACCATTTTTGTTGTGGAATGATTTCACATTAGATGTACTTATAATGCCAAAACAATTTTTACTGTCGAATGGTTTTAGAGAGTTGTAATCCAAAACCATTCTACTTGTGGAATGATTTTGTGTTATTTATGTTGTGGGTGGTGGTGCGCTTAGCAATTTGGGGAGCGCACAAAACAATTTGATGGGTGTGCTAAGCAATTTGGGGGCGCGTTAAGTAAACTGGGGGGGCGATAAGCAATTTGGGGACGCGCTAAGCAATATGGGGGGCGCATTAAACAAACTGGGGGGCGCGCTAAGCAATCTGGGGTATTTATGCATGGTTGCGTATGCACTATGACTTATGCAGTTGAAAAACATGTAAAATAAAGCATCTCAAAAATGGGTCCTGCGGATAGAGCTAATGCAAATATAGTCTCAACTTGAACATTATTCCCAATAAGATAATTTCTCCGGACACAATTATAAGTAAGAAAACATTTTTTAGATTTATTGAAAAAATAATGTATTTGATCTATATTATTAATCAGATACATTACTTTTTCAATGAACCTAAAAAATAATTTGTTGCTTATAATTGTGTCCGGAAGGAATAAAGATTATGCTTGAACATGCAGCTTTGCATAGGAAGATTTGTGAAATTTTTGCCCTACGGATAAATGTTCAAATTAATGCTATTACTGCCCTAGCACAATTCTATGACCTTGCTTTACAGATTCTGTCTTGTTTGCCGTGACATTTTGTGCTCTTTTTTTAATTTATTTATTTTTACAGATTCTGTCTTGTTTGCCGTGACCTTGCTTTACACGTCTCATACTGCTTAATTTTTCTTTTTCTTTTAACTCTTGGTTTTACTCTTCTGCATTCTTCTGTTATGAAATGGGTATAAATAGAGAAGGGATTTAGCAAGCTGGACTCTACTAAGCCCAAAGAGAAAAATTGTGAAGCTTTTTGAAATTTTCTCATCCCATCCACTCACTTTCTCGCATATTTCTCTAGCGTGCAAATTTTTTTTTGAAAAATACGTTCGGAATTGTTTTTTTAGTGTAAAATTTATACTATAAAAAATTCGGAAAACTTTTCCGAATTGCTAAGGGGTAGAAGAGAAAGTGAGTGGGTGGGATGAGAAAATTTCAAGTTTTTTGGACTAAGGTTTTTATTTTCCAATGAATTAATTTAAGAAAATTTATTTTCATGTCCTACGTGTTTTTTCGAGTGCCTTTCTAATTATATTTTTACTCTTCCACTACTTAAGTAGCGGACGCTATAAAAATGAAAAATTTGACACCTCCTATAGTTCTCTACTAAAGTAGCGGACGTGTAAAATCTTGAAATTTTCAGGATTTTACATTGTTCTCTACTTACAATTTCAAGATTTTACACGTCTACTACTTAAGTAGAGAACTAAATCCGCTACTTAAAAAATTGTAAGGGATGTCAAATTTATCATTTTTATAACGTCTATTACTTAAGTAATAAAATAGTAAAAATGGAAATTAGAAGGACGCCTAGGAAGCACTTAGGGCACCAAAAGAAATTATTTGAATTTAACTTGGAATGTTTTATTGTAGTAAGCCTTTTTGGCAGTAGTAGTTTAATTTTATTGTAATTCCTGCAAGTGGCCAAGGTGACATTAGTATTAAGTCCGGTAGTTGTTTGATTATATGAATTTATTTTCTCAATTTTAAATTCCTGCCCTTTATTTTTCAGCATTTAACCTTAATTTTGATCTAGTAGTCTAAGAATCCACCATCAAGGGAATACATTATTAATGTGAAGTGAGTGCAAGGAAGCGGGCATATGGAGTGGGATTCCATTTAGCATTTCTATTAAGAGTATGCACTTTTATATTCTCCCAACATTAGTTCTTCTACATTTAGAAAATAAGGGTGAAAAGAGATAGAAATGGGAAAAGTTAGAGGTATGATAAAGAGTGATAAAAGTTATAATAAAAGATACTCCATCTCTTTCAAATTATAAGTCAACGTTATCTCAAATTATAAATCGCTTTACAATATCAAATTCGTCATATAATTTGGTTGGCGACGATGTGGAGTATTTGGCATCCATGTAATAACATTATTTTTAGTGGAGATTGTCTCAATGTATCCTCTTTAGTAGACAAATTGTTTATTTTTCTTGGTTTTTGGTTTATAGGCCGAATAGGAAGCAATGTTAATTTAGCTTTCGTTGATTGGTGTAACAATCCTTTAAATTGCTTTCATTGCATCTAAAGTGATTTTTCTGAATCGTAAGGGTTGAGTACCCCTTATACTCCTTATAATTCATTATTTGCTTATAAAAAACAAATGAAGTATTTTTCCTATCGCTACTAGAAATATATTGTTTTGCCTGTAGAATATCCTGCGGAAAATAATCCACATAAATACTTGAGGATTTTTTTGCGGATTTTGCATATAAAAGGAATGCTCCAAAGGATATAGAATTTGTAAGAAAATTCTTGGGAAAATTCTTGGGAAAATTTTGTGTTTCCTATCCTTGGAGTCTAAGCTTTTTGAGTGACAAGCTCAAAAGCATGTTGAGGTTGATGGATATTTGTGTATTGGTGCATCTGTTGAGCTTTGAGAGGGAGTCTTATTGGATTCGATTAATACACAATTGACTTTTGACACCACATCTTGATAAAAAACCGTTAGACATTGAATTTTTTATCCTTTCACTTATATGTTGTTTAACCTCAATTCTTCCAATTAATGTGAGACTTTAATTCACACATCATATATCTTACTCCCTCTGTCTCAAAACTTTGATCATTTTAGAGTTTTGCACATGGATTAAGAAATAATAATGATTGATAAGTTAAGTCATTTTTATCATTACTTTACTAAGAAAGAGATAATTAATTTATTGAAAGCTTTAGTTTTTGTAAGGATACAAATGTTAAAATATTATCAATTATCCTTTAGTTTCTTAAAAGAATCAAAATTCTAAACAAAACTAAAAACTTAAAAGGACCAAAAATTTGGAACGTAGGGACTAACACTTTAGTTACTATGTTATCTAGTTAGAGCACATGATTAGACAGCCTCTCAAATCCTTCATAAAATATGAGCAGAATGATCACTAATAGAGTAATAGTGTTTAGCTAGAATGTTATTTGGGATCGAGAAGAGATTGAAATCACTTGATGTCAGAACTAACTTCGAATCAGATTTGGCGATCTAATGAACCAAATACTGGTGGTGAAAAAAAAATGTTATTAATAAATTGATTTATTTATTTATCATAAAAAATAGATCTAGTTCGATATGCAAAGGACACGACTAGCTATTTCTTTTGCCTCAATGATAGAGATCATTTACTAAAATATAATTAACATCTCACTGATTTTATAAATTAGGTGAGAAATGTTTCTACAAAAATCTACTCATCCTACACAAACATTCATATTCTACTTACTACAACACATGGTCATTGGAACAATAAAATCCACTATTTCCTACTTTGTTTCCTCACATGCTTGATTACTTAACATTATTACATGCAAATTACTCATAATGTTTTATTTTTTTTCTTTTAAAAAGACTATTCATACCAACAAACATTTAAAATCACATTATCATTCGAAGTCACATAACGATCCTTGATATCACAGAGAATAGATCATCAAATGCTACGACAAAAACATTGATGTCGCACTCCAGATCGTCGTGGACTGTTTTAAAACCCTACTAACAAATATCACACAAAATAGATATCTAATGCCAAGACATCAAAAACCCTTTTTAAAACCGTTAGCCGAATTTTCTTAATTTGGCGAACTATGATCTGTGCCGGTGCCACTTGAGACCGGTTGTGTGGTGGAATCCTCCAAATTACTATCATCAGTGTTCACAAACTTCAAGTAATTTTCAATCTCTTTAGAGTCTTGGCTTCCATATCTAAACCCTAACCAATGTGTCTTTCTCTTCCTATCACTTATGGCAATAGCAATGTCATTAGGGAAAAGGTCTCTAAAGACAAATGCATGCAATATTGTTGATACAAGAAGAGCCATCACTGTGACTGTGGAGATGAGAGCCAATGCAATACACAATGATTTAGTGACAATATTTGGTACTTGATTTGAGTATCTTATGGTTGCAATTGCAGCTCCAGTCATTGGAAAAGTATAGGCCCACCATGCAAGAGAGAATCTGTAAAAATTTATAACAAAAATTAATTTTTGAAAAACAAATTTCAATAGTATAGACAAATTAATTAACCAATATTAGAGACAGGAGAGATTTAATGTAACTTACTTGAATCCTCTGAAGAAATTGATCCTCACAGCCTGTAAATGCATATAAAACTAGTGAGTAAATTTCATAAATAATGAAAATCAATAAAGTATTGCTTTTTTTTTCTTTCTATTGTCAGGTAGTCTAGTGACTAAAATTTCCACCTTAAAGGTGAATAAGTGGGGTGTCCGGTGTTCGAACTTCAGCCCCTGTATATATTATGCAATGTTCCTTATCAACTAAGCTAACGGGATGTTCGCCTTTCGGATTCAGAAAGGGCTCGCCTATTTGATTCAAAAGGCGCTACTAAACTACTCTAGTACAGGCTGTACAGCTAGTGTTAGTAGTACAACATAATGCCATTCTCACGGGAAGGTATTGCTTTATATTGCATATTAAAGCTATACCAATGAGATTTAATGTTACTTAATATTTCAAATAACAGTGTGACCATAAAACTTACCAATGAGAAATAAAGGAACAAGGCAATGAAATATGCAATCCTTGAGCCATAATCAAAGGAACCTTGCATCTTAGCCCAAGCCATTGAAGCAACACTAGGTGCTGCAACAAAAAGAAAGAACACTGGATGTAACTCTTTAGGTAGTGTCTCATTAGTTGGAAGCCTTTGATAAAGTGTCACAAATAACACAATGTAATGAGCAAGTCCAACAGCAAAGAAGAAAATAGGTCCTTCTACTAGTCCCATAGATGCACCGAGTAACGCTCCCACAAAATTTCCAACGATTGATAAATGATTCGAAGGGTTTGCCACTTTTGATAACCTCCTTTGTCCACCGGACATCCATTGTCCGTAAATCTTAAGCTCGAGAACAAATATTGGAAACATTAGAATGTACCATAGTGAATGATGAAGGTTTTCGGCAACGGATGGAGGAACGCCGAGGGCTAAAAACAAGAGAGCTATCCACGGTGCGAAGAAGAAGTTTACACGGATTGGATGGTAGTATTCGCGACGAACTGCTTCAAAGTAGAGAAGCAGTTTGAGGATATAGACTGTGAAAACGGATGCGACAAGTATTGTTGCAATGTACCATAAGACTAGGTTTATTTCAGGAGGTATGTTAAGAAATTGAGTGGTAGGTGATGTGGCTAGTGTTTTCCAAAGGATTGCTTGGCTGCTAACTCCGAGGCATATACCAAACGATGAAATGGGAAACCGAAGAAGAAACGGCCATTGCTTGTCGTGAGGAAGCATTATCTCTTCTGATGCCTGATGGAAATGCAAAAACAAAATATTTTACAATCATCAATGAATAAAAATGCAGTCATACTCATGAAATTCTTAGATAATAGGCTTCCCCTTAAGTGATCGATTTAACTCGACTCATGATTAATAAGGCTAGAAGGGGATTTGAATACAGGCAATTCGATCCTCTACCGTCCCTTCTGTTTGTCCAGCAAAATCTCAGTCGTTAGATTAATCTCATTGCAAAAAGATATCAAGACTTTTTCCAAAGGTTATATTAATCCAGCGACTCAGATTTGACTGAAGACATGCGTATTGGGTAGTAATCTTAAGAAAATATATTCTAATTATGGATTTCTAAAATATGCAATGTCTATAATATATGGTATGATGGATATATAATTTATAACATTATATAATTTGGTAGAAGAATGTAATAAAATGACTTACCCTAAGAGTTTCTAATTCTGGACCTTCCAATGCATCAAAATACCTATCAACAGGTAAAGCCTTATCAATACTCCTAGTCCTTGAAGGGGTGTGACCATCTTGTGCATTTCCAGCAGGTTCTTTACCGCGCAGAATCGTTAACTGTCTCTCAAGTCCACCGGACCATGTTTTAAACGAGTCAAATCTCTTATCTCGGAACATCTTGATTCCAGGTTGATTGTGATGATTATTAAACTTTTGAGTTTGAGAACCATTTGGATAAACAAATCCCTTTGGCATTGGTTGCGAGTAACATTTCGGATGTTTTGGAGGCTTGGAATTTGGTTTTTCAAGCGGAACACTATCGTTGATGATAATATTGTCGCCACTAAAGAAAACTTTCTTGTCATTGTGCATTGTTTGAAATAGAACTTCTTCAGCAGAAAGTGGCATGCTTATGGAAACAGAAGGCTTTCTTTGATGATTGATGACTAATGGTTCATCTTGGTTGCTTGAAGGTGAAGTTGCTTCAGGTTCCTATACAAAACATGATTAAAAAAGTTTGATTTTAGTTATATCACGAGGATAAACAACTTAATTAAACACTTATATCATAAGCACTTATTATAGAAATTCATATGTATAAGCTATTTTTTCTATAAGAAAAGATAAAATAAAGTCAAACAACTTTTATGAAAGATATGACCCTGTTTGGATGCAGTTTAATTTGCAGCTTATAGCATAAGTTCTTATCTTGACAAGAACTTATTTATAAGCTATTTTCTATAATAAAACAAATAAGTAAAGTTAGATTGTTTTTCGCATAAGGTATAAAATGTTTCCATAAGCTATTTGTTAGAGATTATGAAAATAAGCTGAAAACAACTTTTGGGCATGTCATAAGTTGTTTTCATGAGTTCTTTCAAACTGTCTCACAAGTGCTTATGACGGTAGATATGCTCAAATAAGTCAATCCAAACAGGGTCATAAGTTGTGTCTGAATCCTCTACAACTGTCTGCGTTATAAAGCAGTTGTAGGGGATCCTAACACGTTTTATGAACTATTATGTATAACTTAAGAAAATAAGCTAAAAAATGAACATGTCATAAGTTATTTCCATAATCTCTACGAAATCGTAACCAAATCATAAACACAAAAAGGAATCTTAAATGCAATAAAAGTAGTAAAAAGAGAGTCTTACTTTGGCAGTTGGGCTTGGAAATTGAGAGTGAAATGAATCAAAACAATCAAGTTCATGTGATGATATAAACTTAAGTAGTGGTGGAGTTTTATCAGGTGAGGATTGTTCTTCTATGATTTCAAGAGCTATGTGATTTTCCATGTTGCTACAACTGAAAAAACATAAAAATTAAAATTTTAAAAAAAAGTTTAGTTACAATTTAATCACTAATCAAGAAATTGAGTAGAATCATCATTACAAACAATCACATCACATAAATATGATTAATATGTTGATTAAAGATTAAAAGGGTTGCTAAATCCTGATACAAAAAGAAAATTAAGATGTGTTACAAACTAATTACAATAATAATTCTGACACAAAATATTTTCACTTTTGACAAAAACAAACATTGCCCTGTCTTTAGTAACCACTTCCTATGGAACAAAACTAAAGGGGCATTGTTAAATATATATAAATAGTCAAAAATTAGTGAAAAATTTCTTGATAAATTATGAATCATAATTAACAAATTCTTCACGTTTCATGAAAAGTTCATGTTAAGTAACTAACAAAAACAGAAAAAGAACTCACGAAGATAGTTCGGTTGCTCAGCTCTGAGATATGAGAGTAGTTTAAGAAAATTAAGAAAAACTAATAAAAAAAACTGAAAAAGTTTATTCCTTTTACTCTTCCCAGATTTTATTTTCTTCAAAATATGTAAAATTTCAGTCCAGAAAATAATCTCCATAAAAATAGGCAACATTTGATAATTTTGGTGAAAGTCATAAATGCAATATATACTAATCATAACTATCAATATTCAATATTATTTTCTTATGGTAATGAATCCACATGAAGATATGAAGGGCCCATCATCATTTAAGACATGAAAATCAAATCAAATCAAATCAATCATCAATATTTGGATTAAGAAATCACAATATAATTACAAAAATATGCATATTCTAATGTGAAGAGAATTAACAAAAAAAAAAAATTAACAAAAAAATAAATAAAGAAATAAAGAAACAAGAAAACAAACCTTGAGGTTTTTGTTTTTTGATTTTCCAGAGAGAGGACTGATTGTAGAACTCTCTCTGGATGAAGAAAACTCAAGCTGATGTTGGTACAATAATCAAAAGGAGAGAATTTAAAAATATGAAATTGAGGAGAGAAATTATAAAGTTTGAAAAAAGGGAATGAAAACTGAATATGGTTTTGGAGTCATAAAATTAGTGAAATGACTATTTATAGTGTAAGCTGGAAATGATAGGCTGGCCAAGTGTACTTTGCAGCCGTTACGTTTGAAAGCACCAATTTTAGATTATCATGCTGGCTGCTTCTAAATTAATTCATATATGGTTTGAAAATGTTTTTTCTTTAACAACTAAAATAATAATAATAATAATAATAATAATAACAACAACAATAATAATGTCTCGTGAGGATAGCTCGGTTTGTAGGGACATCACATTATATATGTAGGGATTGACGTTCGAAATACGGACATTCCATTAATTCACCTTAAGAAGAAAACTTACCTTGAGTGCTTCACAAGTTTCTCAATAGAGATTAGTTATCTCTAAAATAGAGTTGAAAACTGTCCACAAGTCCTAGCTCATTTAACAAAAAATTGCCGAAATTGGTAAGTTAACGTTATCAGCAGCATTCGAACCCCGACTCCTCCACTTATATGTGTGAGTTTATAATGCCTATGTCATTTCGTCTATCTAAAAAAATGGAGCTAAAAATTTTGTATCTATAAAAATAAAAAGTCCGTATGGCCATGCTCACTTGACAATTATCGATATTGTTAGGTTAGACACATTAATATGTGTTCAAATTCAGGAACTTACAATTATCTTCGTAAGTTTTTGGTGGTGATTGTGTGATGGGCAAGAAAGTGTTTTATATGGCGAACAAATTTGGTCTTATTAAAAGGAGATGGCAAATTCTTTTACAAAATTATACTATATATTTATAAAAGAAAGTCGATAAATAGAGAATTTATTGGTAAAATCCTTTGAAAGCAACTCACTTGGGTTGGTGCATTGATATTGGCTTGGGATCTGGGAGTATGCTCTTCTTGAGGTCTGAGTTTCGATTCTCTCTGACACCAATTTAGGTGGGCTAATTTAGTTTCTTCAAAAAAAAAAAAATCCTTTGAAAGCAAACACTTATGTCAATAAGACCTAAAAAAAATTTAGGCCAATTTTATTAAAAAATACTTATGCCTGAATAAAAAAAATAGTTATGTCACTTGTAAGTTGTAATTATATTTAGTGAATTCATATTAATTAATTTGTTTATTTTAAGGAATGTTTTTCCATTGTCCTTAAAAGCATGCTTACTTTTAAGAACGTGTTTATTTTAACGGATCTTGTTAACATGTGCCCTAAGGGCACATGTTAAGATATACCAAAATAGAAATTCAATATTTAATGATATAAGAAATTTAATGTTTTAAAAGTTAAAATGTACAAATTAGCATTTAATAATTTCTATTTTTGCTTCCTTAACATGTGCCTTAAGGGCACAAGTTAACATTCTCCTATTTTAATTTCAATTAAAAAGTTTATAAAAAATGAGGATAAAAACAAAAGAGTACAGGTCATTTCAATTGAGTTTGAGTCCAATGAGACAAAGCATCATATATACGGCGTTGATTCAAAAAAAAGAAAAAGAGCGGATCATATATGATGATATTGAGGTGACAACTGACAAGTAAGAAGCTGTGTTAACTTAAATGACTTTAAAACTTCAAAATGACTTTAAAACTATTGAATAAGTATTATTAATCTTTATTTGACAATAAATGTAATGGTGCCTAATCTAATATAAAATAGACATAAAGCTAAATAGACATTCATAAAAATAAAAAAATATCTAAATAGACATAAATTGGAGTGGACCTTAATCTAATTACATAGTCAGTTATGTCATTAAGTGATTTCAACATTCTCCTGATCGCAATTATGGTGATCGAACCAGACTTAAATATATGAGTTTTACAGGTTCTCTAACAAAAATTAATTATCGTCGACATAGTTTAGTGTATACACACAATAACATGGTTAGTAAAAAGCAAAAACAAAGTTGACACCAAATATGAAACATAGTGTGTATTAATTGAGATGAGTGTTACCAATACACTCTACACAACAAACACTTCTAATAGATAATCTTCCGATTGATGGGAATAATTTTTAGTCAAGTTTTACTTATTTTGTAGTCAAATTTTAAATTAAAGGACCTTCATTGAGAATCAGATAGTTACTATTGATATAAAAACATTTTTTATGAGAATTATACCTCAATAACAACAAAGATCGATAATAACATTTCTTCAGCCACCTTTTATTTTTCTTAACAACAAAGATCGATATAGATAAAAAAACGTATAAGAGGTACTCGACCTACCTCAATAAGAATAGTATAAGGAGTACTCCACCAGCAAAGAACCAACCAAGACCAACAAAATCAAAGTTTCCTAGACTGAGTCATCACTATTTGGTTTACCATACACGCATGCACCAACTTCTAAAATTTATAGATTATACTAATCATATACAACTCATAAATTTATAGATTATTTTGTGTCGCTAACCTAATTCACTATATGTTGTAAATTGTTATGTGATTGAAATGTTAGCTAAATTTGAAGTACAACACCAGCTGTTAAAGTCAAAGGATTAGCATGGTTTCATTGTCCGTATTTAGTGGATCAAGATTCACTGCTGTTACAAATTCCTGCAGTTTCACAAAGTCATGTTCTTTTAAATTGGTTCTTGACAAAACCGTTTTTAAAAGATTTTCTTTTAAATCGGTTCTTGACCAAACTGTTTTTAAAAAGATTTTTCTTTTTATTTTTAACCCTTGGATGGATGTTACGCTCTGATACCAGAGTTTTCGGCAGAGGTAGCTGCATTTGCGGAAGGTAATCTTTCGAGGGTCTTTTGAATCCTTGAGAGATTTAAGTCTCTTTGGAGACATTTTTGAAAACTTCTAACGTCGTCTTCATCATATGTTTGGGTTTGTGATGCCCATTCTATAGTGCCTTCAAGGCGCTCTATATTATACTTAACCACATCATAGAATCCGTAGATATGTGTGGGGTCTCTTTCTAGAATCATTTTTAGAGTTTTTTGGTATTCTCCTAACTCTAATTCTAAAAGGTATGCCCAAGTTGCTCCAGGCATCTCTTAGATTTTTCTATCTAAATTTTGGACCTGTAAGGATAGTCCTTCTATTGAACTATGTAGCTTACTTAGTTCTTTTTGTTCTGAGATATAAAAATCTTTTTTGGGTGGTGTTATTCTAAGGCTTTTGCTTCTAAATAACGATTTGTCTTCTGTTTCCTCAAACAGATCTCTGTCAGCTTCTATCAAAGAACAACTATTCCTTGCTAGGCTTCTGAATATAGGTGATTTTAGAGTTACTATAGGTGCAAACAATTCGTCAATATGAATTGTGTCTTTTCCTTTGAATTCTATACTATGATGTGAATTACTCAAAGCATAGTTAATTCTATAGTAAATGGTAAAGGGGTGATTACCTTTTTTCATAAAATTTTTGTTTTTCATTTTATAATGAAAAACTATAGATCTATCAAGATCTTTATCTTTTAGGGATAAACCAATTTGTAAATTTATATCAAATTTAATTTTACCATATTTTAGATTGCAATTTCCTTTTGCAATTGTTGCTTGATCTGTGTCTAGAATTCTAGAGTCTTTTAAAGCTATTTCTAGAGGTGAATTAATACCTTTCATAAAAGTACTTTTAATTAAAATTTGAATGGTCGATATATGAATATAACCAATTTTAGATCTTTCATTTTCTGAAAAAGTTTTAATTCTTTCTTTAAGTTGAGTTGTATCTATAGTAGATATAACTATATTTCCATGAGTAGAATCAATGGGAATTGCTTCTTCTCCTGTCATTATTCCAAATTTCAGAATATTTTTTCTTGAGAAAATATTTTTGAACATGTTATATTTTCTTTTGAAATTTTCTTCTGCAGTTAAAGATAATTCTGCACTTTCTATTTTATTATCACAGATAACATCTGTGTGATAGCTAGATGTTTCTTCGAAATATGATACTTCAGTCATATTGATCTTTGAAATATGTATTTGAACATTATTTAAACAGAACTTTTGATATTCCATAGTATTGAAAGATGTTAAATAAATTTAACATAAACATGTTTATACCTGATTTGATATTCTTGAATTTGATCTTGAATTGATGACTTTCGTCTTTGTTATCAGTCCACTACGACCGTCTATGATTCTTTCGAATTTTGATTTGTGAACGCTCCAGAGTATTACCTCAACGTTCTGATAGCTCCAGAGTATTACCTCAACTATCAACGCTAAAATCTTAAGATTTTAGGAGAAATGAAAAACTTCATTCAAACTTAATTTCATTCTGATTACAAACGAGCATCAAGGCTCTTATTTATAGCGGAGTAGGACTCACAAGTGGTTCACATGTCCCCATCCGTGACAGCTATTAAAGCAAAAGAAGAACGCACTTAAAGAAAACGGACAAACAATAATTTACATAAAGTAGATGCCTTAGTGATAAGGCAGTCTTATCCGACCCTACATAGTGGGTGGCTGCTTTTCTTTGTCTGCCACTACATTGTGATGTGTTGTTTTCCACTGAGTGCTTCTTTGTCGTTTTGTGCCGACGATTTTGGCGGACAGATTTCACACACGTGTCCTTTGTAACTTTGTGTAAAATTTCTACACAGTTCTTCTCTAATTACCATGGGTAGTTTTGTGTAGTCTTCTTTTAGCTGGTCAACTCTTTCTTCAAGATTTTTAACAGCCTGTAAATCTTTCTCCTTGGCTGGCTTTCTGGAATCGCTGTAAACGACTGTTGATGGATCGTTGTAAACAACCCTGTAGTTTGTTTGCTGGGTTAACCTGGTAACCTTTTGTCTGAAGTGTTTCATTTGTGCAATGTAACTGGCTGGGTGCCATTCATTTTTCTCTTTCGACATAGTTGGATATGTCTTGTTTGATATCCCTATTTTGATGAGATATTGTGGTTTTATAGTTAAATCCAGAGTAATTTCATCGTACCATGGATATGTTGAATCAATTTGAAGGAATATTTCTTTTCCTTTGGCAAAGAGATTGTTGAATTTTTGTACTAGGTTTTGAAGTTCTTCTGGAAAGTATTTGAGTTCTCCAAAACTTCTTTGTTCTTTTTCTTCGAGATAAATTGTGCTGATCAATCCATTTTGAAAGAATGATAGACAAAGCTGATTGTCTATTCCTGGAAGTAGGACCGTTTTTGAACATCCATACTTGTTTGTTGGGTAGAAGCAATCTGTAGAGAATTCTTCTATATAGTTATTTATCCATTTCCATCTAAGACTAAACTCTGTGAAAGTTGGGTCTGCTAAGTGGAATGTTTTTTGATGTTCTAGCTGGCGGATTTTATCAATTGACAGCTTCTTTTTTGACTCCATTGTTGAAGATCTTTGGATATCTTTTGCTGCTGTAATTTCCTTGTAAGGACCGTAAAGAGCTTGTTCTGCTTCTTTAATGGTTTTGTAGCCTTTGTGGCGTACATTTTTTCCGATGATGTGCTGTTTTGCTATTGCCCATTTTCTGTAGATCCCTTTCATTGGACCATCGAAAATGACATAAGCTTCGAACTTTCCCATTTTATTGTCTACGGGATCGTTTGTTTGGATGGTTGTTGACAAACCATTTTTTCCTGCTTCATCTTCTTCTTCTACTTCATCAGCCCATGATTTCTTGCTGTCTGAAGTTGTTTCTGAAGATTCTTGTTCCTTTTTCCAATCACTTGGTGCTATTGCTTCAATTGGAATCTTCGAGCTTTCTGGAGCTGAATACTTTACATAGTAGTTGTATTTTCCAGAATCTTGTCCAAGCAAGTCCCAATTTTCTTTGGTGTTGCTGCTGCTTTTTTCTTCAGTTGGTTCATTGATGTTTGTATTTGCTGTATATTGTTGCAAATTTTGTAATGTTGTAATTATCTCCCCCCTCTCAGAAGAGAGTTTTGTAAGACGCTGTTGAGTAGCTTCAATCTGCTCGTCCTTTTGTTTCAGATTATGTTGCAAGATCTTTATTGCTTGCTCCATTCCCGTGTAAGAGTATCTGCAAAACTGTTGTTTTCAGATTTTATATACTGAATGTATGGTTGAAATTGTTGTAATTTCATCTGCCAACGAATTAATCGTCCGCTTTTATAATCTGCTTTTATATTATATCTCCAGAATCCTGTTAGATATTTTGAATCTGTTCGCAAAAGAAACCTAGAGGGTAGAAGTTCTACTCTCCATTTTTCTAATACTCGAACACATGCAAGTGTTTCTAACTCAGCTATCGGATATCTTGTTTCTGTATCAGAAAAAGTTCCCGATATGTATTTACAGAGTAATAACTCTTTTTCTTTTATATTAAATTTAGCAGAGTAATCTACTAAATTTTTTTTTTTTTATCTGTCTTTCTTTCTTTCGAAATTAGATCAGATTGTATATCTGAGGTTACGCTCAGATTTTCACCAAACTCATTGAGTTTTAGTGTTGCTTTTCCGTTAGGGAAAGCTCTCATACATCCTGCCCATGTATCTTTGGATGCATCAATTTCGACAACTAGAAAGTCATCATTTGTGGGATTGTAAAGCTTTGGTAGGACTTGAATTTTACTCTTAATTGTTTTCACAATCTTAGTATCTTCGTCTGTCCATGACCAAGGAATTTTTTCAGAAATTTTCCTTTGTAAAATTTTTCTTTCTTTTGCCAAGTCTTTAAAAAATCCTTCATTGGCAATATAATTCAAACATCCTAAGAATCTTTGAATTTGTTTTCTATCCACTAATACATCAGGGAAAGCTGAAATCTTTTCCTGAGTATGTGGCGCTAAATTGAGTTCTCCATTATCTTTTATGATTACTCCGAGATACTCAATTTCAGTTTTACAAAGTTGTGATTTCTTTTTTGAAATAACAATTCCTTTTTCTTTAATTCTTAAAAGAACTATTTCAACATCCTTGATATGTTGTTCTTTTGTTCCTTTTGTAAAAATAAGTATATCGTCAATATATGCAAGGCATATATGGTCTAATCCTTGTAAAGAATTATCCATAAATCTTTGATATATTGAAGGTGCTTGTTTTAACCCAAAGGGTAAAACATTCCATTCAAAATGTTTTTGTGGCGGACATGAAAATGCCGTTAAAGGTTTTGTTTCATCAGAAAGTCTTAGCTGATAATATCCTGATTTTGCATCAAGGGATGAAAAATAGTTACAACCTTTAATTTTTTCAAAAATAAAATCTTTTCTAGGTAATCCATAAGAATCTCCAATGGTTGCAAGATTGAGTTTCTTATAGTTAATTACCATTCTTCTTTTCCCTCTTTTTATCTCGTTATGATTTTCGACATAAAAAGCTGGAGCTGAATGTGGGCTTGAAGAAGGTCTTATTAGTCCTTTTTCAAGTAAATCTTTACACTCAGTTTTGAATTCTTCAACATCCTTAATAGTATATGGAATTCTATTAGGAACGTTGACTTCTTCATTCGGGTTTTTAAGTCGAATTACTATTAATTCATGATTAGTATTTTTCTGATTATCTAATGGATCATCAGAACAAACTTCATCGAGTCTTTCTTCTAAAGTTGAAAAGAATTTATACTCTTCCCAAATAGAACTAAGTTTTTTCAAATTGCCAGAAATCATTTTTAAAATTTCATTTCTAGTAATTATTTTTGTAGTAATCATTTTCTTTTCGTCTGGATTTCCAAGATTTTTCCATCGAAGAGAAATTGTATTACTCCTTTGAATAAAGGGTTCATATAATTTTAGAAAATTGTTTCCAATAATTAGATCAAGACCTGAATCATGTAAATAAATTGTAGGGATAAAAAACTTATATCCTTCAATTTCTATAGATACATCCTTAAGGCTAAACCATATTTGATGTTTTGACTTGTCTGCAACAACTATTTCTTTTGGCTTTTCTAATCTATCCCAGTTCCTAGAGATCGATTTTCTTCCAAAACAAAGGGTTGCACCTGTATCTATATAGGCTAAAAGGTTTTTATTTTCTAGCACTATTTTTATAAATGTTGCACTTGGATTTCCTTTACCAAGTACTTTCTTCGTCATTTAAGTCTATCTCTGAATCTGTCTCTGTGCAGTATTCATAAATTTCCTCATCAGATTCTACATCTGATTCTATAGGTTCATATCCTATTGCGTATATGGCTTGTAAGACATTTTTCTTAGGGTTATCCCTTTTAGGGCACTCATTGGCATAGTGTCCTTCTTCATGACATAACCAACATGTGCATGATTTCTTATCTTGCGGACATGTTTTTCTTTTAGGATAAGGAGGTTTTTTCCTAAAGAATTTCTTATCTCCTTTTCTAAATTTCTTAAAAGGGATTTTTCTGAATTTCTTTTTCTTATAAGACCTTATATTTCTTCTAGATTTCTTTTTAGGATTTCTATAGTTACACCTATAGTCTCCTACTTTGTTTTGTAACTTATCACAGCAAAGTGATACTTTAGCTTCTCTTTTAGCTATCTTTTCGCTACATTTATCTGTTAGCCACTGTTTTAAAACAGTTATTCTTCCTCCTAGAGTATCATCTACCTTTCCTTCTGATGATATTGAGGTAAAGTATAGTTTGACTTGAGTTGACACTCCTCCTGGAAGCTTATCATAGAGGAGATCTAACAATCCTCTTGATAGTCTTGTTTCATTGTCTATGTTATAATAATAACTCTGAAATTCACAAATAAAGTTATCAATGTAACACATATTGCAAATTTTTAAATTAGTTATTTTCCAAAGATTTTGATCGGAAAATGCTGCTTTTGATTGGACAGTATCCTTCCATCCTTTGAATTCTTTGACTAGTAAACTATATACCCAGTCTGTAACTAAGGATCCTATTAAAGGCATAGTTCCCATAACTTGTGGTGGTAGATTTGAAATGTATTTGAATGCATTTCCTCTAGTTTTATATTGTAGGTAGTTGAAAATATCAACTGATCCTAAATTTCTTAGATCTTCATTCAGATGGATTAATACATTATTTGTATTGTACCAATCTCTAAGATCCTTTGCAGTGTCTAAACTACAATCTATGTCTAAAACACCTTGTCCTTGAAAAGGGTTTTGTGAAGGCTCATAGTAATGAGGTACTTTTTGGAATTTTTGTTTGGTAAATTCCTTTTCAAAATCTGCAGGTCTTTTGGTACCTGAAGTTTCTCCATGTTCTTCTATTTTTACGAAATGAGGATTCTCATTTTCGTTTTCACTAGCTTCTTCTGAGCTAAAATCATAAATGATCTGATTGTTATCTTCAGATTTGTTATCAGGGATCTCCTGATTTTTTCCACTTATATCTAAAGAGACCATAAGTCTTTCTAGGTTTTCTAGTTGCCTATTAAGGGTTTCTTCTGTATTTTCCATTAAAAGTAAGTAGAAGGTGGTCTAATACTTAATTGTTTGGATTCAGAAGTTTTTTCTTTAGGTTGGGTTTGAATTTCTGGTTCCGGGATAACTATTGCTTTTCCCCTATCTTCCCCCCTCTTAAGAATTTGAGTTAACTCATCCTGAGTTAGATACCTTTTTTCTAAAAGTTCTAAAAGGTCTTCTATCCTTTCTTGACTCTTTCTTTGTTCTTCTAGAATCATATCTACCCTTTGATACCATTCTAGCTTAACAGGTTGAATTTCTTCAACAAGTTTCTCTTGACAAAGGTTTTTTATTATGTAGGTTATCATACATGCTATGTTGTTGAGTTGTGGATTTTTTGTATGAAAAAGGTGAGGGTATTTATGACTTTCATCTTCTTCATAGCAGGTGAAATCTTCATCACTAAAACTCCATGTGTCATGGGGTTTATCTTCTTTAAATTGTCTTTCTAAATAGGATGTTTGTTTTTCTACCCTACTCTGAAGGTCAGAAAAGCTATCCAGAATTTTCTGCAATCTAAGTGTTACACTATCTCCACTCATCTTGCCATAAATTTGAGGTTTTTCTGAAATAGTTTAACCATTTGTCTATATTCTTTAGACAGTTGTTCATCTATATTTTTATAGAAATTTTCTATATCTCTAAACCATCTAATCTGCATCTTATGAAGATTAAGTTTAGCTAGGTTTGGAAAAAAGCTAATCGGGCTACGAATTAACTTTCTATTTGGACTTATTATCCAATTCATATTCCTTATCTTCTAAGCCAGTTGCTAAAAAATACTGATTTAATAGGTTCATTTTCTCAACTGCACCAAAATGCACCAAAATTCAACTTTAGGAAATCCTTTTCCGTATTTAGTCCTTATCATGACAACGAAGATTACGCTGCAATTTTTGTTTAATTGGAACAAAGTATATAGTTTTCATACTCTTTCACAAGATTTTATTTATTTTTTTCTTTCATTTGAATCATGACTAAAATAGAAGACACATGTTTAGCAAACAGTTGTCACCAACCACATTTTCAAACCAAATTGAAAATGAAAACTTCTAAAATATATGTTTTTTTTAAAGATTCCTAAATATATGTTGAAAAATATAAATAAATGGAAACGTAAGGTACTTTTCCTTTTTGATAGCCGTGAAATAAAATAATAATCTTATAATTGAGTATATTTTTAATGTCTTATAGTCAACTAACGACAGTGATGCTGTTGTTTTAGATTATGATACTCAAGATAAATCACAATCAATTTGTCAAAGAAAAAGATAAATCACAATCAAAGGAGATGATCGAGACAAATGAATAAGTAAAACACAGTTCCGTGAACAGGGATGGATCCGGAAGCTAATCACACCGGGGGCCGGAAAATAATAAAATAATAATAAAAATGAATGTAGATTTTTCTATTACACATGTCCATGTAATTTTTTATGAATTCTTGTTTAATGGTAACAAATGACTAATCGCCCCCGGGAAATATGTGGGGCACAAAAAATAAGTTCTTCCCCTTAATCGAATTTTGTTCATATGCAAGAGTCAAATATGAAACTTTTGACCACTTACTTAAGAGACCCAAAACTCTTACCACTCGAAACAACTAATTTTTTGTTTATTAAAAGGTTGTGTTTTTAATAATTCAACACTTATAATTGTTCGACAATATAAATATTTTTACACCGTAAATACATATCAATTAAATTCTTATTTATATAATATAAATGATAAATAATAGATATATTTACAAATTATAATATACTACTGATATATGATATAATATAATATTATGTATATATATGTATGTAGATGAGGGGGAGGGGGGCCTTGGCCACTGCTTGCCCCCCTCTAAGTCCGTCCCTATCCATGAACTTAGCTTAGCAAGGACATTATCATACTAACAAAAAAGAAATACAATCAGTTCCCGTGAGCTTAACAAAAAAAATACAACCACTTTTTTTTTTTTGAACTCACAACAAAACTCTTTATTAAAGAAAACACAGTTATAAATTTCCGCTACTCATATTTTTCTTAATTTATAAAAAGTACAATAATTAGTATGTTGAAAATATAGTAAAAGAAAATAGAAAAATTAAATTATTTTTAATTATTAAGTAAAATAAAATAAATTTAGTAAATAAAACTCGATCATATAGGTTTTTTCTAATGACATATACAACCAACCGTGGGAAATACAATTCATAGATAAAAAACTGCAAAAACATTTAATATGTTGGTTTGCTGCAATTTCCACTTTTCATATTTTTTGGGTATTAACACTCCGCTCCTCTGATTCCTAGATAAACAAGGTAAATAAATTTTAACCAAAAATTATTTCTATAAAAAATGAAATTCGGATTTTTCCAAATAATTTGTCTCAAGGGGAACCTATTTACCACTTGTTTCTATAAAAAATGAATTGATCCAATCCACTCACTCCATCAAACTTATAAATTGAATTGATCCAATCCAATCACTCTATCAAACTTCTAGAAGGAACGAAAGAAAAACTCAAATATTTTTCATAAAAAAGTACACTAAAATTAGGTGACTCAAAACAAAAAATTTCATGATCACCACATGAATGATTGCCAACAAGGCACTTCCGACACTAAAATACAGCACAATAGTACATATGAGATTGTTTTTTTGAAGCAAGTACATATGAGATTTGCATAAAGAATTTTTGATATTGTCCTCAAATAGTTTACTTGTGTGGTTTTCATTGCATGACCTACGTGGATGACTGGATTTCATTCATTCAGACCCTTTCACTGCTTTTGAAGGAAAATGACCAAAATTATTCCACTCTTTCAGCTTTACTTTTTTTGGCTTTTCATTATTTCTCCCTTTATTTCAAGACTATAACATTTTGTCCGTTTGACCATATTTATTTTCTACTTTTTCTACTTCTCCTTAAAAGAAATAGAGAAGTAAAAAAATTGTATTTGGCCTTATTTCTCCTAAAAGAAATAGAGAAATAAAGTCAAGTAGAAAATAAGGAAAAGTTGGGTAAAACACAATTTTTTTTACCTCTTTACTACTTTTAAGGAGAAAAAAAAATTAGAAAAAAGTAGAGTCAAACGGACCCTAAGAGTGAAATTTCTAGCCACTAGACTACTTGAAAAAAAGTATACTTTTTACTAAATTAATTACAATGGCACATTGTGTTTTTGTGAAACTAATTGCCAATTGTAATAAAAAATAATATTACGGGGGCAAGAATCAAAATTTGATTCCCAACATTCAATTTATTTAATTTTAAGGAAAAATTTCTAGCCATATATGACTACATGATAAAAAAAATTGTGAAGTTGTTTACTTTTTTTAGAAAACTAAGCTATGTTGTTAGTTACTTTGTTAATATTATATGTTGAAACTCGGAATTGTGAATGGAATTCGAACCTTCAGTCTAGAGCCGACCTAAGGGTTTAAAGTCTTAACATTTTTTATATTGGGTCAAGTAGTCTAGTGGCTAGAAATTTCACTCTTAAAGTTGATAAGAGGGATGACTGAGATCCGAACCCCGACCCCCTACATATATAATGTAATGTTGCTACTAACCGAGCTAAACTCACAGGAATTTAAAGTCTTAACTTTAGATCCATTGACAAAAAACTATTTTATAAAGAAAAAATGTCTAATTTAAAGTGAAAAATAACCACGTATATATTAAAATTTGTTTAATTTTAAATCTAATTTAAAATAATAAAATTGATATATAACTATTGGGCCGACCAGCATTAATCTTATTATTACCACCTCAACCATCAAAATCAAACCATATCCTCATATCAATATTAGTATATCTAAGATCAAACATAATGGTACGATCAATTTGGTAGAGCCAATAAACGTGCATGCTACTAGGACTACAAGGCAACATGAAGAACCTGAATAATAAGTCAAAAGTGTGGTGCAAATTATATATATGGTACCAACACTAGCACCGGCAATATTAATTTGCCGCTACTTTATTTATTTTTTTTTTTTATTTTCACCATTAATATTCGATCTACTGAATCATCTAATCTAGATCAGAAATCGGTTTTGATATTAAGTAGTTTCAGTTCCCTCCCATCACAGTTGCGGGGATCGAACCATGATATTTCATACCATATTCAGCGACAATCACCACAAAATCAACTATGTGCCTCTACTTTACAGCTAAAGTAATGTTGGACATTGAAATTAATTGACATAAATATAGTATAACCTATGATAGGCTAAAATTTACAATTCTAACACGCCTCTTTATATTTTGTTTGTTTATATGAGAACAATATGTGTGACTGTGGTACCCTACAAATGCTATATGCTATGCATCTAAATTTTTGCGAATCTTGTTGAAGCATATATTTTGTCTTGCTATATATCTAAGTTTCTGCGAATGTACTAGGAGAATATATTCTCACAAGTGGTTTCATATATTAGAAAAATAAAGATAAGGAAAATGTTAACATTGCAAAAATAATAAGATAACATTGCAAAAATAATAAGAAATATGCAAAAATAATAAAAATATTTTCAAATTTGTATAGTCAAACTCTTGAAAATATAAAAAATGTTATTTTTAATATTAAACTTATTTCTTTTAATTTCTTAACTAGTATTTTTAGAGACATTAGCACATGATTTTAAAGATAGTTATAGTATATAAGGAAAGTGAAATTTTGAATGTACATTTTGTGTTTCATCACACCGACAAACTTACCAACAATGACGTTTGTGTCTATCAGAAAAGAAAGATTAGTTAGTCTCTTAATTATAATTTAACAAACTAAAGTTTAATTAGAGTTGAACTTTTTTTTTTTTTTTTTACAAGAATTAGAGTTGAACTGTTTCTATAAATTTCAGAATTTGGGGTGAAAGTATAAATATCAAAAGAAAATAGGTGCAAATTGGAAATTCTAAAAATTGGGTTAGATTAACTTTTGGTCCAATTAATTTTTACTCACTCACGAAATTTGTTTCTTATTTTAAAAATGGTGATTTAACACATTTTAAATGACATGACATGCAACCAAATGAGGAAGACCAAAACTATAATTAAGTCTTAACTTTTAGAAGCCTGCAACTATCAATATGTAAAATTTGGAAGAAAGAAAATACAAGACCAGTTTGTGGTTTTTTTTTTTGGACAAAATGTATAATTTCCTTCAATCTATATATTTTTTAAAAGTTTTTTAAAAATCATACAAAATAAATAACTATTATGAACACAAAGAATGAGCAAAAATAGAAGTTCTCGGTAACTGAAAATGTAGGCTACAATATACATGAATGAAGTATCATCTTAGTTACCATGTAGCTGCTGTATACTATAATAGCTATCCTAACTGCCAAACTAACTAACTGGTTATTACTTGAACAACAAGTAAACTAACTAATCAATAGAGAGGGACAGAGGGTGCAGCTAAGATACATATGCACATGAGTTTGTAATACTAATTTTGTCAAAAAAATATCTTACAAAAAATGTATATTAATTGAAGATATTTGTAGAATTATAGATTAATAATCCAAATTGCTGACAATGTTACTTCGACTTATAGAAAGCAAGAACCTAACTTTTGTAGTCTCGACGTCGTTTCAATTAGGTTTTATTAGGTATTTTCACTTTGTTGTTTCTAAAGTTGTATTTTTTAAATAAGTAATATTAATGGACTTTGAGTAACGTCCACCACCATTATATTTCAATTTTCAAATAATATTTTTCCCATTACTTAAAGTATATTATTATTATTGTATCAAATAATAAAGTAAATTATTATTAAATGAAAAAGAAAATAATACAAATTTTTTAATTTTAATTTCGTTTTTCTAACTTAGAAAGTAACAAGTAATATTCAATGTTTTAAGAACCGGACCGGAGGTCGAACCGGTGTGGCTACTGGTTCAAGGGTCAACCGGTCGGACCAGTTCAATCGTTATTAAACCGTTTATATTGAACCGTTCATATAACTTTCTTATTTCACAACTAATAAACAAATTAATAAAGTAACATTAACAAAATAGAAAATTTAGAAACTTAAAATAATGAAATCATAAATCCAAAATGCATAATTTATACCAAATAATTATACATAAATTCGAAATTCATAATTCATATAAATTGTTAAACTTTAAATTGGACAAAATCATATAAACTTAAAATTGTTTGTTAAGAATTAAGAATATATTATACAATTAAGGCAAATATCAAGATATCAATGAATGCATATTAATGCATATCAATAAGGTAGACATGTAAACAATGTTGGTCAATGCATATCAGAAAAGTATATCAATTATATTAAATTGTATCAATTGTATTTAATAGGTTTTCCAATAAACTCAAATTATAGGCTAGGCATTAAATTGTATTTAATATAGGTTTTCCAATATAGGCTATGGATTAATTCCTTACTACTCCTTTGTTTCCTTCAGAAAAATATTAATTAAACAAAACGAAAAAAAAAATTGATTTTTTTTTTTTTTAATTTTCAAAAGATTCCGAACCGGCCGGTTTTTTCAAATCACCCTCGGTTCACCGGTTCGAACGGTTCCGGACGGTTCGTACCGGTTTCAAGCAGTTTTTTTCCGGTTCTGCAGACTACCGGTTCTCAGCACTAGCCCGGACCGCTGCTGTGTCCGGTTCCCGGTTGAACCGGTTGAACCGGCCGATCCGGTCCGGTTCTTAAAACATTGGTAATATTACAAGTACATATAAGACATTTTGTAGATGGTTTAAAACAACAATTGTTAAGTTTCTTACCTAATTTTTCCTTAAAAAAAAAGGTTTCTTACCTAACAAAGTGCATTGAATATCCACATAGGGCTTACTCAAGTCCAAAGCAATTGAAATCTTGCATAACTGATAGAGTCGGTATAGTGGTATCAAAGTATTTAAATTATCGTTAAGCATGAAATTGTTTGTATGTACTAGAGTAAATGTAATGAAAATATATGAGATAGAGCAATGTGTTGCATTATAGAATTTCATATCAAGTAACTAATCAATTAATGTAACGTTATGATCATTATATACGCTATATATTTTAAAATATGTTTATACCTATCATTCATCGTACGCTTTTTGTATCAAGAAAACAACGAGAGATTTGTTGTACCTATTAACCTATGATGTGTTGCCCGGTTAATCAATACAACGATGTGGCGGTCTAATATATTGTGATTGTGAAATTAACCCTATGTCTCCCAATCAAAGTTCAAAAATGATTATATTCTAGTCCATTTAAATAAAAAAGTGTTTGTCAAACACTTTCTAAATCAAAAGATCAATTTCGGAAGTTAATACCAGAAAATCATAAAACACGAGAATAAATCATAAATAATGATACATATATTATATATAATCAGTCAGATCATATATTTACATCAAAGTCATAGCTAAGTAACGTAATCCCAACATAAAATGAGAGTTTAGCTACTCATTACCATGCGACCAGATTGGTGGCGAGGCAACCAACCTTAGATTTCAAAACCGGTGCTCCCTGTTTGTGCTCGCCTCTAACTTGCTACAGCTCGCAGCTCACCAAACGAGCTAGCTTGTGCCGAAAATCTTGGAATTGCTCGCCTTGAGCTCACCTAGTGGGCTGACTGATGTGCAAAATCTTTGTTTTAGAGTCTAGATGAGTATTGCCCCACTCAAACTTTCCTACAAAATAGTTGGGAATTAGGTATAAATGATATAAAATGGATGATTTTCTAGTAAAAATTAATATTTATAAATAGTTGAATTTTTGTATTAAATTTCTTGTAAAACAAGTTAATAAGTATTTAAAATGTATATGTAAAATCATTGATTTTCAACACTTATCAATATATAAGACATGAAATATCATTGGTATATAGAAACCATTTGTTATAACTGTTATGAGGAAAAAAATCATTTTTTTTTTCCCAAAGAAATAATCATTTTAATAAGTCCGTGTTTGTTTGCTATAACTTTTCCCAACAATGATGTTTAAAAATCAATTATTATCCAGATTTCTCTACCCAGACAAGAAAAAAACTATTATGTTTGAACTTATGCTTCTTTTTTGAATTTATCCTTTTGAATGAGAGAAAATTGATATATTTTCTCCATAAATGGGGTGTAAATTTAAATATATGTGTGGGTTAAGTAGCTCTCATATAAATGGCCTTAAGGAACATAAATAATAAATTAAGATTCTCTTATTTTTCATAGTGGGCTTGTAGCTTTAAGCCTCACAAATTTGAAATATTCTTTTGGCACCCTACTACCTTCTCGCGTGCTCTTCTAGTTTCTTATTTTATCCTTCACTTAAATAGTAGATATTATGAAAATGAGAAATTTGAGGAAAAAACAACCCCCTACATGAAATTCAAGATTTTAAACGCAACTACTTAAGTAACAAATGTTATAAAAATGATAAATTTGACAAAAAAAAAGCCCTAATAAGATGTTAAACGTCGGCTACTTAAATAGTGGATTATGTCCGCTACTTAAATAGCAGACATGTATATTTTAGTAATTTTGCAGTTACGTGAAAAAATTGGTAGGATGCCAAAAATAATTATCCACAAATTTAGTTAAGCCAATATCCCTAACTTAAGGAACATAAAGAATCAAGAATGCTTGCTTTGCTTTATGCACACTACTAGTCAGTAACTTCAAATATAAACAAGACGATATACTCCACCAGCATCTTGCATTGGTACTGATTTTTACTTTTTGATTTCCATTTATTTAATTAATTGTTCATTTCATCTGCATATTAATTTTCTCAATGCATGTTCATGCTCTGTTTCTTTAAAGTTGAACTAATTGTTCATTTCAAATGCATTTCAATTTGGTTTCTTTAAAGTTGAGCTAATTATTCATTTCAATGCATGTTTATGCTCTGTTGCTTTGCTCAATGCATGTTTATATTCTTTAGGAATAAAAAAAAAAGTTCATACCCACTATAGTCGTGGCTGGGGATAAAATTTACCACATGCAAGAGACAGATAGTTTCACAGATACATGAAAATAAAAGAAATTTATATAGTAAATATACGTAAATAATGACAATTCTGAGCACAGTTTGAGATGGAAAACTGCCCATAACCCATACTTAAAGTGGCAACAAATATTTTTTTGGTAATACATATAATATGTATTAATATTGAATGAACATAAATTTATTAATTATTTTAATAAAATTATATATTAGATGATGTTTGTTTTTTTTTTTCGTAATAGCGATCTGCTACGTAAATTTGTACATTTGTATTTTATTTTTAAGAATGTATGAAAAAAGATAAAAGAAAAGAAAAGATTAAAATACAAAAAAAAAAAAGAAATAAGAGATCAACGAAATAATTATGCATGTAGTATTACATAAAAAAATAAGGAGAATGAATTCTAATATATTGATGGTGTTATGCATGTAATAATTGGTTGGGAGTGTTTTTGGTGATTGATATGCATGAATCTTAGAGCATATTTCATTAATTTAAATTTATTCTTGATACAGTGTTTGTTTTGTTCAGATTTTTAAATTTGCTTCGACAAAATCCAGTGCAGTTTAATTTTAACATCTTCGACGTTGCATACTATTATTATTAAAAAAGAAGATAATTACTAGGGAGGATTAGGCCTTACCCCAAAGAAGAAAAAAAATGAAAAAGCATAATTACAGTTTTAGAATAATAACACCGATTTGAAAAATTAATGTATCCTTATCCTTAATCCTTATCCTTAACTAGTTCTTCTACCCGTGCGATGCACGGGTGAATTTTGGAGGAGTTATATATTTCAATAATCTTTTTTATAAAAATTGATTATGAAATCATGACTGAGGTTCGAACACTGGTCATTCCACTTTGTGTATGTGAATTTTCAATGACTTTGTCATTTTGTTTATCAACAAAAAAAAAAATTGATTATGAAAAAGAATAAAAATGTGTTTTAAATTAATAATTATATATTATGTAAAAGTTTTTTTTTTTACAGTAAAAGTTTAAATATTTTATGTAAAAGTTTAAATATGATTTTAATCCACAATTGGTCGTAGTTTTTCCAGTATCAGAAACATTTTTAAAATTAAATACAGTACAACTAAAGTTATCTTGTGCAATTTATTTTTTTTAGCAGGTCAAACACACTCTTAGGCTCTATTTGGATTGCTGAAATATAATGGAATGAATCATGGTGGAATAAAGTAGAGTGGAATTAGATCGAGTGGAATAGAATAAATCATTCATTTCATTTTTTGGATATTTTAAAAGGAGATGAATAAAATTGAAGGTAAGTAGTGATATGAGATGAAACGATATATATCCAAACAATGAAACATTATTCTAATCCATCTCTTTCTATTTCATTTCATCTTATTCCAAAAATCTAAACGTAGTCATAGTCTAACTCCATTACTATAATTTTAAATACTTTTACAATATATATTAAATAATTCGACCCACTAAATACTACTCACTCCGGTCTTTAATATAAAAAGAAATTTATTTTTTAGATACATTGAAATATTGATGTATCTACACTATATTATTGTCTAATTACATTAATATTTCAATGTATCTAAAAACTGAACTTTTTATATTAAGGACCGGATGGATCGAGTACATCATTACAATGATCTTGACTCACATTTATATTCCCAAAACTTTATTAATTGCAAAAATAGAGAAAGTAAAAAATGAAGCGTGGATAAAATAAATGAAAGAAAAGGAAAATAACATCATTTCTTATGCCACTCCATTCGTACCAAATTATAAGTTGTTTTGATCATATTAACAAATTAATAAATGTAATTAATGTTATAGGAAAAAGAGAAATTAGGAATTAATTTATAAAATTGTCCTTTATTAATGGGGTGTAAAAGATAAATTGAAAATTTGAAAAAAGAAAGAGTAACAAATAGCTAAAAGAGTGATAGAAAATTTTCGTAGATATTTTTTCGAAAAGTTTCCGACACTTTTTTTTTTCAAGTTAACTCAATAAATTTTTCCTCAAAAAAGTTTCAAGAATTTTTTTCCGAAAACTTTCCGAATATTTTTTTGTCGAGATAACTTCAGAACTTTATTCTCGAAAAAAATTCGAGGATTTTTATCCTGAAAAATTTCCCAAACTTTTTTTCTCAAAATAGTTTCGAGGATTTTTTCTCGAATATTTTCCGAAACTTTTTTCTCGAAAAGTTTTTCAGGAGTTTTTCCAGAAAACATTGCAAAACTTTTTTACTCAAGATAACTCAATAACTTTTTTTCTTGAAAAATTTTCGAGGATTTTTTCTCGAAAATTTTCTGAAACTTTTTTCCCGAAAAATTTTCCAGGAGTTTTTCCGGAAAACATTCCAAAACGTTTTCTCTCAAGATAACTCAATAAATTTTTTCTCGAAAAAATTTCAAAGATTTTTTTCCGAAACTTTTTTTGTTGAGGATTTTTTTTTCCGAGAATAAAGTAAAAATTAGCATAATTTTTTTTAGAGGTTATAAGCTGCATTTATGGTACTCCCTCTGGCCTCAATATTAAGCAAATATATCAATTTGCACACTTATTAAAAGTTTTTTTATTTTGATTTTATGTAAAATTTCTATTACAATGACTAAAATGATCTTATAATATCCTTCCTCCGTCTCAATTTGATTGACACAGTTGATTGTTGTGCACTATATTCACACATGTTGCTTTGACCTTATTTTTCTACTAATAAACAAAAATAAATATTAAGCATATAAGATGTTGTTTGATTCGTCTCAATGAGTATTTTCAAAATATCAAATTTTTATAATTTTTACTATTATAAAATTTAAAATATTTATCGTCAAAGTTATGCATCGCCATGCGTGAAAAAGTCAAATGTGTCAATCAAATTGGAACGAAGTGAGTATTAAATTTGCATTGGACTCTAGTAGAGTCACTCTACAATCATGTTAAAAAGTAGAACAATTAATGAGACTACTTTTGAAAGGAGAATGTTAACTTGTGCCCTTAAGGCACATGTTAAGGAAGTAAAAATAGAAATTATTAAATGCTAATTTGTGCATTTTGACTTTTGAAGCATTAAATTTCTTGTATCATTAAATGTTGAATTTCTATTTTGGTATATCTTAACATGTGCCATAAGGGCACATGTTAACAAGACCCTAATATTAAATAAAGTTGACTTAGGTAACTTTTCCTATGCCAAAAATTTTGGTTGAATATTGGTTATAAATAAGGTGGGAGTTATAGGCAACGTATGAATTATTTTAAGTGGTGTTTGTGAATTGATGACATGATGTTGATTAAAAGCACCGAAACATTCATTTTTATTTAAAAAAGAAAAAAAGGAATTAGTTGAACGGATGAAGGAGCACTTGGGCGGGCAGCTTTGACGCTAATTGAGATGAACAGTATTTCTTGTTTTAATATATAAAGGATATATTAAAACACAATACATGCTAACAACCATTAAGCGCCTAAATTGTTCCATAATCCCGCTCAAATCTCCTCCACTTCTTTCTTCCATAAACAAACAAAAATAATCCCACCAACCGCCCAATACTCTCATTCTTCTTAGGGGGTGTATTCATTTGGGATTTCATGGGATTTTAAAAGACATTTTGATTGGAAAAAAATCAGGTGGTATTGAATCAAGACTTTTATGAAATATAAATAAATCTTGTGGTATTCAATTAAGACAATTAAGATTTTTTTTAAGGCAACGAAATCTGTTGGTATTCAATTGAGATTCTTCACAACTTATAAAATGTCTATTGGTATTCAAAAGTATACAGATTTTGATGGATTCTTGTGAGAAGTGGATTTCGTGAGACTTTTTAGTTAAAAATATAAATACCAACAATCCCACCCAAACCCTTGAGACTTTTTCATGCTCCCAATGACTTTTTTCCATGGGCTGATATTCTTCCTTTTCTTTTTTATTACCGTCTGAAAGCATTGAATTATATTCTTCCCTTTGTTTTCTATTACTTTCTGGAATGATTTTTGAGTGAATGATAACATGAACAATTTCGAATTGCTCGAAGAACTCACCCTGTTCATATTAATTGGCTATTATACAACATCATATGCCAATTCATCAACTATTTTTCTTGTCCATGGGATCATTCGATTTTTCTGGTATAGTTCTAATAATTTATGGTTCTGGCTGCTGCACTTGTATTGTAAAGCAAGATCATTCAAATATTCAATTAGGTTAAATATGCCCAATTTTATTTTATTCAATTAGGTTAAACATTCCCAATTTTATTTTATTAAAATTTATTGATTCTTTTAAAATTTTCATAATATACAAAAGTTTCCTAATATATAAAGTATTATGAAATCTTGATTGTAAAAAGTCTTTTGAAAACAATCTCTCAAAATCCATTCAAATCATGAGTTAAAAATATTGATTGTAAAAAAGTCTTGTAAAAAAGTCTTTAAAATCTCACAAAATCAATATAGTCCAACAAAATCTCATAAAATCATCAAGACTTTTTTTTCCCAAAATTGTCTCATGAAATCCCAATTGAATACACCCCCCTTAATTACCCTACACCAATTTCTATTCCTTAATTGGTGACAACTTGGCTACCCATTCCTTAAAAATGGGTCATCCAGCCCATCCTAGGTGTCTTAAATGTAGTGGTCTACAAAAATATCATTTATAATATTATTAAAATATAGTTAATTCTTAATTATGACAACACAACTTTAAATAATTGTAAACACACCCATGTTCCAATTCATGTTTTCTAATTTTTCCATCATTCTCTTCCAGCATTTTTTTTTTTTACCGATATTTCATTCATTCTCTTCCATCTTCTTCCTCTTGATATGCATCATTAGTATTCTCAAAAATCTCTTTTTACTTCTTTTCTCTAAATGCATCTCTTTCTTTTTACCCAAAATTCTCCTCTTGCATAATGGGTAACATAGTTTAGATATCAAATCTGAGTATTTTATTCAACAAATCTGGGTATTTGTTCTTCATATTTTGATTTTAGTATTTGATTTAATACATTTTTAATTGAAATTAAAATCAAAAACATATTAGAAATTATTTGTATGATGTTTCTGAGTTATTAATTGTGATTTTTTATGTTAAAATTGGATGGCAACGCGCGAGATCTACATCTGCAGCGGATGAGAAACGGGTCAAATTCGGGTCACTTGCTGGAGGTTGAAGATGAACTTTTTTTTCTCTGTTGACGCGCGTAACGTATCTATACATTACGAAACGAAATTTAAACATAAAAACATTGCCGGCCCAGTGGTTACAAAGGTGCTCATATATCTAGTCCATAGGTTGTGGGTTCAATCCTTGTTGGTGTAATATTTTTATGGGTATTTTTTCTTTTGAAACTATTTGTTGTGAGATTATTTATTTGACAAAAATTAAAAATAATAATAATTGGAGTAACAATTAATTATAAATTTGAATTTTAAATTAACGAGACTAAAATGTTTGACTGTCGAAATTTAAAAGTTTAATCGATTGTTAGTCCGTTTAGTAGGGGTGCTCGCGGTTCGGTTTGGATCGATTTTGAGGCAAAAACTCATCCGATACAAAAATAAATTCATTTGCGGTTTGGTTCGGTTTTGGATGACAAATAAAACAAATCCGATCCAAATATTATGCGGTTTAATTTGGATCGGTTTTTGGATATCCAAATTATAAATTGTAATTTTTTTTAATAAATATAAATATTATAAAAAACGTTACAAAATAATAGTTTGACATTTTTGACAAAATAAATATTAAGTTTGATGTAAAATATAACATATAATATATTGAAAATTAATATTTTGGAAATGACAATTACCAATTATATTCGAAACATATAAAAAATAAAAAAAAAAAAAGATTAAATTAAACTAACATATAGTATTATCAAAATTTAAAATAGATTAAATTAAACTAACATATAATATTAACAAAATTTAAAATGAAAAAAAAGGTTAATGCAATATATATATTTATACTAATAAAAAGATAAATAAATATTAAAATATATGTATGCGGTTTGGTTCGGTTTGGATCGGTTTTAAGAAATCAATCTGAAATCCGATCCGATCCAGCGGTTTTCACAAAAGAACATCCAAACACATCCAAAAAACTTCGATTTTTTGCGGTTTTCGGTTTTATTGGATCGGTTTTCGGTTTTTATTTGGATTGGTTTGGATTTGAGCACCCCTACCGTTTAGGTAATATATTTATCATCAATAACAAGATTATAGGAAAAAACAAAAACAATAATAAGATTATATATAAATCTGTGCTTAAAAATAGAAAGAAAAATATATATATATATATATATATATATATATATATATATATATATATATATATATATATATATATATATATATATATATATTATATACAAAAAAAAAATTATAGAAAGTTTAGTCGATATAAAAATAAAATTAGATAGGCTTATTTTTTCAACAAACCTAACTCAAGCGTCGTATGTACAATTCCTAATTAGCACAGCTCCTCCATCTCACAAAGCCACACAACTACGTACGTCCAAAACCTTACCTTCACAATTGCGAATCACATTGGTCGTCGTCATGTCACCAAGACAGTTGGTGGTGCGATCAACCCTATCACTGTTGAGACACCACCACACCCTTTTATGGGGTTGTCAAGGCCGCTACCACAAATGATGGTGGTTGCTTTTGTCGTCTCGGTTGCAGATCGCAACACATGGATGAGACAGTCAATGGAATACGATCTATAACGCGACCTCATTCATGTTGTTGCAATTGGATCGACGATAATAAGAAAGATGTTCGGGTTCAACCGAGAAAGGTTTGTTTGGATCAGAACAGGCACAGATTTTCTGGTTCAACCAGAAGCTTTGTTGGATGCCCTAGCCATTAATTTTAAATCAGTTTGGGTGGTTCTATCTCTATGTTATGTTTTTGTTGGAAAACCTTCACGGCCTGATTCTTCAAGATCTGCCTTGGCCTAACAATGCTCGGAAGGTATAGGTGCGTGAATATAGGGGTGTACGTGGGCCGACACTACAAGAAAAAACGGGATTAGCTACGATGGCGTTTTTAGCTAATGCGTAGCTAATCTCTAGTAAAACAGAGTTAGCTACAGATTTGTTGTGAATTAGCTGTCATATGGGCGTAGCATGGATTGGGCGGCAAATCATCTATAAAAAAATTTCCTAGCTAATTTGCAACTAATATATTGAGAATCCTAGCTAATTCCCAATAAATACATAGTTAAATATTGTTAAAAAATTTATGTTTCCTAGCGATTTCGAAGCTAAATTCAAGCTTTTTAGAAAAAAAAATTATAATTATAAAATGCTAATTATGAAGCCATGCCCAAAACAGAGCTAATTATAAATTAATTATCATCCGTTACAAATTTGAAAAAAGCTAAATTAAATGAAGCAAATATGCATGTTATACTTGGAAATTTTCAAAGATTTTAAGTGTTAAAGGAAGTACCAATATGTCCCCCTTTCCATGAATTGACCCAAGTCATAAATGAACTCCATTGCTGAATACAGACACACACAAAAACATCATAAAGAAACTCCATTGTTGAATATACCTTAACCAAGTGCACAGGGATGTCTATGATTTTGATGTCGTCCTTAACCAAATCAACTTCCTGCAAATCAAAACAAGGAATATAAGCATTGTTTAAATAGATTTTCAGAAAAAGCACAGAGAAGAAACTCAAGTATTGTGCAAATATATAGTTGTGAAGCATAAGTCAAGATAAGATGTGTTACTTTGAATTTATTAACAGGAAAATCCCAAGATAACTCAACCACATCAAACAAAAACATGAGTGAAGTAATAAAAAAGACTAGCAGAAAGATAAGAGTGAAAAGAAAAAATTAAATCACTAAGTACCAGACAAAAAATAAATCATTCAGTTGGATCCAATGATCATCCAACAAAAACTAAAACACCAAGTACCAGACGAGTTTTGTGAAAAGAATGTGAAAAGAACTTAAACCTATGTATAGTGCGAGATCAACGAAAAGTAATAAATTCGTTCAATTCAATTGAGTATAATTACAGATCTGATAAATCCGTTCAATTCAATTGAGTATAATTACATATCTGAGAACAATACAAGTATGTATAGTTGTATAGTCCCTAGACTATGTATTTTTAAATTGTGTCGTGTTTCATATAAATTTCAATGAGACTATATAATTTTCCCTCATAAGAAAAGAGTGGAACATCAAAATAATTGTTTCCTATAGCTCCATGAAGAATGATAATGACCTCTTCTTCTTGGGTAACTAACAAATATCAACATGGTTGTATGCTTAACTCTACCTTACTTCAAGAAAGTAAACCATATTTGCAGATGCAAGTTCCAAGTTTTTTCAATAAATTTAAAACCATACCTTTCTGCGACGTGGAGGCAGAATGGTTCAGTATTATTATGCAGTAGATTGACAATATCCAGAGTCTTTGGAGAAGAATCTTGACGGATTCCTCGCTGACAAACACAATATGCAAAGATGGTTCATAAGTAATATATACACATTAATGAGAAGATTAGTAATTAAATAGTAAACCAAAGCAAGCAAACACTAATTACCTAGATCAATAACAGATACAAATTAAGCAACCTACCCTGTTCAAGAAACAATTAAAAGCGCATGAGTTTTTTTCCTTTTAAAAGCGCACGCGTGCGTGCACACACACACACACAATAATTCAACCAGAACAAACCAAATTCCAATTATAGGAATCAACAAGCCTAACTGAATCTCAAGGTTAACTAATAATGAATTCATAAAGACCAAGCATGTGTTTGAAGGAGTACCTTGTCAACATCCATATGGCTGGTAAGAGCTGAACCAGAAGTTGGACCAAAACCAGACACAATATTAAGAACCTCCAGTAGAAGGTCAACCTATCACGAAACAAGAATTTTAAGATATCTCCTTGGACCACATTTAGTTTCTCTAACAAGGATAACATTGCATATGTCATGCTAACAACAAAATCTACATTATTATCATAGTGACATTAAGGTAGTAACAACCTGCATCTGATATGATCGCATTCCAACAAAATTATGCCACCATTTTGAGCTATTGTAAAGGAAAACTTGAAGCCACAATATCTGCTATAGCCATATTTGTAGGCAAGTTGAGCATAAACATTAAAAGCATAAGACACTAACCTTCCCTATAAGCATTTCAAAATAGTCACAAAAATATAGCATTGTGTAATGCGTTTATACAAGGAACCTAAACAAGACAAGGTTGTAGTGTTAAGGTAAACAGAAGTAAACAAACAGAAATAAATTCACTATTGTACTTGATCACACCTATCCTTCCCTAGGTACTAGACATTTTATGTGGTTGCACAGATTCACAAAACCATAAACAAATAAAAGAAGAAACAAGCAATTCAACCGAGTACCATTACATATATATGAAGTGTGACAAATATTACTAGCGTAATCCAAAGGTTGCACAAGATATATCACAGATCCAAAGAGAAGGAAAGTTCATATATAACTTAATCCAATAAAATCTTGACACATAGTACCTTAAAAGTCACAACACATCAATTTCTACTATGAAAAATCACAACACATCAAGGAGAAACTGATTTCCAGAGTTAACTTTCACACATAGATACACAGATGATCGATATGAAATAAGTACATTAAATAAAACTACAGAACACCATTAAAAACTGTGATATCCTGAACAAGTTATTTTGGAATAATCTGGTCAAACAAGTAAAACAAAAGTAACTTTCATCACCTAAATCTAAATTTAGAAGTTAGAAGCAGTTAACTTTCAACAAACATCTTAAAATGATTAAACATATTAAGGAAGCAAATTAGCAGAAGATAAATGTGGCATCCACAATCAAGAAACACCAGTAAATGAACTTACCAGCTTTCTCTACTTTGGTATCTGACCACTGAAGTAAAATATCTGTCTCTTGTTGTAGACTTACCGGCATCTGGATAGTCCGTTCATCAACCACTGAGGTCAAGTTTGGTCAGAGGAATGGTGATTAGAGGCATTCCTTTTGACTTTAGAGAAATTAATTTAGTAGAATTAATACCTAAAATACTAGCAAGAATGTTTAATGGAGCGGATGAAGATATACCAAAGCGTGAAGTAATTGATGTCATTGCAACGTTCCTGAGCCTAGTAATCTCGCTGATAGTAGTAGCCTTCAAATTTTCAGGAAAAACACTTCTTCCAAGCTTTTGAACATCATTATTACCAATGCACCGCAATGCATTTTCACATGCTTATTTGCCAAACAGTAATTAAGCATACAAAAACAAAAGAAACTCAAATTTCAAATTGAAAGTATCAAAGACTACAGGCACCGTACACTACTCATTACAATCCATCAAATATAAATAACCCCTTCACAATAAGTATAGCTATAAAGTAGTTTGCAATGAAGACTTGACTGTAGAAGTGTTATTTTGAACGCTGAAAATTACACATTGGATAGCTATCTATATACTGTCATAAGTTATAACTACATAAGTATATTCATACTAAGGCATGCATACCTCTAAGCTATGTAAGACTTTCGTCTAACTTTCAATTCATTTTTTATCAAAAGACATAGCTGCTAAGGTTTATATGAATAAACTATGAAAAAAAGCTGCATTTGTTAACTTACTAAACCATATCACAAATCACCTACACTAGAAAAAAGGCAATCATTATGAACATATATAAAGAAAGTGACAATCAATATACAGAGGGATTATTATCTCAACACAAAGTTTTTTTGTAAGAATAAGAATTATGTATCATCTAAATACCAGCCACCGGAAATGTGAATCATAGAATCAATCCAATAAGTATCATCTAATTCTATCGCATAAAGTAAAGTGAATTCAGTAACCTGAATTCAAATTTTGCAAAACCTAATTGTCAATTTGGTGAACAAATTCAGTAACCTAAATTCAATTTTTGCAAAACCTAATGAATTCAATTTATGCAAAACCTAAACATGAAATTCATAGGGTTCAAATCCAAAGCGCAATTAGTGAAAAGGAACTAAGTTAGAGTGTCGAAATTTAACATACACTACAATCGGAGAAGAAACAGAGGAGAACATCAAATTTCAACGAAGAATAACAACCATGAGAGGGATAGAAAACGAACAACAATTTATAGAGAGAAGGAGAAATACAACGAAGAGAATCGAGTCCATATCGGAGCGAGATCGTGAACGGAGCAAGACCGGAGCGAGATTGCAGCGAGAATGAGATCGGAGCGAGGTCGCAGTGTGAAGGAGATCGGAGCGAGATCGGGAGCGGTTTCACCGTAGAGAAGCGGTGTCGTGTTCTGAGATAACAATGAGATAAAGCCTTAAAACATAAATA